>NC_090725.1:206994824-207014824 GCF_036898095.1 Palaemon carinicauda | reverse complement strand
ATTTTTCGCTTCGCTCAAAATCCGTTTTTTGGGCTCAAGCCATGTCGTCCTGATGGAAGTGTACCAGAGCATTACTGTATCTGTGGATTCTCAGAACGTGCCGTACTCCCCGGATGTAATTTTTCCCGGTCGACTAGACCTAGAGACCTAAGATGTTACCGTTATACATCTTTTCAACTAACTATAAACCATGTTAGAGCTTCCTGCCCCCTACAGGGAAGAGTCCTAATAGACTCTGGAAAAGTCTCGAAGAGTATATATACCTATGTATGAATACCAGGCAAGCTAATATAGTGGTCTCGCCCTATATTAAGTAAAGCATAGTTTGTAAAGAACCACTGCGTCAATATGAAATATCGACCAGTTCTCCGCACAATACTTGTATTGGACAAAGGTTTTATATCCGTATAGGAGGAAAACCAATGCAACATAGCTTGCATAAAGGAACAATTCTATTAGAGTTATCCCAGATAAGGTACATAGAATGAATGCTCAATTATACCAATAAATTGACACAGGTGAAGGAGACGCAAGGTTCTCAAGAACCAGTTTATTGACAGGCAATAGACAGGTTAACCACAATTATATAGATATATATATATATATATATATATATATATATATATATATATATATATATATATATATATATATATATACATAATTAGAGGATAACCCAAAACTTTAAGCATAAGTATGATAGTAAACAGAGCTTGTTTGTCTGAAAGAAAAACATTAAATGCCACTTTTAAGATACCGAGGTATCAAAGTCATAAAAGTCTGTATTACAAATCAATGACATTAGCGTTAGAAACGCTCGGCACACATGTCTGCACTTATGCTAGGTTCACCTTCGGAAATGGATCAGTCTACATGGGCAACACAGTGCCCTCACTTAGTTTGTAGTACAGTATGTAACTACACACTCACCCTGGAATTAATCGTCCCAATTAAGACCACTGTTCCTCGCAGAGTTAAACAGTAGGGTTAACACCGCGACCCACTGCTACCACAGATCTCTTTAGTTCCTCTACTTGCTTCGCATAGTGGCGAAAGAACACTCTGGAAGACTTCCAGCCAGTGTATGAACGGAGATGTTCAAAATCCATACAATTAAAGAAATTTAAGGATGAGGCAACTTTCCTCGGATCGTGACCTGCGGGTGTATTGTCGGGATCCTCTCTGCGAATAAAATATGTGATTTTCGCTCTGAGTTGATTCAGAGATAAATTTGAGCCTGATGTTTCTCCCCTGAATAGTTGACCACCCTTGAAGTCTGAAGTTCTATGAAGATAGACCTTTAGGCATTCTACTGGACATAGAGATGCATCTTCTTTCAGAGGGCAGATTCTCCAGGGACCCCACCTGTTGGTGGGTAACTCATTCTTGGCGAGAAACGTAGGATCCGGAAACAGGTTCAGTTCTCCCCCAACCAGGAACTGAACACGACCTGCCTCTCTCGAGAGGCTACAATCTCACTAACCCTGGCCCCGGACGCGAGTGCAAAATAGGAAAATAACTTATTGTGTCAAATCCTTTAACACACACTCTTCATTGCTCAACAGAGAAGCGAAATGAAGAACTTGTCTAAAGACCATGAAATGGGCTTTGGAGGTGCTGAAGGTCTGAGCCTAGCACAGGCTTTCGGGACTTTATTAAAGATCTCGTTACCTAGGTCGACCTGGAAGGCATATAGAATGGGTCTTGTCAAAGCAGACTTACACGCTGAAATCGTGTTAGCTGCCAATCCTTGACCATGGAGGTGGAGAAGAAAGATAAGCAGAAGTCTGTCAAGATCTCCTGCAGATTCTTCGCCTTGACAAAAGGCCACCCATTTTCTCCAAGATGACTCATATTGCCTTCTAGTAGATTTGCACTTATATTCCTCAAGGAAGTCTATGCTGGCTTTCGAAATCCCGAATCGCTTTCTCACCGCTAGGGAGAGAAAATCATGAGCTGCAGGGTCCGGGTTTTCTGTAATGAAGCGCAGACAGTTGACTTCTGGACTCGCTGGGTCAGAACTGGATCTGGTAGCGGTACAAACTTCAGCTACAGTTCCAATGCCAGGAGGAACCACACGCTGTTCAGCCACTTGTGGGCCACTATTGCCGCTACCCCTTGAAGGATCTCAGTTTGTTGAGGACCCTCAACAGAAGGTTGTGAAGAGGGAACAGATAAATCTTGGACCATCTGTTCCAGTCGAGGGACATCGCGTCCACTGCTTCCGCTAAGGGGTCCTCGTACGGGGCACGTACAGGGACAACTTCTTGTTGTCTTTCGTCGCAAAGAGGTCTATCTGCACTTCTGGGACTGATTCAGAATGAAGGAGAATGATCCTGCGTCTAAGGACCATTCCGACTCTATCGGTGTGAACCTGGATAGAGCGTCCGCTGTCACATTGCGGACTCCTTGAAGGTGAACTGCCGACAGGTACCACTTCTTCTTTTCCGCCAATCGGAAGATGGCCAACATCACCTGGTTGAGAGGTGGTGACCTCGATCCTTGTCGATTCAAGTATCTCACAACTACCTCGCTGTCCATCACCAACCTTATGTGGATCAAGTGACGCGGGGAGACTTTCTTTAAGGTAAGGAGCACTGCCCTAGCTTCTAGAAAGTTTTATGTGAAAGGTCTTGAATAGCTTGGACCAAGTCCCGTGGACTTTTTTCCGATGAGAGTGACCTCCCCATCCCTCCTTCGAGGCGTCTAAGTGAATCGTCACCGACGGGGGAGGTGGTTGAAGAAGAACCGACTTCTTTAGATGTCTGGCTTGGGACCAAGGCCTGAGAAGAGTACTTAGCCGAAGCGGCTGGTCTTCTCAGATCTCTTCGCGCGTTTGATGCACAACTTCTCCAAACTCCGATTGCATCCTTTAGCTGTGCTCTTAGCACTGGGTCTGTCACCGAAGCAAACTGGAGAGAGCGCAGTACCCTCTCCTGGAGAGAGCGCAGTACCCTCTCCTGCTCGCGTCTTGATATCCTTTCGGAATCTAGAAGTCTCTTGACAGAACCCGCTATCTCCTTCCTTTTCTTCGCCGGGATGGAGAAACGGTGTGACAAAAGGTCCCAGTGGATTCCCAGCCACTGGAACTTTTGAGATGGAGAAAGTCGAGACTTTTTTCTGTTGATCTTGAAGCCTAGGTACTCTAGGAACTGGATCACTTGACTGGAAGCTTGCAAGCATTCTGTCTCGGATGCTGCCCACACCAACCAGTCGTTCAGGTAGGCTACTACCTGAATTCCCTTTAGGCGTAATTGTTTGAGAGCTACGCTCGCAAGCTTCGTAAAAATCCTTGGGGCTATGTTTAGCCCGAATGGCATGGCTCAGAAGGCGTATAGTCTTCGTTGTAGCCTGAACCCTAGGTAGGGGGAGAGTCGATGGCTAATTGGAATGTGCCAATAGGTGTCTGACAAGTCTATAGACACGGAATATGCCCTCTTGGGCAGTAAGGTCCTTATGTGTTGCAGTGTTAGCATTTTGAATTTGCAATTCACTATGAACTTGTTGAGTGGCGACAAGTCCAGAATGACTCTGAGCTTTTCCGAGTCTTTCTTGGGAACACAAAACAGCCTCCCTTAGAAATTGATGGGCTTAACCCTTCGGATCACCTTTTTTCTCCAACAGTTCTTGAACGTACTCCTCCATAACGGGGGTGGAGTGTTGGAAAAACCGAAGGCACGGGGGTGGAGTGCTGTACCAGCTCCCGCCCAGTCCATTCTTGAGTAGGCTGTGGGCCCAGGGATCGAAGGTCCACCGATCCCGAAATTTCAGAAGTCTCCCTCCTACCGGTATCACCTTACTTGGACTGCCGTCCTGAGGTCTTGCCTTCCTGACCACGACCACCCCTGAATCCCCTTCCTCTTGAGGGGCGTCTAGACGAGCCTCTGGCTGCTCCTCTAGGCTTTGCTCGAAAGGAAGTAGACTGCCCTTCGAACGCTGGGGTGAATGCCGTGGACTGTGTCGACACGGCCTGGGGTACCCACTGAAAAGTGGTCGGGGTTTGTGCCACGATCTGGGGCACTGGGGGCAATGGCAATTGCAGTTGCTGTTGCTGTCTAACAGGCTTGGCTGGCCGAGACGGTAGCCTAGTCCTCATAGTCTTCCTCTTTGGTTGAGGACCCTCATCCGGGGAAGACTTTCTTTTGATAGCCAGGCCCCACTTCTGGAGAAGGTTTCTATTCTCCAAGGCGGCCTTATCAACAACTTCTTTGACCAAGTCGGTAGGGAAAAGGTCTTTTCCCCAAATGTTGGAGGAGATTAGTTTCCTTGGCTCGTGCCTCACCGTAGCCGAGGTAAACACGAACTCCCTACAAGCTCTCCTTGCCTTGACGAAGCCATAAAGGTCCTTCGACACTGTGGCCAGATGAGTCTTGGCCACTACCATGAACATTTCATGGACCTTGGGGTCACTTGCCATCGTCTCGAGAGTAGTCTGAAGAGACATTGAGGCAGTCAGTCTTTCTTTTGTAACGAACTCTCTTCGCAAAAGAAAGTCAGACAGCTTAGGGAGGTCCTCGCCGAACTGACGTCCGGCAATATCAGCCTCCAACTTTCCAACTGAGAACGTAAGATGGACATCCTTCCAGTCTTTGTGGTCCATAGGCAGGGCCAGCGACAAGGGTTTACACTCCTCTAGGGAGGGGCAAGGCTTGCCGGCCTCGACTGCTTTTAGTACAGCCAGAAACCCTTTCTGTAAAAAGAGGAAGGCTCTAGTAGGCGAGGACACAAAGGAAGGGAGCTTCCTGTTCAATGCGGCTACCTTTGAGTTCGAGAAGCCCCTCTCTTTCATCGAGGATGAAAGTAGAGCTTGAGCCTTAGCATGGTCCATCACTATGACCTCCTTCGGCTCTGTCTCCTCCTTTGAAGCTGGTTCCTTCCTCAGCCGGACATAACAGTCCAGATATGATGCCTTGCTGGGCCAGAATTCCACCTCCTCCAGGGGAACTGAGCCCAGCTTATCCGAGATGATGATCTTTCCAGTCGTCATCGGCATGTGCTCAGCATACCTCCTTGGGTTAGCATCTGAGCACAAGGGAAGGTCTTTCACATTGAGCTTTTTCTGGGGCCCATGTGATTCTGCAAGGCACTGCATTCGCAGTTCCATTGCAGCCGCCTTCTCCTGATTCTCCTTCTGCATTTGTTGGATCATTCCAACAATAGAAGAGAGGGCCTGTCCCAGCTCTACTGGGAGACCGGCTGATGTTGAGGGAATAGGCTCCGGAATCTGAACCGGAGTAGCCGACACCTCGTCGACGTCTACCTCTACAACGTCTGGGGCTTGAACTTCATCCTGGGCTTCTGCCAGGAGGTCTTCCTCCAGACACTCGTCCACATCAGACATCCTGTCATCTAACTGGATGTCTTGCATCGCGACCGCGACTTCAGCATCCACCTGGATCTGAACTTAGGGGATCTCCTCTTGAGGCTGGGGAATCACTGCATCAGCTGATGCCTTAGGGAAAAGATACGCCCTCATCTTCTCACTTGGAAGATAAGGGCCAGAAGTGTTCTTTTGGAAGCCCCTTACCCAGGTACGAAGCTTGTTCCTAGCTATATCCCTTGATTCCTCCGTCCTAGGGGAATCAAAGGTCTCAGTAATCAGGTTAGTGCACACAGTACATACCTGAGGGTCCCAATACCGGAGATCATCCTTGGAGACAGCGTATGCTGCGTGTCTCCTACAAAACTCATGTCCGCAGAGGTTCTTGCTGCGGACGTTGCAGAAAGCACTTCCGCACTTCGGAGTGTCCTTCTGTAAAGAGAAGAAATTTCCATGAGTATCAAGTGAACTATGTATCACTGGATATGCATAGTATAGCATAACAATTCAGAAAGGAAAGACACACACTTGTGTTTCCCTCACAACCCATTGCTGCAGCCTTCCAGATAATAAAATCAAATGGTTAATCTTTTCTAGAGTAACAAATACAAAATTTCCAGAGGAAACAGGTGGAGCTCACACCTAAGCAATGATTTTAAAAACCTGGATAATAGACAGGAAAGAACTCACTTTCCTATCTGTAGGGCAACAGCAAAGGACTGTGCAAGAAAACACAAAAGTTTTAGAACAAACAGTGCTGTACCAACACCCTTACCATAGTTTTCTTCTTACTGTATATGTTATACTGAAGAATACTAGCACAGTATAGGGGGATAAGTGCCGGCCGGCACACACCATAACTAGCTTTAAAGTATACTACTTAACAGCTATAAGGCGGCAGCACTCTGGTTCAAATGCATGTGCCGGTCGGCAGCAATTGCCGGCCGGCAACAGCCAATGTCGGCCGGCAATGGCTGCCGGCCGGCAACTACACAAGGTAGTACCCAGCTGCCGGCCACACTCTTGGTGACCGGCAGACAAGGGCTGACAAAAGCCGGCCGGCAAAGGTACAAGACCGATGCCAGCCGGCAGCAAAAGAACCAGAGGACTACACCTGCCCGGCTGCCGGCCTCATATGCCGGCAGCCGGGTCGGGTACAGCACTAGAAGAAAAATAGAATGGATGCCGGGATAAGAGTGTACACTACCTCCAAGCCCGGCAATCCGAAAGAGTGCATATAAGGAAGGGGAGAATCTAATTCAGGCTTCCTGACCAATGCCGTCTGGCTCTACAGGCAGGCATGGAAGAGGGACCAAGGGAGGTCCGGGCAGCACTCAAAAATATAAGGCCCTTGCCGGCCGGCAGCTCTGCCGGCCGGCAAGGGGCTGAGTCAATTCCACATCCTAACCTATACTAGGTCCAGATGTAGAACGACGTACAGTACTGTAATGGCTAGGCCATTACGGAGATAGAGAGGGAAGGGACAAGAGGGTCCTACCAACCTTGCTTTAGTGACGGATCACCCGCAGCCAAGAAACTTATCTTAGCCTAAGGGAGATCTAAGGGGCAAGGCCAGCAATACTTGCCAGCTCCCAGAGCACCAAAGCAAGGAAGGTGTTGCTACTCCCAGGGAAAGAAACTTATCTTCCCCCGAGAACAGCAACAAGGACTAGTCTGGTAGATCACAAAAGAAGGAATCATATCCACAGAAACCTTCGGTAGTGACCTAAGGAGGCTAAGCCCCCTTTTTGTCTGTGTCAGGCCAGCGAGGGAGACTCTGCCCCAAGCCAGACAAACACAGACTCAGACTAAAAAACTCTGTTGTTCTGTCCCTCTTTGAACCATACTACAGGAACAGGAAGGTACAGTAACACCCCAGTATAGTTTTATCGAAAATAAATTCGGAAAAAACCACTTAGGGATAAGCCCAAGGCTTAAACAGAGGGAAAGGGATTGCATACCTTCTCCGAAGAAAAGAAAGCAGCCGGGGAGTATGATAAAGTATACTAAGGCTCCATAAGCAACTTAGCCTAGGCACCAAGAGAATCGATTACCTAAATCACCGAAACTCACTCGTATACTATCTTGGAAATATTCCACACAGTCTTAAATGTATAAAACATAGCCTAAAGCTTCAATAAAATTTTATTACACTCGGAAAAACCAAAATCATGCATGAAGTACTAGGACCAAACGACTAGGCTACGTGGCCTAGCGTAGGCCAGAATGGCGAATACTTCGCCAAAATAATACTGAGCACGAAAGGAAATCCTATGTAATGCTAAATAGCTAAAATTTATTAAAGCAAAACAACCAGGAATGTCGCTCTGACTAACTAAACTTATACCTAGCGAGCGACAGCGTCCAGGACGCCTCTGGTAGGCTACGGCTCTTGTATCAAAGATTAATCCTATTAATCACTCAAAATTTACCAAGAGCCTACATTTATACATAAAAGACATTATACTCAACTTATCAGAGGCCGACGAAGACGGAGAAGCCATGAAAAGTAGAATAAATCCAAGATTTGCGAGAAACACAGGAAAAAACACCGAGTTGTTAAGCTATGCAAAAAGGAATGCAGATGGCGCCAGGATTGGCGCCAGGCACGCATACGAATCGGAGGATAGGGAAGCCTTGGGAGCGGCTCCCCTTTTTCTTTCCCGAATTCGTTTCTTGCCAATCCCTCCTACGAGACGAAATCTCTGTCCAGGATGCAGATTGCCATGTGGCGTGTCAAGAATACGTCCTCTGATATGTCGCGATATCCCTTTCACGAGGGATACTCGCTCCAGGAGTTAGAATTCTGGTACCTTAAGGTAAATTCTCTGGGAATATCGCCGTAGTTGTAATATACCCTAGGAAGCTACCCTATAGGAACTTCCATCAGGACGACATGGCTTGAGCCCAAAAATATATATATACATATATATATACATATAAAGGCATATATATATATATATATATATATATATATATATATATAAAGGCTTATATATATATATATATATATATATATATATATATATATATATATATATATATATATATATATATATAAATGCATATATATATATATATATATTTTTATATATATATATATATATATATATATATATATATATATATATATATAAAGGCATATATATATATAAATGCATATATATATATATATATATATATATATATATATATATATATATAAATGCATATATATATATATATATATATATATATATATATATATATATATAAATGCATATATATATATATATATATATATATATAAATGCATATATATGTATATATATATAAATGCATATATATATATATATATATATATATATATATATATATATATATATATATATATATATATATCAAACAGATACGTGGACCGAACCTCGCCGAAGTGAGATGAGAAACTGAATGCCATCAAAAGAAACGAAATATAACGAAGAAGGCTATGACAGATATAATTGAATGGAGGATGATTGGGTATTGAACGACGGAACTGGTCGTTTGATCATCATTATTTGACACTTGACCTATTATGCTAAAATATTTGTTGTTAATATTTGTGTGCATATTTGAGCATGCTAACAAATATTTTAATGTTCAGAGCTGGATTTCTGCAACCTGTCCGACAGCTAACTTCTCTATGGGTATGAATTCTGACCTTCAACATCTTCTTCTTAGATCACATGTGGGTTCCATTGTTACATTTAGGGGAAATATATTTATATATTATACCAGAGAACATAAAAATGAAATAGAGCCAATTTTGAGAGGGTTCTTGGGGATAAGTTATACGTCCAAATTGTTATTGGATGACTTTCGCAAATTTCTTCCTATGGGAATCATCATGAACAAAAGGGAAACTCGCAGAGAATTTGAGTTTAGGAACTGTTTTTTTTTTTTTTTTTTTTTTTTTTTTTTTTTTTTTTTTTTTGTCAGAGCCATCTTGTTATCTAAAAATTCATCAAGATGTTTGAAAAATATTTGGTTGGGAAAGAAGTTTTCTCAAAATATTCACATAAATAAAGTATTTCTGAATAGAAAGATTCCCAGCTGGAAGTCAAAATGAACGCTATATGGAGAAGGGTTGAAATAGAATTTGATTTAAAATTATAAAAACAAGAACAATAAAAGATCTAATCTAATCCGGTATAAGTTTTTTTTTTTAAAAGATCATGGTACTAAAACTCTCTCTCTCTCTCTCTCTCTCTCTCTCTCTCTCTCTCTCTCTCTAGAGATCAACACATCTAAAGAATGTATTTTGTGAGAAACACATCTAAAGAAAGTAATTTGTTTCCTTTCTCCTTATCTGAGGCGAACATTATGTTTTATTTTTGAAAAATGAGCAAAGTCAAGGAGTCAGCACCGAATTCATTTCTGAATAGAGCAAAGATGCCATCAACTTATCTAACAAAAAATAGGTGATGATATCTTATACGGCAATTTTCAAACCTGGTTTCCTCCAGGAAGCACATGAAAATATTATTGAAAGCGGGTCCAAGAGAGGAACCCAAAGCCATCCTATCAATAGCTATAGAATAAAGAAAAAGAAAAGATCAACAAGAATGAGAGAAACGTTGGTAATAAACAATTATACAATATGTAATAGTGTGGAGGTAGTTTGATTGTTCAAGAAAGTTGACAGCTTTTCATGAAAAGAGACTTTAATAGGAGTGAGAGGCAGTATGGTGCTTAGAAGAAGATTTCGAAAAGGTTAAACTACTGTAGATATGGGCTTTACATGAATTTAAATGATTTCTTACGGGTGAAAATTATTTAAATTTTAATGTGGAAACAGTGCAATGACTGACAACCCTATGAAAATCAATGCGGACCCTCAGTAATCGTAGGGTAGACCCTATTTAGTTTCCGAAATTACATTTTGGAGAAGTATACTTATAAACAACGCAGGACCAGATCAACTCCAGGAGGATGTCCTTGAAATGGAAAAGTTTACCAGTATTTAATAGGTTTTCAATATAAACTTAAAATCAACATAAGAATAGTAAGTGCCCAGGGCTGTGGTGATCTCGAGTCTGAAAAAAGCATCTTTTACGAATGGTAATGATGCATACACTAGTCTTCCTTGATCTTGTCTTCGAACTTTTCTACCTAACTCTTGTGACAATTCCTGTACAAGTTTTGTTAAAATACTGTTCATTTCTTCTTTACTTGCTTTCATTTCATATATATATATATATATATATATATATATATATATATATATATATATATATATATATATTATTTATTTATTTATATATATATATATATAAATATAAATATATATATATAAATATAAATATATATATATATATATATATATATATATATATATATATATATATATATATATATATATATATATATATATATATATATATATATGCTGGATATTAGGTCAGTGAGGTAAGGAAACAAGGGAATAAATAAACTACAAGAGAAGTAATGAACAATCAAAATAAAATATTTTAAGAACAGCAACAACTTTGAATTGGATCTTTGATATATAAACTATAATAACTTCAAAATAACAAGAGGAAGAGAAACAAGATAGATTAGCATACCCGAGTGTACCCTCGAGCAAGAGAACTCTGACCCAAGACAGTGGAAGACCATGGTATATAGACTATGACACTACCGAAAACTAGAAAACAATATTTTGATTTTGGAGTGTCCTTCTCCTAGAAGAGCTGCTTACCATAGCTAAAGAGTCTTTTATACCCTTACCCAGGAGGAAAGTAGCCACTGAACAATTACATTAAAGTAATTAAACCCTTGAATGAAGAAGAACTGTTCGGCTGTGTCGGGTGTATGAGAACAGGAAAAGTGTAAAGAATAGGTCAGACTATTCGGTGTATGTGCATATAAAGAAAAAATGAGCCGTAACAAAAGAGAGGGCTCCAATGAAATACTGCCAGGCCAGTCAAAGGATCCAATAACACTCTAGCGGTAGTATCTCAACTGGTGCCCTGCAATATTGCACAAAATATCCAAATTAGGGCTATGCATTTTTTGGGTGAAAATTTAATTTTGTTCAAATTAGTTATAACCTTTTATTCTCAGCTGTTGATATATATATATATATATATATATATATATATATATATATATATATATATACATATATATATATATATATGTATATATATATATATATATATATATATATATATATATATATATATATATATGTATATGTATATACAGTATATATATATATATATATATATATATATATATATATATATATATATATATAAATATATAGATATATATATATATATATATATATATATATATATATATATATATATAAATATATATATATATATATATATATATATTTATGTATGTATGTATATATTACATATGTATGTATGTATATATATACATACATATATATATATATATATATATATATATATATATATATGTATGTATATATATATATATATATATGTATATATTATATATATATATATATACATATATATATATATGTATATATATATATATATATATATATATATATATATATATATATATATATATATATACATACACTAGTATCATGAATCAGCCCTATTCATGGCTTTCATGAGGGCTACATTAGTAATAGAAACAGACTTCAATATAAGTGGTAGCATAATAGAAATTTTGATAATTTGAGATTTATATAGAAATGACTTTGAAAGCAATTTTGTTTTTTCACGGAGGCTCCAGAAGACAGGATCATTCAATCCCATATGTGTATGGGTGTGTTTATGTGTATTACTTCCTTTAATGGGGATAATGTTCCCTTTTCATATTTGAAAGAAAGTTTTTAAATTATTTAGTTTTGCGTCTATCGCAAAATTTTTACGTGAAAAAACGGGTTGATTAATTTTTCCATTTCAGTATCATTATATCTTATTCAATCTAGCAATGTTTTTCTATCTTTACCGTTATATATCGCATATTTTTTCACGTTCTATGTTAACGTTTTTTATGCAAGAAATTTAAGGTTATGACGAATGGCATCCGAAAAAGTTGAATGGAATCAGAAAATGAATTAAACAATCTGAAAATAAGCCTGAAAGAGTAAATTGAAGAGAGAGAAGATGTATCAAGAATGGCTTGACAATTTCCGAAAAAAAAAAAAAAATAGATGACTGTAGCTCGCGTAAGATGAAGTTCCAAAGAAAAATAAAATCCTCGCTGGCAAAAGATGAACCAAAGTTTTCTGATAAACAATGAGAGGAATCCTCTGTAGGAAGCATTTCAAAGACTGGGGACGACCGAGAAGGAAGACCACAAACCAAGGAAAGCCGTCTGTTTTTCAAGAAACTAAACTCAATTCTTGGAGCCGGAAGAATAACGTCATTTTGGCTTTTATTGTGGAGGAGAGGAGCAACTTCTACGTTATGAAGAGGCGGGCATTAAGTCAGCTTATTCAATGCGGGGGTTTTGTGATCTGAATGAGCACCTAGAGAACGATGCACCGTGAACCTTATTCGTGAAAACTATTGCAATTATATCTTCTGACGAGATATGCAGTATTTAAGGAAAGAATGGAAGCATTACAGCGCATCATTATCCTGGAACCGCAGTGTTATTATGTACAAAAATGCCTAGAATTCATGGTAAGAGAATTAAGCCATTTCTATATATTAACGTTGTGCAGGAAATATAAAAATGAATTGAAATTCTAGGATTCAAAACAAAATATTTAATAAAATAACGAGAACACCCGTGCAATTAAAAGATGAGGAATAGATACCGAAATCATAAATAAAGTCATGAATGAATGAATAATTATTCATAGACGAGGAGGAGCGAGAGAAAAACATGCTAATAAGGCGCCGGAAAGGCAAAACAGACAGGAAAGCAGAAAGGCAGAGAACAACCCGAGGACAAAGAAAAAGCATTCCAAAACGTAGGCTACATTATGGAAAGCACACCTTCAAGAAAATTGTTCGTGGATTCAATATTTCACCAAAATGTGCGTTATAGTTTACTGCCCCGTGATTAATAGCGTGTCAGGACTGCTTTCCAATATGTTGTGCAAACAAATGGAAAGAGGAGAATGAACGCTAGTTATCCATAATCATTAAGCATGAATCAGAAGCGTGATTGTCCTTCAGACACTACGTCCGACAGACCCGGAACAAGTGGGAGTTTATTTGATGAAACTCGAGTATTCTCCAATTTATTTTAAGATAACAACAAAAGGCTATTTTCTAAAACAGACGGTTGACAAAAGGAACACAAACTATTTTGATGGTTGTTCACATTGGATACAAAGAAAAACTAAACTGATGAAAAATACAAAAGAATACTTTGTTGCCTGTGAATATAATTTTGTCAAGTCTAAGTCATATTTAATGAAAATAAAACAGTATCTTTAGATCTGGATTGAATACTAATGCCATAGCTAAGGAATCAGATATTACAGTTATTGTTAAAATGTATGTAATTAAGATATGTTCAAACGTATTGTTGTATATTTTGCTACAGATAAATATCCAGGCAAGATTTGTAATTGGCAAATGCTAATATACGAGCAATTATTCCTATTGATAAACATTTAGATAATATCAGAGGTAAATAGCTAGGCATTATTTAGCGCATATGAAAATCCAGGTAATATCTGTTACTGATAAATATCTAGGTAATAGTTTTTTATCTATAGTACAGTAAAATTTAGATAAAGAAAGGTTGGGCTTATCAAACGATGCTAATGGAAATAGATGACTGACCCAAAGAAAAATTTGACTTTTTCCAAAGAAAATACAGTTTTATGTTTCAAAGTTTCAAGTTCACTCGTGAGTGGCAGAGGCAAAGAACATGTTCTAGAGATCAATCACATATACATATGTTTAGCACATAAGCCGCCTCCCCACCCAACCTAAGACCAGGAAGGGGAAGGCAGTGCCTGCCAATGACTAAACAGGTAAACCTATAAGCTCTCCCTTTCCTCACAAGGACGGAGAAGTTACTAGGTTACTAGAAACTGTCGGGCTTCAGGGGGGCTTGAACTCACGATAAATGATTAGGTGATAGGGACGTTTTCAATAAGCTACCACATCCCATAATATAAGAAATAAAATTAGAAACCACAAAACAATTTATAACTAAAGAACTGATTACTGATATATCACATTCTGAATCCACAAATAATATCCGTATTTTGTATTAGAAAGTGACCGTGTATTTAACAAAGCCAAAATTATTTGAAGAATCTAGCCGGATTTTTCGCAGGACCAAAGAATTTAAAAAGATCAAGTCACAAAAGTAAATCTATTGGTGCAGAGAAAGAGGTTCTCCAGTAATTTAATTCCATTACGAGAAATTCGGTTATTTAAGGATCTTGGATACTTTTCTGATATACACAATGATTTGCACATTAGCAACAAAAAACATATATGTAAAAGTCATGAAGTATGGCATTATCATAATATTTGTAAAAAAAATATTGGTATTTTTATTTGATAACCCACCCAAATGTAGTAGAGCTCTACTGCTCTAGGAATTACTTTTAAACAACCCGTAATAGTCTCTCTCTCTCTCTCTCTCTCTCTCTCTCTCTCTCTCTCTCTCTCTCTCTCTCTCTCTTCCACGAACTGATCCCTCGTTTTACGATTGTCCCCTGCCGTAATTCCTGGTTCATTACTTTCCCGATGATCTTGAGGGAGTTGTGATTTCTCAAGATAACGTCCGAAGTGTCTTGGAGATTTCGGTAAGACAACAATCTGAACGACCCAGATGGGATGATGTAGCCAAAGAAAATTTTTGAAGACATTAATATTGCTTTCCGGAACCGGGGTACAAAAATTGCCGTTTCATTTTATGAAAAATAACTACCATAAAATAAATCATTCTTTGGTAAATATACAGTTATTTAATTTGATAACCATTATTCTCTAGAATAAGAAGTTGTACACTGAAGACTGGGCGCGCAGGTGTTGAGAGCCTTCAAGGATATGCACCGAGACCTGGAAGGCCATTCAGTGCGCATATGCAACTTGGGGAAAATCCCAAAGTCGCAAAATAGAGTAAGAGCGGTGACATGCCCTTGGAGGTCATTCAGGGCCGATGTGTAATTGAGGAAATCCCGCAGTTGCTCTATAGAGTTAGTTTAAATGCAGGATAGCAAGACGGGAGGAATGAAGTGGGAACGGAGATTAAGTAGAAAGCTACAAAGTTTGTGCAACTAGGAACTGAATGGACAATGCAAAGAATCTCAAGTAATAATTGAAATGCACCATGGGAGGTAAGCTGACCTCCGAGCACCATGCTGCGTTGAAGTTTACTAATAATTAATGACTTTGAACAGCCATACACGCACTTAAATTAGTTTCAAAATCATTATTAATCACCTGCTTTCCAATACTTGGATACTTCACAGATATATCGTCATTGGTATGTCTACCAATGTACATTTCTTCACAAAAACAGTATATATATTAATATCGTACTAACTACATATCAGAAACATATTTCAATAATTTTTGCACTATTGTATATTCTGAAAGCTGGATGCATACAGTACATTAAATTGAGTAAATTTTGACGAAGTTTTTCATATATTACATCCAGTCAATTTGAATCAATGGGCCAACTGAATAACATTGGTCCATTTGGTTATGACCATGCGATCTAATAGTTGTATTTAGACCACGAATCCATTAGGTCCGTTTTGTCTGTTAGTCCATGTGTCTATTAGGCTCATTAAATATACTAGATCTATTTCGTTCTCAGATAAAGGTGGCCTCGTGAATGTTGGTATACATCACGGCAATCTAAGAAGACTTCTAGCAGTTCCATTGTTAAAACGACTTCATAATGCAAAGGTTTTTATTTCATTTACATAAGGTTAAAGAAATTTTATATTCTTATTTTACTATAAGTTGCATTAACGGATCCGAGGAATGATAATTTTACATAATAATCATTACTGTGCTAATTGTTGAATTCTGTTTTTGTCACGCACGGATATTAGCCAATATAAGGTGGAGTGCCATATTTCTCCTTACCTTTTGGCAATTTTCATCGAGATCCATGAAGCCAACTTTACACTGGACCTATTTTGTCATCTTAGTTAATTGTATATTTAGTGTTGATTAGGTACTTATTGTTTAGATTTTTAGGACACTTCGGGCGCTTTGTAACTCTGGAATATTTATTACACTTGTTGCCTCCTGAAATATCTAGTATATTGGGTTTATTTTATACTGTGAGGCTATTTGACAAACAGAAAAGACTAGTTTATTATTTTCTTCCTACGGTATTTATTATATCTCCATTTGCTTAAGTGGAGCATTTAAACTTTTCGTAATAAATCTACTACCACATTTTTCTTTACTTTAGAAATGATAGTGAAGATATGAAAATTTATAGAATTTATTGGTGTGTCTTCACTTCAATTGATTAACATGATTTCACTTTAGTACGGAATCTATCGCTCTGATTAGGATATCAATTGAAATCATATGAAAACAAATATAAAAAATTTAGTTTTGCTCCTTTTGAAAGACCGGTCTGGGGTCTCTCTCTCTCTCTCTCTCTCTCTCTCTCTCTCTCTCTCTCTCTCTCTCTCTCTCTCTCTCTTAGACGAAGTCCTTCGCATGAAACTGTGTTGTCGATTATTACGTATCTCCAGCCCATCGTTTGATAATTTGAGCATGATTACAACCATGACGATCATCGCATTAGGATAACGAATAGCGAAAGAAAATAAACCTAATACAAATACACAAAATATGAATGAAATGCTGGAAAAAACATATTGTAATAATATTCATCTGAATTCTGCCATAACTGAACAATAAATGAACAATAAATGAACAATAAAATTAAAGCAAAAATTAGAATTCAAGTAGTAACTAAGTTCAAAGAATATGATAATTAACAATTATTTTGGGCTTCAGATTTTGCAAGAAATTCTAGGCACTAACGCTTACCAAAACCGGCCAACATATTTAACTGTGATTAGTGGAGGGATTTTGATAAACCAAAAAATATTATATCATCGCAAAATTTAGTACACTTATGATAAAAATAGTTAATAGAAGACTTTAATTTTGCAGGTTGAGAAGAAATTTCCTAATAGATCAGATACTCTTTTGTGAGATTTTCTAAATCTAGTTTAAGTTTATAACATTTTAGGACAAATTTACGATCACCTTTATTTTATCAAAACTGATGTTCTTCAATACTCAACGTGATTAGATTTATCCCTGAAAGGTACATGTCATTAAAATGAGAATGACAAATACCCTATTTTTTTGGTTGTTTACATCTAATCTTACTATTTGTCTCACTCCCAAATTGAAATATCATTCACGAGCAACTGACTAAGAAGCCATACTACATTAGCATTCTCTTTATGAGATATAGCAGTATTACCCTGCTTTGGGTTTTTTCATCCATTAATTAGTTTCCTAATAGAAGATAGAAGTATTGAGAGCGAGAAGGACCTAAATGAGGGAACTAATTAGCTCTTGCTCAAGGTGAAATGGTTTGGGAAATCTTTGCTTAATGGCTTTTAAATGAGCTTGAATGAGAATTTGGTATATTACATGAATGTGATATTATTATCGGTATATTGTTGAGAAATGCAAGGCAATAAATTATTGCAGACAAATCTCCTCTCAACATTGATACTGATCAGCCTTATAATTAAAAACAGTGGTAGAATAGTTTAATTCATGATAAATGTTCTACTTTAAAAATAGTATAACGTCAAGAGATTGTTAATTGATATTTCGTCAATACTGACATAGTTTAAATTTCTTAAGCTTATCTGTTGAAAGGCTTTATTGCATTTTAATGGAATCAAGTGTATTTGGACATGTATTACTTCCCAAAAATTCGAACAAAAGTTGAAAAAAATATGTTTCAACTCAAAATTCAAACCTTCATCCTTTAACACAGGAGATGGTGCAGACTGTGGACAACCCTGTGCTCTTTCGCAAAAGATTTGGTAGAGCCATAAACCTGCACCTAACCTTCACCTGTGGTGGTTGCCTACACGTTACGTAACTTCTGTAGCTTAACATTATACCCAAAATATAAAGAAAGCATTAGATTTGGGAAGAAAATGGAGTATTAACAATGTTATTCCTTTATCCTTCCCCCCTCCATGATAGAAGCTATGATAAGTTTATGTTAGAAGACAAGTAAGGAGACATATTACATGTCAAAGCCTCTTGTCTTTAAGACTTCACATCGAAATAAGTGATTTTTTTTTTCAACAAGAGGTTTGGTAATAAAGTTTGTTTCCAATTCATAATTACTTGGTATAAGGGAATGATAACTAACTTTTACGTAAAGACAAGTTTCTGTCTATATAGACTTGTTAATTAGACTGGGTCATATTAGCTTCCATACCGGTTATGTGTCAGGGAAGAATATTTTAAGGAGGGAATGAACCTTAACCAGTCTTGTTACAGTATCGAATGGAGGTGACAATAATACAATAGTTCAATAACATTTGAAAAATGTTGCTGTTTACTGTTCTAGTTTACTGCTGCATTGAAGTCTCCCATTAGGAGAGCTAGCTTATTGTTCAATTCTCTATACCATTTGAATATATAGCTTATCGTCCTGGTCTTGCTATTTATGTGATATGTTTATTACTAGTATTGACATATTTTTTCCCATGGTGTTAATATTTGCACGTCACTTCATATTCGGTTTCTGATTTAATTTTTTGGGGGGATTTGGGTAATTTCTAATATAGAGTATTACCACTTCACCTCTTTTGGTAAGGAAAGCCTTCTTGAAAACCTTATAACCTGGGATTTGTATTCTCTGATAAAATAATTCTTTTTTTTAGAATCCAGTCCATGGTAATACACAGAAGTTGAGTTCCTCACTATCTATTATGGCATTAAAGTTTTCCATGCTGTTTCCAACTGACTGAGTATTGAACTGTTCCACTCTGAAGGAATTTTTTTTTTATTTTTTCTCTTCATCTGTGGCTTTACTAGTTTCCATGATTTACTGGTGTTTTAGTTTTACTTCGATTTGAATTATCCAAACTGTCAGTCTTTTTCTTATGGTCGAGATTGTCATTTGTTTAGTGTTCCTTAAGTAGTTATACCGGTTGAGATTAATGTGGTTTCATATATTTTCTTGCCTTCTTCACTATATTGTATTTCACATCCTTTTTTACAACTTTCTCTTGCCATTGGAAGCTTACCAAGAATCTATAAATGTAACTTTCTTTTGCTGGCATATAGGCTTTAGCCTTTCATTCATCCCCAAGGCCTTACTGAGGGAGACGTGGCTGGCATTGAGTCTCATGAAAATACTTATAATAACTGTATTATTGTTGTTTTTCCTATACTTTTTAATATTTTTTTCAGCTGCCTAACCTGAGGTTTTGTCTATCCAGCGTTGTTCTTTCTTGGGAACAGACTGCTTTCGGTTACCTGAACAATGATAGTGGTCTTGTTTGTCTTCATTGTAGTTTTACTAACTTCTAATTCTATCTGTTGTGCTTTGCCACCTGGATAGAACTTGAGCTTTCTCCTCTTTTTGAGCCCGGAGTGTTCCCCGTGGTCCTTTACCATAGATTCTCCGATTACCACAGTCATGTCTTCCTCTTCCTCTGCTACGAGGGAGAATCTGTTACAGGTAGCAGTTTTATTTCTAGGATGTTGTTCCGTCTTAC
>NC_090725.1:206983637-206988637 GCF_036898095.1 Palaemon carinicauda | reverse complement strand
GTATGTATGTAAGTATGTATATATGTATGTATGTATAATAGCCATAAAGGGAAAAGTGTGAAGACTTGATTAGAGCTAGTATTTTCGGGTTATGGAGACCTCGACGGACCTAACATGAAAATAAGCACACAAGGATATCGTATTTAAACACGAGTATGTGAATCCTCAGATGTTAGTTTCTTGATGATTCTAGATCAGTCAGATTTTAAGAAAGAGAATAATTCACGATTAATAGAAAACACACCAGGGCCTAATTTTAAATTGTGACCTTGAGTTCAAGCATTTGAGATGGACTCGATCATTTTATCCAGGTATAGTCCTTGATATCGATTATTGTACTCTTTCTGACCACCCGATTCTAAGACTTAATCCTTAGCAGTTGAAGGCCAAAACATTATCAACAAAGCCGCTATAGAGGGCCATATTATGCAGTTTTATTCTGACAGAAATGCCTTTTGCTACTTGGCTGACATAAAACAAGTTACATTCTCGGTCTTGAAGTGACTTTCTCTGCTTTTCTTGTTTGAAATGAACTCCTTTTCTAGTCAGACTTGTCAAAGCAATGTTATCAGGAATGTGAACACTCCAAGGGCCAACTCTCTGCCAGATGTTATGGTGGTCTTAGAACCGATACAGATTCTTTCCATCACTAAACAAAAATCATTCTGCAACGGCTATTTAAATATGGGAAATTCATATGAAAAGAGACTCACACGCAAAAACTACAGCATGTATATCCACAAACTTATGTACAAAGAAAAGCAAATGTTGCTGCTCCTTTACTTAATATAGCTAAAACAATTTTAACATATAGATGGCTAAGGGGAACTATCTAGAAAGTAAAATAATGAGATACTCAAATGGAGAGTTATAAGGTTATCTTTAGTTGTTGAAATGCTGTTCGTATGGGGAATAGGGGTTTGAGAATGTCGCTAAAGGGTTAGTTGCTTCTCTTTGTCACTGATATGAAAAAATTCTGGAGGTAGGTTTTGATATGTGAATGTGAGACACCCACCGGAGCCTAACTAACCAACCTCAGGTTTTCTAAATGGTTTCGTTTTTATCTCGTTCCTATATCTCTCTCCTCCAAGCTTATCTAATTGTTCATGGGTTGTAGGCTAGTAGGATGATAGGGGTCTTAACGGAAAGACGAGCTGGACATAATTGACTCTATTTAAACATTATAGCAAGGTTACATACAAACCTTTGAGGATAACAATGACATAAAACTTCAACAATGTGAGATGTGCAATGACAAGCTTAAATAGGTTTTTCTATTATCAGTGAGAGAGAGAGAGAGAGAGAGAGAGAGAGAGAGAGAGCAATACTGTGTATGAAATTCATGTGATATAAGGCGCTCTGCCCTTAAGAGGCAAACTTTAGTTAGGTCATCTGGCAGGAGATACCCAGGTTTAAGGCAATCGGTGGAGACCTAGTCTTATTTGCTACGAATATTGATTAAGAAAGATTGGTTTGCAACGCATAACAAAGAAAGGGTCCGTGTAAGGGGATGTTGTAGTATAGACTACAGAATCATTACCATTATTGTACCTGCTCACTCATCTGAAATAAGCAATGGTTGTTATAGTTGTGATAATCTCTCTTTGCCATCTCGTGCTTAGCTGTGATTCAATGATATGTTTGTATTATAAAAGTCGTTTAATGTGCTCAAGTTACATTATTGCTAAGCTTTACCATGCTTCAGTGTTCAGCGGCTCGTGACTGGAATCATTGTAAACAAAATCTTATATAAAAATATGAAAATAACAAAAGAGCATTACTCTTAAAAGACTGGGTCCTACTACAGTACAAAAGAAAGAAGAATCACATTCTATCTTTGAAGTAACTATTAAATGATTAAATCATTCATAACATATGCTACTACACTTATAATTAACGTTCAAACTTGTTCTATCAATACAATACTGTGCTACAATACTCTTAATACACATAGTACATACGGCATTACAGTGCAAAATACATACAAAACATAACAGTCTCCTCCCCCAAAACCCTGGATAGGTATCGTTATTTGACCACCTTAATTAGGTATCGATGGGTTGACCTCGACCCGAGGTCACAAAAAAATTCATGAAAAATTCATTTACAAAGCAATTCACAATCTTTTACTATTAAAAACAAAATCAAAGAATATTCTATTCTTCCAAAAAAGTAAATGATAGCTAAATCTAAAACAAATAATTATTATAGATAAATTAAAAAAATAAGTATAAAGAAAAAATGACTTTGCAGAAAAATTTAACCAAAAAAGTAATTATGGAAATAAGCTAAAACTATTCTAAGCACTTATTCTACGATAATTGAGCACCATTTGCTAAGATGGAGGTGGGGGGGGGGGAGGAACCATAAGGGAACGTTTCCTGAGATGAGAAGAAATATGTAGGTTTTTTTTGGCTAGAAAATTCTTTCCTCTTTTCAACATTTTTCTGTGGTAGGTAAATGATATATTCAGTGACTGAAATTTTTACAGGATATTGTATTATTATCGTACAGCAAATTTGTGGGAAAGAATCTGCACTTGGATATTATTTAGTGGCTTAAAAATGAGAATTTTTATTGTGATTTTATTTTTTCTTCTGATTTCTATTTGGAATTTTTTCATAAATAAAATCCTTATATCCATTGCTGAGCATGTTATTTATGCATGAAAATATCAGAAATTTTATAAAAAAGAGGAATACATAGAGCTATGCCAGCTCGTTTCAGATACGCTCACAAAATGGTCGCCAACCACACCACCTTGGAAGGTCAAATCTGTTACCAGAAATGCATAAATATCAGCGAGTTATTTACTTATAAAATTCTTTGAGGATTTGCAGAAAATTATTAAGGTAGCTAGAATGAAGTTTATAGATTATTTTGCAATCAAATATGATAAAATAGTGATTATAATTAAGTTATCATAGAGGTACAAACTTACAAAAACTGGAGCTATTCTATAAAAACATACCGGGTAGAAGACATTCAAAAACACTTTACAACAATCCTTTTTCATATAAGCCTAAACACTACTGCACATTCGATAATTATATAAAAATTTGATATTATACAACTTACCTTAATTAGGTATTGATGATCGAGCTCGACCCGAGGGTATCTCAGAAATAGCACAAGGAAAAGAGCTTGGATGAAATGACTGCTGCGCACACTGAACTGAGGTCTCGCAGGTCAATATCACTCACAACTAATATGGAGGAAAAATTATGGCAAAAAAACATGTTTTTTGTTTAAACCTCGGGTCGTGTACGACCCACCAGACCTATCCAGGGTCTTGAAATAGTACAAAAGTTTACAAATGTAATTTCTCAGGGGGCTTCCTTCTATTCATCCTATTGAGAAGTATCCTAACTTCAACCTGTACTTCTACATGGATAGATTCTGAATCTACATTTGATGTTTGTGAATCTTAGTTAATATTAGATTAATTTCATTTAACCACTGCAAATCTTCCATCTTTAGCATTCACGTGATCTACAGGATAAAAAATCCAGTAGAATGTACTTGATTACCATGACGTTTAACAATAAAATATTTCTACCAACTTGAACATCTTAATGTAAATTTCAAGGATTTTCTACACGTTCATACTCTTTTTCTTCCAAATCACTTTGCAAACTTTGATTAAACAAACCTAATATACACTTAATCCTCCTCCCCATCAACAAATTTGATGGTGTCAAACCTGTTGACAATAAAAACTTTGATACATAAAGAGGAAATTTTTTTATTTGTATATGCTTTTCTACACTGTATGTTATACTTAAATGTTTGAACAAATCTTTCAGCTTCTCTATTCGATTCGTGGAAGGATGCTTAATACCATTTACATTAAAAAAAACTCTTTAAACTCTTGTGAGGTAAACTGTGGACCATTATCTGTTACATTTTTTTGTGGAATACCATATGCAAATAAAAAAAAGGAATTATATCTTCGACAGTTGCATATGAGGTTGTTGTCTTCATTGAAATTATAGTCGAGTAAAAATATGGTTTAACCTTAGAAAATTGCTGGAAAGGTTTTTCATAATTTTTTGTATTCATATGATGTGTAGAATGACATAATAAAAATCTACCAAAATGCAAGTACTACAAAGCTGTGAAATCCAAGATGACTGCCAGTGCATAAATCTGTAATTTACTTTATTAGTACTCACTCAACGATGTTAGATAAGATGTTTACACCTAGGTTTTCTGGGTCAAAGAGTACAATGTAAACATTCACATTTACTTTTAATCATCATATAATGAAATTCAAAATGGTATCCAATAATGGCCACTGATATGCAGACATATTCTAAATCAACCATTCACTATCAAATATCAATATAAACAAAACATGCAAAAACTTAACGGTACACCACTTATGAAACTAGTCTGTTTGGTTGTTACCAGAGTTTTAAAAGTCTAAACTTAATAATATGATAATCTTACTATCTATCAAGTGCATACATATTTCATGAGCAGTGTTTTACAAAGACACTTATTGATACTCATCATCTTCCTCTTCACTGAATTTGACATGATTGTATGGATTGTCACAATTTTCCAATTTGCATTGCCCACAGGCAGGTGTACATGGTAATCCATATACCCTACAACTACAACGTGATGTCATATACCTTGGAAATCTACTTGTGCAGTAACTGAGGCGGTAAAATATGAAATAGTAATTGTTTATTGTTATAGCTAAGCCTAAGGTACGGTACGGTACAGAATTTGACCATTTTTTTCGTACCTAAATCATACTCTACCGTACTTTGGCAAGATCAACGTATCATAATTCCATGCCGTACTTTCCTACCAAATATCAATCGTACCGTACTGTTCCCCATTACCGTACCGTACCGTAATGCCAACCTTGCCTCCAGCTCACATCAGTGAAATCGAATAATGCTCATTGTCACTCGGCACCTTAACTAGCTCATCCTTATTCAAACTGTTAATGCCTAAACCATCGAAGCATCGACTATGTTCACGTG
>NC_090725.1:206968637-206971137 GCF_036898095.1 Palaemon carinicauda | reverse complement strand
TGTTTCACGTCTAGCTGCCATTCTTCTTACATTTGTTCCCCTCTGTAAAGTTGTCTGCTCTTTAGTTTCCTGCTATCTTTTTCTTTTCACCAACGTTTCTTCGTCAGATATATCAAATGAGAACCTCTTTTTGGGTGGCATCATTTTGTAGAAAACTGAAAAAAAAAATCATAAAATATACATAAGACTTAATGATTAAATACTCTGTAGAATATCTTTTTGGGTGGCACCATTCAGCTTACATTAGTGTTCCTTCTTAAATTCTTCTCTTCTTCACCTCTAGCTTCACGTCAAGCTGCCATTAGTGTTCCTTCTCAAATTCATCTGCACTCCGTCTTTTACCTCACACATAGATGCTATTCTGCTTGCATTACTGTTACTTCTTAAATCCTTTTGCTCTTAATTTTCTGATTTTTGGTTAGCTGTCATCCCACTTGCATGAGTTTTTCTTTGTTCTTCATCCTATGTCTCACGTCTAGCTGCCATCCTTCTTGCATTCGTTTCCCTTCATAAATTCCTCTGCTCTTCTATTCGCCGAATTCTGTTTATCGGATTCACTGAATGAGAACCTATTTTTAGGTGGCATCATTTTGTAGAAAGCTAAAAAATGAAAATGAAAATTACAAAGGACTCAAACATTAAATATTCTGTAAGTTTTTGTACATTTTATCACATGGAAAAGAAAATCAGTGTATGCCCTAAATATTCTCCTATGTTCATACAATCTTTACGTCGAAAGTCATTGCAATTGGTTCATTCTTATTGAATGCAGTTTTAGGGGGGTTTGTAATTATGGGGCCTCTACACCGCCAAGGTAGGTCTTGATCAAAATAAGATTAGCGAAGTTAGATTTTTCGATTATATATATATATATATATATATACATATATATATATATATATATATATATATATATATATATATATATATATATATATATATATATTGTTATTCTAAGCTGAAATCTACGGTGCCAGCTTACCAGATTTCACCCAATTTCTTGGACTAAAGTTTTAGGGGGTCTGTAATGATGGGTACGTAGACCCCAAGGTAGATCTTGATCAAGATGGAAATAGCGGCGTTAGCTTCCTCGATAAAAATTATGTATGATTCAATCATTAATTATTCTGTAATTTCCTTGTGAAATTTTTCTATATCACCATGCAGACACAAATAGACAATCACCAGATATATATATATATATATATATATATATATATATATATATATATATATATATATATATATATATATATATATATATATATATATACACACACACACACACATTAATACCTTGAGATACGAGTGTCTCATATGAGAAATTTGAGATATAAGGAATATTTCGAGCAAATTTTTGCCCCAATATATGAGAAAAATTTGAGATACGAGGATACGAGACGGTTCCTTATGCGGGCGCTAGGGGGCGAAGAGTGCGAGAGGCTGCTCACTAGGAGAGCATTACTTAGACTTTCCCGTCGGATCTTCGTCTCATAAAGTTATCTCCGAGCATCGGCCGTAATGTTCGCATTTTTTACGTTTTTTTGCGTTAACCAGTACAGAATTAAGTGAATTAGTAATGGGTCCAAAGTAAGCGAGTGCAGACAAGGGTAGTGAAAAGAAAAATCGTAAAATGACAATCAAGATGAAGCATGAAATAATTAACAAACATGAAAGTGGTGTAAGAGTGACTGGGCTGACTCGCCAATATGAGAGGCGTACATGAACAATATGTGCCATCCTCAAGCAGAAGGATGCTATTAAGAGCACCAAGCTTTCCAAAGGACTAACTATCCTTTCCAAAATGCGCAGTGATATCCATGACAAGATGGAGAGGCTTTTTTTAATATGGATAAAGGAGAAACAGTTGGCGGGAGATAGCGTGACCAAGACTATCATCTGTGGAAAGGCTGGTAGAATCTACTATGACTTGAGAGGAAAGCAAGCAGCTGAGAGAGGGGAGACTTCGACGCCAGCAGAAACCTTCAAAGCCAGGTGTGGCTGCTTATATAACTTAAAAAATCGGACTGAGATACACTCGGCTGTGAGGCATGGGGAAGCAGCAAGTTCCAACTCGAAAGCCGCGGTGGACTTCGTCAACACCTTTGCCTCAGTTATCGCATAACAAGGATACATCCCCCATCAAGTGTTCAACTGCAATGAAACTGGCCTTTTCTGGAAAAAGATGCCCCGGAGGACATTCATCACGGCAGAGGAGAAGCGACAACCGAGCAATAAACCCATGAAGGACCGGTTAACTGTAACCTTGTGTGCCAATGCCGGCGGTGACTGTAAGGTAAAGCCACTGCTGGTGCACCACTCAAAAACCCACATGCTTTCAAGAGCCAAAGGATCTTGTAAGAAAAACTGCAAGTGATGTGGAGCGCTAATGCTAATGCTTGGGTTACGCGGCATTTCTTCACAGAATAGATTAATCTGTGCTTTGGTCCGGCAGTCAAAAAATATTTGGCCAAGAAAAACCTGTCAATGAAATGTCTCC
>NC_090725.1:206958637-206963637 GCF_036898095.1 Palaemon carinicauda | reverse complement strand
GAGGTTTGGCATGAAGTACAGGTGCAGGCCTAAACCTTAGTAATGCCATGTCAAAAGAACTTCGTCTTCAATAGCTGGGTAGTAGAACGGTGCGAGGAACATGAAAGGCCCTGAATGAAATGAAACACCCTCGGAGCATGGGAGCATGTATTCACAATCTAGGTCTTAGTACTGACGTCACAGAGGATGGTGGCATTAGAGTCGTCGAGAGTGGTGTCCTCCCAATGGAGGGATGTGTAGGATGTTCTACATGCTTGGTACTCTAGATCCTTTCGTTGGGCTTCTACTAAGGGATTGTAATCCAATCACAGGTGAATGGCGGCCAACGTGTTTCTTCACAGGTTATCAGCAATGAAATTCCTTTTCACAGGGACGTGTTGAAGGGTATAATTGTATTTAGCCATAGCTGAAAGATGTTGGGGTTGACAGGCAGACAAGGCATCGGACTGTCAAGTAAAGACGTACACCAGAGGCATATGGTCCATGCGAAGGATGAAGGCTGTACTTTCAAGAAGTGGTGAAAGTGATGGACAGTCAGGTGCACCAGCAGCAATTTGTGGTAGCAGGATTCTTCCTTGGACAGTTTTCTACTGAAGAATGCCAATTGATGGGGAGGCCATTGACCACCTGATCAAGTACTGCCCCAATAGCGATGTAGCTTGAATCGGGGGAGAGAAGGAGAGGTGTATGTGGCACAGGAAAAGTGAGAGCAGCAGTGGTTGATAGGGCATTCCTGTATTGCAGAAGGCCGCTTCTTCAAAGGGACCCCAATTCAGGTCTTTTGGCTTGCCTTTGAGGGAGGCGTAGAGGAGGGCTAGTGTGGCGGCGATGGCTGGCAGGAAAAAATGATAATATTTAATCATGCCCAAGAATTCTCGTAGTGCTTTGACGGTTGAGGGCTTGGCGAAGCTCTGAAGGACCGCTACCAACGTAGGGAAGGAGTGGACTCCTTCATGAGTGAAGCAGTACCCTAAGAACTATAATTAGTTGGTACCAAAGGTACACTTGTCACACCGGATTACAAGGCCATTCTGTTATAGGCGGTTGAGCACGATGTGTAGAAGATGGAGGTGTTCCTCTTTGGAGGAAGAGAACACAAGTTCATCATCCACTTAACATACACAGAAGGGATGTCTGCTAAGTTGCCGTCTATGAGATGTTTAAAAGTGTCGCCAACATTATGAAGGCTGAAACAAGAGTAATTCAAGGTGTATGTACTAAAGTGGGTGGTGATGGCAGTCTTGGGGATGTCTTCTGGGTTCATAGGTTCGAGTGTGGGGAAAAACTTCGCTTTGTGCAAGTAGGAAGTCACATTGGCGATGTTTGGGAGGGATTAGTGATCCATTTTTTTCTGTATACTCTAGCGCCTGTAATCCCAACGTGGACGGAGAGAGCCATCTTTCTTCAGAACAATACTTAAGAGTGACGACCATGGGGTTAAGGCTTTTTGGAAAAGGCCCATTTCTTCTATTTCGACGAACGTTTGTTTAGCGACTGCCAAACAATCTGGGGCCCAGGTAGATGTTGGCCGATTTTTCGCTACTCCGACATATCATGGGGTGAGCGTCTGTGTCCTACTGGCTACTGCATTCCCGTCAGCTTCGGTCAATGTTGAATAGCTGTCCACTTCATCCAGAGTGGAGGCATTGATGGAGGTCTTGAAGGAGGTGAAACGACTGTCCGTATGGGCGTTGATTTTAGTCATCAGGTCCATGGGGAAAATATTGACACCGGGGATGGCAGCACATACAGGATTAGGTTGGCGTTGTGACCAAAAGGCATGAAGTAGATTCACTTCAAGAAGAGAGCCATCTACGTGAGGTTGCAGGCGACCGATACTAGTAATTTCCCTGAGGGCGAGCGAAGCCTTTTGGTTCCCCAACGGCTGTTGAAAAAGCCGAAAAAGTTTTTCCATACAAATGGCAGGCGTTGTCCAGTACTGCTCCAGGAGGTATGATGTGAGGGCATCGTACATTATTGGGATATCCCCTTGCTCACACAGCCAATCAGAGATTTCCAGGAGAATGTCCTTGGTGATTGCTGCGAGAATGTATTCTGCCTTAGATGCAAAACTGGACTTCAGCATGCTTGAACCAAGCAAACGGTTCTCCGCTGCCAAAGGAAGGTAGTTTCAGGGGTAAGGTGTTGATTAGTAGAGTCAATGTTGAAAGGTGGCATCATCAAACAGTAATAGATAGCTGTGAGGGGGAAGGTCAGAGCGAGCTAAACACGAAGAACATTGCAGTCCAAATTCTAGCTGAAATGGTAGCTACACATCATCAGCAGGCACTGAGAAGTTCAAATCCTTCATGAAAGGACTAGAGGATGTATGTGGCCAACCTTTCTATTGCCTATTCAAGAAACCCCCCCCCCCCACCCCCTTTTCTTTCTTCATATATGAACAGACTGAGATTAATTACTAAGGGGAAATTCCTAATAGGTAACTATCAGTTATTCTCATGGCTGTTCATCTCCTGCCAGAACAGGCAGTGTGATTTGCAAGAATTTTTCAAGTATAAAAATCAGTCACACCCTGACTTTCAGTTATTCTCATGGCAGTTCATCTCCTGCCAGAGCAGGCAGTGTGATTGGCAAGAATTCTTCAAGTATAAAAATCAGTCACACCCTGACTATCAGTTATTCTCATGGCCATTCGTCTCCTGCCAGAACAGACAATGTGATTTCCAAGAATTCTTTATGTATAAAAATCAGTTACACCTTGCATCTCTCACTGACAATAACAAGCTTCCTTCTTCTCACAAATTACAGGAGGTTGAAATTTTTGTAAGGGAAAATGAACATCTCAAGAAGAGACCACAAGGCAGATGCAACCATCATTGATGGATCAGCACTTATAAATGCCTTACCCCCACGTATTCAAAGACATTTAATTACTAGTTGAAAAAAAAAAAAAAAAAAAAAAAAAAAAAAAAAAAAAAAAAAAACATCATTCAGAAGGTAGAATACTATGGTACCAGATACTAGTGGGTTGACGTCGTCTTTGATGTATACAAGTAGTCAAGTCTGAGATCTGAGATGAGGTTGAAAAGGGGACAAGGAAGCAGAAAAAAAAGTAAGAGGAGTAAGACACCAAATACTTGGAAAACCATCCTTAGAGATGCAAATCACCAGAGTTGATTAATTTCCTTGCAGAGATGTGTGAAATATAAATGATCAGTACAGGTATCGTCACAAAAGGAAAAGATGTTATTAGAAACATAAAGAAGTCTATAAATGTAATGTCTGCCTGTTGTAATGATAAAGCTGACACTGAAATATTTTTACATACCATGGATGCAACTACTGATGGGCGATAGTATATTATCATTTAGGTTAATGACATGAACGTGCTAGTCATGTCAGTATCTGTTCTGCCATCTTTACAGAAAGTAAATCCTTGGAAAATGTGAAATTCCTTCGGCCAAGGAGCCAAGATTTGATATATTCCAGTCCATGCGGTAGTTTCTGCATAGGTGGTTGAGAACGCTAGAGGGATCCCATACTTTCATGCATCCACTGGATGCACTTGATGTGACGTTGAGTCTGTGTACAGTGAGAAAGGGATGAAATCTGCATGGCAGACTTGGAATGTATTTGATGATGTTTCAGCCAACACCAACAGTGATTCGTAATCTTGACCTGCAGGGTCTGGAAACATTTGTTTTTCTCATGTATTCCAAATCAGGAATAGCTGCAAGGGTGGATGAAGCATGACTAGATCCCTTTTCCCACAAGCAGAAGCCATACAACTCGATTTGAATAACATGGGCAGCCCTCAGAAAACACCCAAAATGTTCGGCATTTGAGGCTGGGATCATCTTGGGCTAAGCAACTGTCTCCAATCTAGGCACGAGCAGTCCTGCTAAATAGAAGTGAATACAGAAAGCAGAGACATGGGATATATGTTGGACAATACGAGTACTACCCTGCATTGTAGCGAGCTGTCTGAATCAAAAAAGTGTTCCTGCAAGAAAGGCTGGAAAGGAAGATCCAAGTGCTTACAGCCAGTGCTCTCCTACACATCACTCTGCAGTAGCGCATGTGATTGGTTGATTGATTGATTAATTTGAGGTTTTCTGGCATCCTGACATCTAAGGCAGTGCATGAGGTAGCAACTAGAGGACCCGTGGCATTGCTTTGAACATCATGGTGGAAAGCTTACGAAATGAAAAAGGGACAATCTGGTGGCCATCTAAGGAAAAAACGTAAAAAAATTGAAAAACATGTCACTTTGCTTCAAACATAATAATATCTTGAAAGATGGGTATTTTTTATGAATATTAGAATTTACTTTAGTAGGCAGGAAAACGTAGGACTTCATATATAGATCATACAAATTAAACAACTACAAATACTTTAATGAAAAATATCAACTTCGGGCGACTAATTTGGTGTCCATCTTGAATGCCATCTGAGATTTTTCAATTAACAATATTTGATAAGTACTATTTGGAGAATAACTGTGTCAAATTTTATGTTTGTATCATCATTTACATGGCTCCTGTACTAAATGAAAGGTATATACTTGCAGTCTATGAGAAAGAAAGGTCGGATACTGATATTTCTAGTATAAGCTTTAATACTGTATACATTACAGTACTATATTTTTACAGGCGAATACATGCACTGCTGTAGTGAATCATTAATTCAAAGTACACACTAATTGCGGTTTATTATAAGAAAAAAAAAACATCCAAAGAGATTAAATTAAGGTCATTATTTTAGCCGCTGAATTTTCTACCTAAGGGAGAGGCTGAAACGTAATCCAGCAAATTTTTATACATATATACGCCACTTTAAGTCTCTCTAACATATTCTATTTCTGCATGAAAGTCTCTCATCGTAGAGTATTAAATAAAAAATATCCTTATCATAAGACAGTTAAGAATATAAGAAAAAACCCGAAGTTTTCATATACAGGCAAATAGGTAAAGGATACTTTACTAGATCTTGCGGTTATCTCTCTGCCGCAAAGTGACAATGAAAAATGGCAAAATTAA
>NC_090725.1:206933637-206948637 GCF_036898095.1 Palaemon carinicauda | reverse complement strand
TACTATAGGGTATGCAAGAAATGTGACTGTTAACAAGTCTAAGACAATATTAGACCATCCACCACAAATCTTCTCTCCTAGTTTAGTCTTAGGCAAACATCCCATTTCGGATGCGTGTCTTTCATATATTCTGTTAGTTCTATTTAGAACATTATATATATATATATATATATATATATATATATATATATATATATATATATATATATATATATATATATATATATATATGAAATACACAGCCTTGCCTTAACTTATATTTAGTAATTGAACAAGCAATAAGCTATATCAGTATGAAAGGGAATACAGGCAGTTTAATGATCAATATGATCTAATGTAAATATATGGAAATCACAAGATAAATAATAATAGACCAATTATCGGATAACTTTTATAGTAACATATGAACCTTCTGAAATAACGAAACCCTGTAGAGTCCTTAGGTAATTAGTATGGTGCGTCGGCAGTAGATGGCGCTGCTCATGCACAAAGTTTTTACTAGGAAGGATTACTGTCTTTGAAGTCCAGGGAAGAGAGGAACAACGCTTGAATTTCTGTGAACATTTGCCTGCTTTAATAAAGGCGCCTCTACTAAAGATGGCACTTATATATTGTGGCTTATCGTAGACTACCTGCTCGCTCAAGTCAGTGTTGCCAGATGGAAAATTTTCACCGGCGTTCTTTTCAAACTATAATGGGTGTTATTTTTTATCAGGCATGATGCCATTATATACTACACCATGAATAAAACAAAATATAACAGTAAAGAAAAAAAAACTTACTCATGATATTTCTATTTTTATTTAAGCTCATGAGTATCTTGTTTTTGTTTCAGCGCATTTATCGTTGCAAAGTTAAGGTAAGGATATATATATATATATATATATATATATATATATATATATATATATATATATATATATATATATATATATATATATATATATATAAATATATATATATATATATATATATATGTATATATATAAATATATATATATATATATATATATATATATATATATATATATATATATATATATATATATATATATATATATATATATATATATTTATATATAACTTGAAGAACTTTTGTACTTCATCAAAGTCCAAGATCATACATTCAGCTATCATGGTGGAGGTGAGTTTATTTCAAGTCTCTGAACAGATTCCTGAATTCCACAGCAATATAAACGGTGACTTGTCATAAACCTATATCTCTCTTGATAGCTTTGTTGGTAGAGTCCTTGCAGGCATGGCTTTGGCTGAGAGGGCAGGGGTTCGAATTTCTGCCCAGCCAGAAGCTAATACCATAAAATTAATTCCAGTGGATATATATTCCAAAGATAGAATTCGGTATTGAATGCCATTGTGGTTGATATTTACTTTGATTGAAAGCACGGGTCTTAGTGATATATATTCATCATAAATAACCACGTGTTGCAAACTCACAATTAAGCTATCATGGTGGAGATGGGTTTACTTCAAGTCTATAAACAGATTCCTGAATTCGGCAGGAATATGTACGGTGACTTGTCATAAACTTATATCTCTCTTGATAGCTCAGTTGGAAGAATCCTCGCAGGCATGGTTACGGCTGAGAAGGCAGGGGTTCGAATCTCTGCCGAGCCAGTAACTATTACCATAAAATTAATTCTAGTGTATATATATTCCTAAGATAGAATCTGGTATTAAATGCCATTGTGGTTGAGTGTTAGTGATATATATTAATGCCATTTGATATATATAAATGTACAGTATATATATATATATATATATATATATATATATATATATATATATATATATATATATATATATATATATATATATATATATGAAAAATCAATAGATGAAAAAATAATTGACCAATTATTGGGTAACTTGTATAGTCACATATGAACCTTATGGAATAACGAAACCCCCTAGAGTTTTTTTTTTTTTTTTTTTTTTTTTTTTAGCTGATTGATAAGGCGCGCGGCAATAGATGAGTCTGATCGGGCGCATGGGGTATTTTCATAGGTAGTCTCTCCAGTCTTCCCTTTACTGTCTTTTGCTCTGCAGAAACTACTCATTTTGAACCAAAGGTTTGCCCTCGTGCAAATATCTGGTATTCTCTTTACCTTGTAGACTGGCATAGAAAGACCATAAACAGACAGGATTGGAAGGACATGTCTGAGGTTTTTATCCTGCTATGGACCAGTGTGACATGCACACTGTTCTTTAGAATAAACAGTTCTCAATAATTAGAAGCAAAATTAAATGGATAAATTTGATAATTTATTTGTTTCTAGGTTTTTTGACACACAGGAGCATGGACTAATTACTTTCCAACGAGGAAAAACCGCTCTGTGAGGAACGGAAATAAGGAAGCAAATAAACTACAAGAGCAGCAATAAACAATTGAAATAAAATATTTCACGACCAGTAACAACCTTAATATAATTCTTTCATTTATAACTTTTAAAAACTAAAAAAACAAAAGACAAAAAAAAAACAAGAAAAAAAAACAAGAGGAAGATGATTGATATAGAATAGTGTCTCCGAGTGTACCATCAAGCAAGAGAAATTTACCCCATGACCGTGGAAGACCATGGTACCGAGGCTGTGGCAATACCGAACAGTACCTTACTTACTTTGATGGCTGCTTTTCCGGTCCCATACAACAGGGGAACCCCGCTCTCTACAAGGCCTCCACTGTCGTTTTACCTTGTTCGTCCAGAGTATATAACGTTTCTTATCACGTATTGTTCATTTACTGTTAAATCGTCACTGTCAAAGGATTCATGAAATAAGAAAGTCTTCAGTTTCCTCTTGAAAGCCTTGATGTCTTCAATCATTCGAATGTTTCGTGGGAGCTTGTTATATAGTCTCGGGGCCCCATATTTAAAGGCTCTAGAGCCTAAAGTAGACATAAATCTAGGTTCCAACAGTTTGAAGCCATCTGTAACTATTCTCTTGTCGACACGATTTGTTGGCTTCGCAATATGTAACAGTTCTCTTGAGTATTTTGGACGCCCGGGTCTGATAACTTGGAGGGTTATTGTACATATTTTAAATTTATTCTCACTTCAATCGGCAGTCAGTGAGAATCGATTAGTATAAGGGTGATCCTTCCTCTAGGTGAGACACCTTTTATTAGTCTTGCTCCTCTGTTTATTATGTTTTGTAATTTCTTAAGTTGCACTTTTGGTCAATTGTAATAGATAGTGTTGCAGTAGTCAATCCTGGTAATAACACAGTTTATCACAAGTTTCTTTATAGAATTTTCGTCCAGGTAGCCTACTTTTTTTATAAACGCAATATTTCTTAGATGATAACCAGCAGTTTTTATGACATTATTTATTTGGGCATTTAGAGACAGGTTACAGTCAAGAAATACACCTAGATCTCGAACTTTACTAGATATCGGCACCGAGTCATTATTCATGTTCATTTGAATATCACTCAAGTTTCTCACGCTTTCTCTTGCCTACTATCATAAATTCAGTTATATTCTCATTTAATTTTAGTTGTTTAAATGCCATCCATTCTCTAACACTATCAAGGATTCGGTTTAGAGTTTCAGTAGTCTCATGTATATTATTTATGGAGAAGTAAAATTGTGTGTCATCTGCAAATAATTTAAACTTCACGCCATGCTTTTGTAGCATTTTCGATAGACCAATGGTATAGATGCAGAATAAGATTGGGCCAAGTACACTCCCCTGGGGCTACCCCTCTGTTTAAGGGTTAATATGATGAATAAGAGTTTCCAGTTTGTACACAGTAATTTCAACCAACTAAGTAGTCTTTTAGATATTCGAAGGCTTGATCTTCAACGCCGATGGATCGAAAATCATTTAGTAGCAATTCATGCACCACTATCAAAAGCAGCACTAAGATCGAGCAGTATTAAGATACCAAATTAATTTTCCTCCATTATTTCTAGCATATCATTTACAACAGAGCAGATGGTTGTCTATGTAGAGTATAGTTTTCTGTAAGCAGATTGGTTGTCAGGCAAAGCTTCTATTACTTCTAAGTGGCTGACTAGTTGTTCAAGAATTACATATTCAAGCACTTTTGAGATAAAGGATAGATTTGAAATAGGTCTATACGAGCTTAATTCCTGGTAGTCCAGCACATTTTTCAGAACTGGAGTGACTATAGCCATTTTCTCAGATTTCGGAAACTGGTTTGGTTTTGGGGTGTTCTTCTCCTAGAAGAACTGCTTACCATAGCTAAATAGTTTCCTGTACCCTTACCAAGAGGGAGGTAGCCACTGAGAGATTACAGTGCATTAATTAACCACTTGAGCGAAGAGAAAATTTTGTTTGGTAATCTCAGTGTTGTCAGGTCTATGAGGACAGAGGAGAATGTGGTAAGAATAGGCCAGACTATTTGGTGTATGTGTAAGCAAAGGAAAATGAGCCGTAACAAGAGAGGGGTATCCAATAGAGTACTGTCTGGCCAATAAAAGGATCCAATACCTCCCTAGTTGTAGTATCTCCATGGGTGGCTAGTGTCCTGGTCAACCTGATACACCATTATTTTCATTGCTCTTTGATTTGAAACTAGTTTATGTTCTTAAGCATCAGTAAGGCTTTAAGTTTCTGAATTTTAAGTTAATACTGCATAAATACTTCTTTTCAGACAAAGTGGCATTTTAATTTTTGCAATGTCATTTTGTTTACCAAGAGCTCTTCTTCCAATTCTTATTTTTGTTTCAATTTCGGTCTTCTGGAGAAACACTTATCATTGTGTGTCAAACGTACGTATATTGATTACCATTCTCTAAAGGTTGGTTCATAACCCTTATTTGGTGCCTCTCCGCATTTCCATTGAACACTCTCTTGAACATTCAATAATCGAAATACGGACTTTTCTAAATAAAGAAGTTTAGAGAACTGGTGATTCCTTGTTCAAACCCTATATAAATTTTTGTATGCATTCTAATTACTTACTTTCCTCATTTGTTTGGTGTGTATTAGAAATCATAGACAACTATAGCTAAAAAGTTGACTAAAAGACAAAGGATGATATGTAATGTATAATACTATTAAGGAAAACTGACTGATATTGAGCGTCGGAAATAGAAACCTATTATACATATATCTTTTTATTCAGTCAGAGCTACCATTTTTTCTCCCCACGATAAGACTAAATTTTCAAATGCAGTTAATGCATTACTTTACTTTATTTAGAACAGCTACTTTTTCCAGTGCAGTGATCTGGTTAAATTGATATTATGATATTCAGTAATTTTTAAAAAATCATATAAGGAAAGGAATTGTGTTTATGATTTGAATGTGCTATTGTGATACATAGCCATAGCTTAACATGTATCAAAAAAAAAATATTCTTTAAAACTGTTTTATGCCAAATACATACCAAAAAGTGTTTGAGCTGTACTGCTTACTGGATAGGCCTAATAATGCATCACATACTGTATTGCACATCCTAGAGAGGTTGAAAGGTGAGTCATAAAATCAATATTATCCTATTATTGTAATCATTAGAAAGAATTTCCAAATCATCGGCTAGTATCCGTATCGGTATCGGTCTAGGAAAAAAAATTGAATATCGTTATTGGTATCGGTATCGGTATCGACCTCAAAGTGGTATTAACACATCTTATATATATATATATATATATATATATATATATATATATATATATATATATATATATATATATATATATATATATATATAGGTAGTAGGGTTGCTAGGAGGCCAGCCACCCGTTGAGATACTAATGCTAAAGAGTTCTTGGATCTTTTGACTGACCAAGTAGTACTACATTGGAGCCCTCTCTCTGGTTTCGGCTCATTTTCCTCTGTCTTCATACACCTGACAGCACTAAAATTACCTAACAGATCTTCTCCACTCAACAGTTAACTACTGCAATGTAATTGTTCAGAGTCTACTTTTCTCTTGGTAAGTGTAGAAGAGACTCTTTAGCTATGGTAAGCAGCTCTTCTAGGAGAAGGCCACTCCAAAATCAAACCACTGTGCAGTGCCATAGCCGATGTACCATGGTCTTCCACTCTTTTGGAATAGAGTTCTCTTGCTTAAGGGTACACTCGGGCACGCTTTTTCTATCCTGTTTCTCTTACCTTGTTTTCATGAAGTTTTTATAGTTTACATATCATAGATCAAATTTGATACTGTTAATTATCCTAAAATATTTTGCTTTGACTGGGCATTACTTTTTTTTTTTGTATTTGTTTATTTATTTCCTTGTTTCTTTCCTCACTGGGCTATTTTTCCCTGTTGGAGCCCTTGAACTTGAAGCATTATGCTTTTCCAACTAGAGTTGTAGCCTAGCTAGTGATGATATATATATATATATATATATATATATATATATATATATATATATATATATATATATATATATATATATACATGTATATGTATATATATATATATATATATATATATATATATATATATATATATATATATATATATATATATATATATACACACACATATATATATGTATATATATATATCTATATATATATATATATATATATATATATATATATATATATATATATATATATATATATATATATATATATATATATATATATGTATATATATATATATATATATATATATATATATACTCCTATTTTCATAACTAGTCTCATGGTGTCTCTTTTACAGGTCATTCATTATTCCATTAAATAAGAGAAGAATCAAATGCTAATCAGGCCACATTTCCCAGCTGTGGATCTTTGGACAAAACCTGTATGTTTTCGTCATATAACTAGAAAACTCCACGAATGTAAAACATCACTGATCCGCATTTCTCTTATCAATGATAAACCAAGAAGCACAAAGAACGCCGTCGCCTGAAAGGCTTCATCTTCGTTGATGATCACGTTCCCTTTTCCTCGAAACGTGTTTCATTGGCCATTGGGTTCAGCCACAAGTGATGTTTGGCAAGTTTGCACACCGTAATACTATGCGTCTATGAAGGTATCTTTCAGATGCTGCCTAGAGAAATGGGAATTAAGAACTGCAATCAAGTAGCCTGTGACTTTCCTCTTAGAATTCGTGTTTTCCATCATTTTTTTTCTTATCATTAGAATTTCTTTTGATCAGTATTCTTCTGGTTCTTAAGAAGATCGTCATTTGAGATCTTTGGTGCTGAAGCAGGCTTCCAGCTCTCTTTGGAATATATGGCATTTATTACATTTCACTGCCTAATCGGTAATAGTATTAAATGTTCTGTTGTTTTACATTTCTTCCCTTTTTATTGGTAAGAAGATCTTCAGAATATTAGCAGCATTCTGATTTACATTCAACTTTGGTGCTCTTCGAAAGTGTGTGTTTGTGTGTTTGTCTTTTTCACGGATAAGGATAAAACATAATAATAATGATAATAATAATCACGTGTTCCTCTTTTTACTTTACATATTTACTTTTGAATGTCCTTTTTCAAGTTAACCCTCGTACAAGTATATCAGAGAGGAAACTAATATTGATTTTTTGTTATGACTGGACAAACTTTAGCTTATCATTTATTAACCCTTCGACGGGCAAGTAGCTCGTACGGGATGAATTATTCTCTATCTTCCCAAGTTCAATGAACAAAACCTGTGTGATGTACATCCCACCCTATAGTTTCAGCCATTAGAAGTACACTTTAAGCCTGTAGTTAGTCTATTACAGTAGACTAGTGTCTGCGCATGTATGGGAAATAAAGACTCAACCTTTCAGAACTAACAAATACCGGGAATTACTACTGTTTTCTGCTACCCTGTGCTACCTATAATGGTAAGTCTCTGAAAACCTAACTTAGTATAGCTAAATGATTGTGTTTTGCGTTGATATGATTGAAGTCGGTTGGATGTTAGAAGGAATAGGTGAAGTCCTTATGTATATGTGGTCAATATCCCGCACAGGAATTGTGCCCGTGCAGCGGGAAACTATGCTAGGCTCTGATAAGCAGAGCCGCTTGCATCATAAAAAAACCCTCTAAGCCTGGAAGGGCTGAGCTGTTTGGACTACAGAGAAACACTTGGCATTCATGGTGGTCTACATAGAACACATTTATATTAAATCATTCAGGGTTATATATAAGGTTTTCTGGCATCCTGACATCTACAGTAAGGCCATTAACTGGGTTATATATGAAATATTAGTAAAATGTTATTGGGTTAGCACAGCCTAGTGATATGTAGTGCTTTCAAGTACATTTTTCCTTTTGAAAGTGGACTTTAGACAAAAAAGGCCTAAGATACTTACTTAGTACCCAGGCCTTCATTGTGGGGCATATGGTGCAGGTTTACATATAATTGTTCATGGTTAACGTTGAGATATCAAAAAGTTTTGTTATGCTAGCATAAGCTTTGTGATACATATATATATATATATATATATATATATATATATATATATATATATATATATATATATATATATTGTAGCGTACCTTTCTATATGAAAGTTAAGTTTATCAAGCAAAAATTACCAAAGTATTCACTTAGTACGAATATATAGGGTTTCCTTGTGAGCTGCATGGTCCACATTTCCGTTGAATTATTGGTGATTATTGCAAAAATATTTTGATATTTTGTTGTTAGTATGTGATATATAATAATCTCTAGTGAATATCACAGTAGGAAAATTAAATTTTTCGACCAAAATTACAAAATATATATTTTGTGTATAGGGCTCTGCTGAGGGCCACATGACGCATATTCACATTGAATTATTTCTGGTTATAATGGAATTATTTGCTATGCTAGGCCAGCATAGTGACATATAATGCTCGCTTGTACCATTTCTCATTATAATAATTATAATAATGGTGACCATAATTAATGTTTTTACGTTTTTTCAGCCTTCAACAAGTTTTTATTGCCCAAAGGGTGCCAAGCCCATATGGTGGCCTCCAATGTCGACTATGAGAGTAAGATTAAGATTAAGGATGACCTCCTAGACCCAGATTTCCTTTTGAATATCAATGAGGGGTTTTCATTACAGCCTGCATCTGGTGAGTCAAAAGTGTGGATTTCTATAATTTACTGATTACATTTCTAATTATTAATTTTCAAGAACCTCATAATATGGATTTATTGAGAGTGCTTACCTAAATTTTCTTTTGATATATGTTACATATCTTGTCTTCTTTCAACAGTGTTTGTGACATGTGCGAGACATGCACCCCTCCCGGAGCTACAAACCTAGTATGAGTAGGAAAATTAGGACCAAGCATCCACATTGAAGACGACCATGAACACCAGTACCAAGCAATAGGATTTGATGTGGTGGAAGAATAACATCAGTTCTTTCCTGATTTCGTTCACCCACCCTCAGTATTCACCCGTTCCCCCATGATAATACCTCCAGACTCAGCTTACAATATCTGTTGTAGAAGGCATTGCTTACCACATGAATCTCTGTACCAGGCTAAAGGATGTAGGCAGTGTCTTTTCCACCTACATTCCTGAAATCATGGATGCTAATGCATATTGGCATCGTCATTTAGATGCGCATCAAGAATTCCTGGTCACATTAGATGAGGATAAAACAGGTGACAGATATAGTGTTGTCTAAAATGTCCTGGAATACTTCAATACTCGGCCACTCTTCAATACTGTGACCAAACAGTTCCTGAAGATGATCTAGGAGCCGAGGAAGTCGCTGTATGGGGTGATGATGGTTTACAAGGAGACCAGGGGTGGATCCATAAAGAAACTCCAAGGCGTCCTTTTCTACCAGGGAGACGCAATATTATCAAGTCACCCAATATGTCTCTCAGAGAAGGACTTCGCCCTGCAGGTCAGAAGCGAGGCTCTTCTCAACCATCGTCAATGACCTTCGATGTCAGGATGCCAGAGAACTTCAAATCATTCATTCATTCTTCTCAACCTTGTCAAGGCCCTGAAGAAATCACACCAGCCTACTATCTATGCAAACAACTGATTCACCAGTATTGATATCGAGGAGTACACCAAGGACCATTTTGTTTACAGATAAGTGAGCAATGTGAAGGCCGTCAGGATTGGTTATCTTCCCTTCATCTCTGTCACAGAAGTGAACAAGAAAGCTGTCCCTAGTGTGAGACATAAAGTCATCTATTCTGGAAGGACCTTTGCCATGTGATAGAAGGATCGCAGTGCTGTTAATATCCTTACAATAAATGTTGGGCTGGCACCCTGAACTTGTGCATTTGGAATTCTTGGTTGCTGTTCAAGAGAAACTGCAAATCCTTGAAGATGAAGCCCTTACCATCCAAGACATTTCGGCTTGAAATATGACTTGTTGTAAATGGTCATAAGACCAGGGTATCATAAATGAAGTGTCTCTCTTTTTAATAGGAGTTCATGCCAGTGCCAAAAAGGGGACCGAAAGACAATAAGCATAGCAACAACAGGGTTCCTTATACCAAGGAGTGGCATATGCAAGATTTTGTCCTCAACAGGGAGACTCGTAGGCTCTATTCTAGGAAGGAAATGATCCACCATACCTGGTGGATTTGCACTGTGTGCCAAGTAATGGTTCTTTCCCCTCCCAGTCCTTTCCAGATAGTTGAGCCAGTTGTTATCTTTGTCCACAACCATTCTAATGCGTGTATTGCAAGTTGCACTGTTAATGATAAGTACTTGATCTTTCTACTTTGACAAGTGATACTTCAGGTTTCAGTTTTTTAAATTGTAATTTCCTTTTATTTTTTACTGTACTTGTAGATTTTATATCTCATATATGTAGTTGTGAGGCCTCAGTGCATTCATTGTGTTCTTATTTCTGTATATGCTTGTACTAGGGTTAATTTGATTTTTCTTTGACTGTACACTTGTATGTTTTGATCTGTATGTTCTTGGTGCCGTTTTCTCACTATACTTATATATTTCAACCGCCTTTTTGCAGTTGTGGTGTTTTGTTTGTGTGATCTGGGAAGTTAGGTGCCCGAGTAAGATTTTCAACTATTAATAAGCAGTTTTTAAATCTTGTTTGTTTTTCTAAGTGTTACCTGGTAAATGTAAAATATAATTACAATGTAGTATTTAGTGCTTTATATTTCTTACGTACTATAACACTGAAATATAACTTTGTTTCAGTAAAAATGTCGTCAGATTATTGAAAAATAATACTTATTTTTACCAAGTTTAGACAAAAAGGTGGTTAGTGGATTTAAGCAGCGTTTAGTACTAATATTTGAATACAAAATATTTCACATTTCTCTACATAAAACAGGCATTACGGCCTGCACGAGCCTCGTGTTTTTCCCCATAAATTGGGCGAGTAGTTAGCGCAACCTCAGTTTTTGTGCACATTTGTAATATCAGAATGCTTTTTTGACAAAAAATAAAAAAGTTGATATATCTCAGAAGAGTCACAAAATTAAAGTACTAAGAGGGATTTTAGTGCCTACTAAATGGTTAAGAGAGTGATCCTAATGTCAGCATTGTGAGCTAAGGAATGCTGATTTTGGTGGGCCCATAAGATCTATATTTTGAGTCACCAGTAGCCATTGCCTGGTCCTTGCTTGGGTTGGAAGGAGGCTTGGAGTGGATTAGATTTATGAATTTGGGCCAGAATGTAAGGCACTGTGGTCTTGGAGGCCAGTCAGCATCCGTGTGCAGCGGAGTGGAAAACCCATTTACACTATGAAGGAAAAGGTTGATGTTGGATGGCAAGGTAGAAGCAGGAACAGAGGCAAAATAGCAGGCTAAAAAGTAAATGTATCTGGTGGGCCGAAAGGACACTGCACAGACCTTAAAGCAAGGTCTCACTGATAGTACTAACCCCCTAATGAGAAAAGGGGCTTATGTGTTTATCATATATGTAAAATTTTACTTTCTAATACATTGAACATCAACCTTACGAGTTACTTTTAAACCTTTATGAATTGACAATGCAGGTCAAAAGCTGAACTGAAAGTTACTCAATAAGTAACTTTCACTGAACAATTCTCTATTTTTTGCTCTCTCTTTTCTAACAGGCTTCCAGCCTGCTCCTCGTTGTTTTCTTTATAGATATTGTTGATTTACAAATAACAGCCAAGGACAGCACCCCATCCTCAACAAACACACAAAAAAAAAAAAAAAAAAAAAAAAAACACGTGATGCTCGACATCACAGAATAACTATCTGTCTATATCACCTTTTTCTACTCCAAATTTTACCCCCTAAAGCAGATGGTCATGGAATTTTCGTTCCAAGCTATATCTTTTCACATTTTTTAGGACACTTTGGTGAAACATAGAACTTAAATTCAGGTATCATGTTCCATCGGTTCTGGTGTGGAATATATATATATATATATATATATATATATATATATATATATATATATATATATATATATATGTATATATATATATATATATATATATATATATATATATATATATAAATATATATATATATATATATATATATATATATATAAATATATATATATATATATATATATATATATATATATATATATATATATATATATATTTATATTTATATATATATATATATATATATATATATATATATATATATATATATATATATATATATATATATATATATATATATCCAAATAAGCCATATATATTTTTGATACATTAATGTCTGGATTCTCTTAACGACCTCGGGATCAGAGCCCCAGGCGAAATCACACAAAGACAAGAGCTTGGCTCCGGCCGGGAATCGAACCCTGGTCGGCAAGCTTGTACAGACAGTGACTAACCCACTTGGCCACGAAAATATATATGGCTTATTTGAATATGAAAAACACGTAAAAATGTGCAAAATTTATCATATATATATATATATATATATATATATATATATATATATATATATATATATATATATATATATATATATGATCGAGACGCAATAATGTTACAAAACAAAGAATTACATCTACCATTGTCACGATCTATACCCACCAACTAAACTCCTCCAGAAATTTCAGAAAGTGAAGGGTTAATCCAGAAAGCTCCTCTTGTTTGGATATGCATGATATTGAGCAGGCGCTCGGGGAAGCAAAAACTCATCAAGCCGAGTACCTGTCCAAATGCCTTTCCCTCCAAGATTTCACATTGGATGACAGCTTACGACAACCAGGAAAGCACAGCAAAATAGATTTCAATGGCTCCTTTTTTCGGTATAGATGTTTTATGATAAATTTCGGGTATCGAACTTGTTATCCAAAGTAGATTGGATACCCAACGAATCAAAATAAGGTCGTAGTTATGAAGAAAGAGACCATTATAAGGGTATCTCACTACATCCATTATTCCTGATAGTAAAACTGAATCAGTCTAAAATCTTCTGACCGTTTTTAGTTTCTTATCCATACATTATCATATGTGGCTTCTAAGGAAAAAGTAAACGAGTTATTATGTTAACAAAAAAGTACCCGCGCACAATAATAGAGCCATATTCACATGACGGGATTATTTTTTCTGAATTTCTTCTTGTAGGGAACTCTGTAATCCTCATCTCTCTCTCTCTCTCTCTCTCTCTCTCTCTCTCTCTCTCTCTCTCTCTCTCTCTCTCTCTGGTCTCCCAACGAAATTGTATCGATCTTGTGACGTTCTTATCCAGGGTAAATAAAGAAAGGTAATCTACCTGTGACTTTCTACCTGGCTTGTACTCGAGTATTAGAGATTGCTAATAGGTGCAAACTGACAGTAATTGTGTGTAAATATTTGTGTAACAATTCTAAGTGATTACTACCTCGTTGAAATTAATTACACATGAAAATTAAAATGTGTATCTTTCACCAGGAAGTCCTTACTCTTCCAGTATATATTGGAACCATCCGTCAGATATGTTACTTCTCTCTCTTTCTTTCTCCTTACCCCTTCTGATGAGGACTAAAACTATTCATCGGATGCTTCTTCCTCTCGTCCAGGTTTTTTACAGAAAGGAACTAAATTCGGATTAGGAAGACCGGATGTGTACAGCATATAAAACAAAACAAAGACTCATTTGTTATTAGAAGACATGAAAGACTTATACGAAATTATATCAACTTGAATTAAATGTACTTGAATGTAACAAATTCATTATAGATCGTGTGAAATTTTAAATAAGCTGAGGTCATATTATCGAAACTTTGTCTCGCGAAATACTGTAATACTGAAAGTTGATAGAGATGCCAAGAACAATAGTTTTGAGAAATTTGATAGGTGCAAAATCCCACTCCACCATTTACTGGTATTCTCCTTTTTGAAACTACATAATTATACATCATAACAATGACAAGATAGATTTAATTTTTTCTCAAATAGATAAAAAGATATCAACTGTAATTTGGCTATTGACCTTCGTGAATAATAAGACTAAAAAGATACTGGAAGTGCATTAATCACACGCAACTAAAGTAAAGTTCACCAACATTTTTCAATATACAAAATAAAATTTTTGGGCGTGATATTAAAGAAAAATAGATCATTCTAACAAATATGCAGAGAAACTAATTATAATAAAACTTCAGAGGAATCTAAGAAAATTCATGTTGACTTTTAGATTGCTCTCTGGCATTAAAAAATCAACAAAGCCAAGAAAATTTTTGGTTCCTCACAATATGAGAAACTAACAGAGTCATTTCGGAAATTGTTGTACACCTTCCATAGATAATTAAAGGTGTATGTTATATGTGGATTGAATATACATATATATATATATATATATATATATATATATATATATATATATATATATATATATATATATGTGTGTGTGTGTGTTTGTGTGTGTGTGTGTGTGTGATAAATATACTGTATATATACATATATAATATATTTATATATATATATATATATATATATATATATATATATATATATATAATAAATATACTGTATATATACAGATATATATATAATATATATATATATATATATATATATACAGTATATATATATATATATATATATATATATATATATATATATATATATATATAATGTTATAGGTCCTGTGAAGAAGAATTATTTTGAAATATGAAATGTTAATGCTAAAACTGAATCATTGT
>NC_090725.1:206913637-206928637 GCF_036898095.1 Palaemon carinicauda | reverse complement strand
ACCATGGTAACACTCATTCAAAGGAGGTCACACTAAAAGTGATGACCCCTTCTCCCTTTTATTGACAGTCCCAGTCAATTAGCTGTTCATCGCAGAATTAGAGGGCAGGTTTAAATACACTACTTGCCACCACCACATAATGCTTCAGCTCATGGACCTGTTTAGCATAGTGTTTTAGAACACTATGGATGATCCCCATCCAGTATATGAGCGAGGACGTTCAAGGTCCCAATTAATTAACTGTTTATGACAGTAATTAGGGGGCAGGTTTTAATATGCTACCTGTCGCCACTACATAGTGCTTTAGTTCATGGACCTGCTTTGCATAGTGTTTGTAAAACACTCTGGATGATTTTCATCCGGTGTATGAATGAAGACGCCCAAAAGTCCATATACTGAGAGAAATTCAGTGATGAAGCAATTTTTCTCAGATAATGACCTGCGGGAGTACTGTCAGGATCTGTTTTACGAATAAAGTAGGTGAGCTTCGCCCTCAGTTGTTTTAGGGATAAGTTTGATCCAGAGGTTTCTCCTTTAAAGAGCTGTCCTCCCCTGAAGTCTGAAGTTGTATGAAGATAGACCTTTAGACACTACAGGACATAGAGAGACATCTTCCTTCAGAGGGCAGATTCTCCAGGGACCCCACCTCTTAGTGGGTAGCTTATTCCTAGCAAGAAAGGTTGGATCAGGGAAGAGATTCAGGTCTCCCGCTTCTGTGAACTGAAAGTGGCCCTCATCTCTTGATAGGGTCACTATTTCACTAACTCTAGCCCCGGAGGCTATAGCGAACAGAAAAATAACCTTTTGGGTTAGATCCTTAAGGGAACAATCTTCATTGTTCACAGATGAGGCATAATGTAGGACCTTGTAAAAAGACCAAGAGATGGGCTTTGGTGGAGCTGCAGGCCTAAGCCTTGCACATGCCTTCGGGATCTTATTAAAGATTCCATTCGCCAGATCCACTTGAAAGGCATATAGAACAGGTCTAGTCAAGGCTGTCTTGCACGTACTTATCGTGTTGGCTGCCAGACCTAGATTATGTAGATGGACAAAGAAGGAAGACAGAAGTTCATTGAAATTTCTTTCGGCCCTTTTGCTTTTACAAAAGCAACCCACTTTTTCCAAGAAGACTCATATTGTCTTTTAGTTGACTTAGACTTGTATTCTTCTAGGAATTCTATTTTGCCATTTGAGATCCCAAATCTTTTCCTAACCACTAGGGCAAGAAAATCATGAAATGAAGGGTTCGGGTTCTCTGTGATAAATCGAAGGTAATTAACTTCTGAACCTTCTGAAATAGTCCTGGATTCAGAACTAGGGCCAGCCTCAGCCTCAGTTCCTTCACTAAAGAGGACAGATTGCTCTTGGGCTACTTGGGAGCCAACAGAGCTACTCATCTCTGGAAGGATCTCAGCATGTTGAGGACCTTCAGCAGGTGATTGAATGGGATAAACAGGAAATCCTGAGTCCATCCCTTCCGTAACAGAGACATGATGTCTGTTATCTCCACTAGAGGATCCTCGTATGGGGCTACATATCGAGGTAGTTTCTTGAAGACGCTCGTGATGAAGAGGTCGATATGCAGTTCGGGGACTTGTTCCCATCTGGGAGAGAATAGGTCTGCGTCCATGGACCATTCTAACTCTATCGGCTTGAGCCCAAGTAGAGCATCCGCTGCCACATTGCGGATCGATTGTACATGAACTGCTGACAGGTGCCATCCCTTTAAGGAAGGGATGGTTAACATCACCTGGACTGTATGGGATGTTCTCTAGCATTGTCGATTGCAACGTCTCATTACCGCTTCGGTGGCCCAGATCAGCCGTAGGAAGTCTGATCTTCGTGTAGAGAGTTTCCCCACTCATGACAGGACCAACCTGGTCTTGGGACTTTTGGTCTTTGACCTTTGTCAGGGAAGCGATTAAGGAAGGACCGATACCGGTCTTTTTAAATGTCTTCGAGCGTTTGATGCGAATCTTCTCCAGACTCTTAATGAATCTTTCAGCAGTGCTCTTAACACTGTGTCTGTCTCTATTGTGAACTGGAGAGAGTTCAGAACTCCTCCCTGTTAGCATCTTGGAAATCTGACTGATTACCAGAGTCTCTTAACTGACCTTGCAATCTCCTTTTACATTCCCAATGGAAAGGAGAGTTGGTGTGACCACATTCTTCAATGTTTTTTTAGCCATTGAAACCTTTGAGCTGGAGAGAGTCGAGACTTCTTCAAGCTTATCTTGCATCCGCGATGCTCTGGGAACCGGATCATTTCCTTGGATGTTCATAGACCAGCCACTTCGGGTGCTGCCCACCCCAGCCTCTCGTTCAGGTACATTGTTGCCTAAACCTTTTCTAGGCTTTCTTATTGCGTGACTGTGTCTGCTAATCCTGTGAAGATATTTAGGACTGTGTCTAGTCCGACAAGTATCTTTCTTAGGATATACGTTACTCTCTGTAACTTGAATCCTGGAAGCTGCTAATAGACAACTTTCAGGTGTGACAAGACTACGAACACCCCTTTTTGAAACAGGGTCCTCATGTTCAGAAGGATTAACATTCTGAACTCGCTTTTCTATTTTAACTTGTTGAGTGGCGACAAGTTCAGAATGACTCTGAGTCTTCTTGAGTCCTTCTCGTGAACACCAGATAGCCTTCCCTGGAATTCGACGGACTATAGTTTCCTTACCACCTGTATGCTCTAGAGCTCTCAGGTATACTCCTCCAGGAGGGTTTTGGATTTTAGGAAGAGTTGAGGAAATGATGGTGGAGACATTCTCTTGATTAGGCCTTGGACCCAAGGATCGAAGGTCCAGCGATCCTAAAGGAGCCTCCCTCCTACCAGAAGCATCTCTATGCTTCGAATGATCAGTAGGTTTATCTTTTCGACCATCTGCCTGTGGCACTGCGGTCAATGCAACTGTGGGATGTTGTTGAACAGCCCGATATATATTTCCAGACTTTTCCGTCTTCCTTTTAGGTTGGAGACCCACAACCATGGAAGATATTCTCTTTGAAAGGATGCCCCACTTTTGGAGGAGTACTATGTTCTCCGTGGAGGCGTTCTTAATCACTTTTCTAACTACCTCGTCTGGGATGAGGTCTTTACCCCAGATGTTGGAAGATATTAGCTTCCTTGTTTCATGCTTCACTGTTGCAGCAGCGAACGCAAACGCCCTACATGCTCTCCTAGCCTTCATAAAGGCATAAAGGTCTTTTACTAAGGTAGTCATATGTATTTTGGCTAAGACCATGAGCCTGGGGTACCTTGATGGGTTGAACACAACTCTATGTAGTTTTGTAGGGATAGGGAGGCTGCAAGTCTCTCCTTTGTCTCTTGTTCATTATACAAGAGAAATTCGGAAAATTTAGGGAGATTTTTGTTAAACTGTCGACTGGCAACATCCGCATCTAGTCTTCCTACTGAAAAGGTTAAGTGGGCTTCCTTCCAGTCCTTCTCCTGCCTGGGAAAGGCTAGTGACAGAGGCTTGCACTCCTCGAGTGCAGGACATGGTCTACCTGCCTCCACTGCCTTGGCAACAGATTTAAATGCCTTCCCCATAAAGGGGAATGAAATTGAAGCAGGAGCAAGAAAGGAAGGGTGCCTGTTACCTAGTGTGAATACCTTCGACACCGAGTAACCCGCCTTTTTCAGGCTACTTGACAGGATAGCCTGTGCCTTATCATGGTCGAGAATCATGACCTCCTTCGATTACGTTCCTTATCTTGACATTAGTTCAGACTTCAGTCGAACAAAACAATTAGGGAAAGCGTCAAAGTTTGGCCAAAACTGGATTTTGTCTAAAGGAACAGCACCCATCTTCTCCGAGTTGTAGAGTTTGCCATTTAAAATCGGCATCAGCTCCGCAAACCTCCATGTATTGGTTTTGGAGCATGTCAGAAGGTCTTGATCTATGTGTCGTTTGTATGACCCTTGGGGAGCGACAAGTGGAGCTTTACAAGGCTCTATCTTGCATTTCGCTTCCTGCTTTTCGTCTTGTTTGCGAAGGTTTTCTATTAGATTTTTCACTTGGGTCCCTAATTGGTCCATTCCATCTAATATAGGGGTAGAAGGTGAAGATGTCGATGTCGATGGTTCTAGAGCCGGCATAGGCGGCAACAATTCCGACACAACATTTTCCCCTTCTTCCCATGGGCACATCCTGCCTTCCTTCCCAAAGGCTATCTGGCCGTCGGGAGATGTAATTGGTGCCTGAGGCACCACTATTTCCTTACTTGCCTTCGGAAATAGTAGCTTACGCATCCTATCATGAGGTAGGTAAGGTCCCGGAGACATTTTCTGGAAGCCTCTCACCCAGTTGCGCAATTTATAACGAGCTGCATCCCTAGTCTCTATCAACTTGGGATTCTCGAAACCCTCGGACATTAAAGTCCGACATACATCGCAAACCTGTGGGTTCCAATAATGTAGGGATTCGGAAATAATATTGCAGGGGGCATGAAACCTGCATGTACTGTATTATGACAGTAAAAACACTTACTCTTGACCTTGCAGAAGACTGCAACACATGTCATCTGGTATTGATCCTGTAAAGAAAGGAAAACCGAATGAGTATACAATTGAATATCTCGCTGATGAGCAACATATAAAAGTCATCTTTTAACAAATAACTTAGGATAGTAAGCTATAAAGGGATAGTGGGAGACACATACTTGTGTATCCCCTGCAAGCAAATGCTGTTACCTCCCCTCAGTAGTAATCATAAGGAGATTCCTCTTTCAAGGGAACTCCAACTAAAAGGGTTCTAACCCCTAGGGGTAGAGAAGTGTATAAATCACTGTCTCTTTTCAATCTTAACACTGTGGGGTAAGGATGACGGATTTCTTAATCATAATATTGAAGAAATACAATTCTTTCAATATAGGAGCGGTACCAGCAGAAGCTCGCACCATGGTACCCAAGATATGCTAGAAATAACTACTGTATAATCATACTATAGTTTTCTATTTGCATTATATACTATATTGCAAATTACTGGCTACTGTATAATTATATATAATGTAGTTCAGCCGGTGTGCTGCCTTCATGGCAAGCATCTGACGGCACAGTCCAGCTGGCATGACGCCAACTGGACTAGGAAAAATAAAAGACATATATTTGTGTATCCCACCCAACCTCTTTGCTGTGACCTCCCTTACAATATTAAATCATAGAGTTTCCTGATCAGGGAGACTCAAGGATAAGGGTTGTACCCTTTAAGGGTTAGGAGTGTAACACCCCAGCCCATAAAGAATTTAATATTGTAGGGTAATCGGAAAACTGATTTCTAATCAAATATTGAAGAAATTGTATTCTTTCAATATAAGATTGGGCTCAGCAGATACCCGGGTAGGGATGCCCAAGATATATTGGAAATAACTACAGTAGTTTTTCTTTCTGCAGTATATCATATACTGCAAACATACTGACTTCCAGTATAAACATATACTGTAGTTCAGCCGGCATGTCACCAGCATAGCTAGTTCTTGCCGGCACATCCAGCCTGCTAGCTGAAAGAGAGAGAGATAGCATGGAGTGAAGGCTACCAATTACTGTTTATGTATACAGTAATTAAGGATGTAAAGTCTAATTTTACTGCCTTTCTCCAGAAGGAAGGTTCAAATGGAAGGGGAGAATGTAACATTCAGGCTTCCATCCAGCCACAGTACTATTGCCGGCAGATCCCGCTAATACCTGCCGGCAGACTAGCCTCCGGTAACACCAGTACAGTTGGCGTGCTGCCGGCTAAGTCAGCACCTATCTGTGCCGACCTGGCCGGCGGTACTCCGACAATAGAACTTGTGGCTAGCAGTCCAAGGGAGAACTGAAGAACCTTGGTGATAGAAGGGACTTCCCACTCACAGCTATCATGGCTGCCGACTGCCGACAAATGACAATGCTACCAGCAGCATGAATCGCCGCCGGCAGCCGTCATAGTAGCCGGCAGTTTGTAAGACACATGGTCGCCAGCATCCAACATGGCTGCCGGCAGTTGTCATGGCTGCCTGCAGCTGGCATAGCCGCAGGCAGCCGGACAACGGCTGTAGAGAGGGAGTCTGGCCAGCCCTGGAAACCCACCGGCAACGGTAAGGTTGCAGGACGCCGGCTGAAGAAGGATAATGGCTCGGCCATCATAAAAGAACAGAGGGGGAGGAAAAGGGTCCTCTATTAGGTGTGGTAGGAGCCGGCAATGTTGCCGGACCTAAACACCTTGAAGAAATTCTGTTTCAGTCTCGGCGCCATCCCAGGCTGCAGGAGAATCTTCTATTCTCCAGCCTAGGGTGTGACAATACAGTTAATGGGACAGCAGCAGTGCCGCCACCTCTCAACAAGGGAGAAACAGAATTCCAGTGCCGCGCCATCCTAGGCGTCAGAAGTATACTACTCTTCACCCTAGGGTCTGCGAGCATAGGACTAGTCTACTAGGCCACAGGGAGAAGGTGGCAGCATCATACCACACTTCAGGTGTAGCCTAGGGAGGGCTAGCCTCCTATGCAGGCAGCCTAGCCGGCAGGGGAATGACTATTCACCTTGCCGGCTGACTGCCGGCACAAGACTAAATACTCTGAGGTTCTGATCAAGTCCCAAAACTTGCCATCTGGTGTTAAGAGATGAGACAGAAAACCCTAGGTTAGTCATGCCTGAATTAGAAATTCAAGGCCGACCCATTAGGATTGTAGCCTATGGCTACACTCAGAAGGAAGAGAGATTACCCTTAAATCTCCATTAGAGACGAGCATCGGTATATAATAATTATAGGAGATATCAATCTCCAATAAATTGATAGCCAATACACGAGCGTAACCGGGGAATGTCGAAGGTATATGTTGCCTAGGTTAGGTTACCGAGGCAAGGTGTGATCTCGGTTACCTAAATCACCGAAACTCTGACATATACGATCGACATAGAAAAAGGAAAATTATGCATATAAATATCTATACAAGTATAAAATGCCTAAATAGCTTTCATAATTAGATTATTAATGCTATTAAAACCGGGAATGTCGTTCTACTAACTAAATAACACATGCCCAATGAACGACAGTGCCCATGGCGCCTCGGGTAACAGGCCTAGCTCCTAATCACAATAAATTACTCTAATTTCACTGTGAGACAGGAACTAAAATACACATATTGTAAAGATTCAATACTCAACTTTCCAGAGGCGAAAGAAACTGGAGAGTGCATAATAATAATCCTTGAAAATTGATCGAAAATGTCAAATCAACAGGGAACACCACTCTACAAATTCGCTACACAATTAGGAATGTTCGCCATCTTGGATATGGCAATGTTGTGATACTCAATAGTAGTATGAGAACTAGGGTAACCTTGATACGGCTTCCCTTCTATTCTGCCACTTTCCCGTCAAAGCGTAAACGCTATTAGGGGTGCAGATTGCTATGTGGCGTGTCAAGAATACGTCCTCTGATATTATGCGATATCCTTGAGAGAAAATTTAAGGATATTCGCCCCAGGAGTTAGAATTCTGGAGAACTAAAGGTAAAATTCTCTGGGAATATCACTGTAGTACATATATCCCTTAGGAAGCTACTTATAAGAACTTCCATTAGGACGACATGGCTTGAGCCCAAATATATATATATATATATATATATATATATATATATATATATATATATATATATCTATATATATATATATATATATATAGATATATATATATATATATATATATATATATATATATATATATATATATATATATATATTTATATATATATGTATACATAAATAAATAATAGAAAATTGTCCTCTAACTTCTTACAAAAAAAAATAGAACAATTAAAGATGATATTACCTCACTGGTACAAGATTCAGAAAGTTGAAATAAATAATCTCAGCCATATTGAAAATACATTTATTCTGGATATATATTAGTGACACCCTTAAGGATTAAAGAAAAAACATGGATAATTATCTATTATGCTAAAGCTTTTTCCTTAATCCAATAACCCCTCCCTTGATTTTCTTTTCATTAACAATTCTTAGAATGTTCGTCCTCACAATCGAGAGCTAATGACATTTTTGGCTAACAGAAAAGTTCTCCCTTTTGTAATTTGTGCCATTCAAGAGCGAGAAAATTAAAGAACCTGGACTCTAAAAAGTCCGTCATCAAACGCGTCTATAAAATCACAATTTTTTATAATAAAATAGGAACGAATAGAAGGAAGAATGTTGAAATTGGAGTACAGACCAATCATTTTATATAATTGAATAAGGATGAATGAGGGTTGTTTTCGCATTCTCTTTTGATAGTGTTGGTTCTTATTTTTTAAGGATATTCTGGTTATCGGATCATACAGTATTCCCCGCCCCTTTGTTTATACAGAGGTCCATAGACATCAGTTCTAACTCCCTAATCCAGTTTCAATTCTAAAATTATAAATTATTGAAGGATAATATGACCACTGATGCAGAATAAATGACAAACCCGCCTATTAGAAAAGGGAAGTTAATAGCGTAGGGAATAATTGAAATATGAAGAATTGAAAAGCATATAATTTTGTGTATGTGTGTGTATGTGTGTGTGTGTGTGGCAGTTGCAGATTACCGCATAATGTAAAAAGTGTTGTTGATTTCCATATTGAATGTAGAATTTGATTGCCTTGGGGTTGTGTAACATCCGCTTATTATAGGAAAGAGTGAGAAGTATACAGGATTCTTCATTGGCCAAGACATTATCAAGTTATACCTAATCTTAATCTCCCTACTTGACTGGCCTTTCCACTTTACGTTCTGGGAATGAAACAGCTAAGTTGGACTAATGATGGATAGCCCTTCATTGATTAAAAGTTCAAAAGATTTTTTTTTATCAATATACGTAAATTAGTTCTCCCTTACTATCTCTTCATAAAATGGGTATTCTATTACAGATGGTTACCCATTCATTTAATTTAGTTCTTTTCATGACCCGTTGTTTAAAAAGTTTTCGAAAGATCTCGTTCTTGCATACTCTCTACTTTCAATCAGCAGCTAGAAAAATCCTCCTCGTAAATTTATATTTCTTAGATATAAACGTAAATTTTTGCCAATTCTCTAAATTTCCCGTGACCCTCAATTACTTTATAAAAGTGGGGAGGCGAAAGGCAATTCAGTGCTCTTGACTTATATTATAGTAGAAAAATAAAAGAGAGAACTTAGAAGATCGAATTTGGTCTAGTTATGACTAAAACAGCAAAAGGCTGCTGGCTTTCAGGAAAAGAAGACCCATATTTTCCATGTCCTTTTTTGCTTTTAATGCGTTTTGCTTCGACGCATTGCTTCTTTAAAAATAGATTATGAGAAGAAAATAAAAACCCTTTAATATTTGAAAATTTAGTGTCGACTAGAAATGAGAAATTACTTACGTTAAGGCACAATTAAAATGCAAATAACACATTTTGAATCTGCTAATTTAAAATTTCTCATATGAATTTAGAATGGTGGTAAAAATGTTATTTCCTATTGTTGTGTTTTAAAATATTAGGCAGAATCTTTTTAATAAAACATCACAAAATAGAATAGAAAAATACTATCAAGCTTTTCAAAAAGGAAAACGAGAAAACTGTTTTAAAGATAGTATCAAATGAGAGTGTAAAATGACATATGTATGTATATAATTAGGAGCAATTACAAAAAGAAATTCCATTCAGCCTAACCATTCAGAATCTTATCGGCTTTCTAAATCTGTCTTCTAATCACCCATTCATACGAATTGCTTTGTTCTTGCTCTTCGTCGGGCGCAGGTTTCGCGTTCTTGTCAATGCGTTGTGCAATGTATTTCTCTTCGATCATTCTGTACTGATTTCGAAAAGAATCCCGTTAGGTATTGTATTCAATTTTTAATATTCATTAATACACCGGGATTTCCATCAAATACAAAAAATCTAAAAACGTGACTGAGCTTATATGACTATTTTCATATAGTATACTGTATATTTTCAACGAAGAATTGTTATAGGTGATCAAATGTCGATATTTAATCTTTAAGCCTAAGAACATCCGTTTCAGAAAGAATGTTCATACATTTTTTATTACCTTTGTATTTCTCCCCGTACAATTCATTTGTAATATGACACGCACTGTGGTGTTTGATATCTTTGTCGGGCTAATGCATCAGCGTACTTATGTTCATCTCTCTCTCTCTCTCTCTCTCTCTCTCTCTCTCTCTCTCTCTCTCTCTCTCTCTCTCTCTCTCTCAGTTAGTGCTTACAAAATGTTTCCTATCATTACAATTATCAAAGGCGTAGACTGGCACAAAGAAGTTTACTCAAAACGTCAGCGAGATAAAGATGCCACCAAATACATAGAGCCACTTTTTATTATTGACCGAAGAAGAGTCGGAGTAGGGTTGCTCTATTGCTTGGGTCGTTTAAAGTCAATTAAAAACAGGTAATTCGCGCATGGAAAATGAGTCTTATCAGAAACACAGGTTTTTTTCTCTTCCCAATATTCTGTATCACTCTTATTAGTTTTTTCTAGGGAAGGTTTTATTACTTGGCACGTAATTACTACTTGTAATTTGTTTCCTATTATCTTAAGGAAGATAAGCAACTGCTGGAAGAACTGAACTTTAGGAGAAATGACTATGTCTTTGCGCTATTGCTTTCAGTCTTTTCCATCTTATCAGTTATTTAAATATGATTACATTTGACAATTTCAATTATTATGATAAAATGAGTAAAGACAACAAATTATTTTGAATTGCATATGAGAAAAAAGACCAGATTTACTATCTCTCTCTCTCTCTCTCTCTCTCTCTCTCTCTCTCTCTCTCTCTCTCTCTCTCTCTCTCTCTCTCTCTCTCTCTCTCTCTCTCTCCTTTATACATTTTTACATTTGCGTCGAGTCAGATATGTACGATAAATGGAGAGAGAGAGAGAGAGAGAGAGAGAGAGAGAGAGAGAGAGAGAGAGAGAGAGACCTCTATCAAAAATCCTATCACGAAATTTAAGAAGGCGGTGGTACCCTTATTTTGTAGATCCCAAAAGATCATGACATGTAATCTCATAAAGATTATGATGGATGGGGATAGCCAGGTCATCATCATCCCTTTATCAAGTCTATTATCAGGAAATAGAAGAATTGAAACCATATTAAGTTCCTTCTTGCAAATATAGACCTAGATTATGATGTCTCTTTTCTTCGATGCTCTGCAAATATACTTTTCCACATCTCACCTTTTTGGCCGTAATTAGTAAGTTATTCTATAAAAACTTTTTTTTATTATTGTCAACACTATTACTATAACTGTTACTTTCATTATCATCGTTATCATCGATAACATTATTACTAATAACAAAAATAACATACTGAAAAACGTAATTGAGCAAGCCAAAAATATTTTCCCTTCCAAAAAATGTCTGTAAAACCGAATAGATGTGTAAGAACTAAGATATAGATATTATGAAAAGGAAGGGCAAGCAAAGTTAGGTTACTTTATGTTTCAATGAATTTCATATCACAGAAATGAAAAGCTAAGTTTTGAATTAGCAAATACTGCAGCAGTGAAAAAAAAAAAAAAATCACGTAGAAATATTAGGATTTACAAAAATCTTACATTTTAGATCATCAAGCGATAATGTTATCATGAAACGTATCTCATAATTTTAGAGGAAACACCAGAAAAGGCCTCTGCAGCTAAACACGGCAGAAACTAAACAAAATAAAGTATTGGTAGTCTATTGGAAAAGTCCTAGTCTCGCAATCGCTGAGGAGTCCGATCCCCGCCCAAGCCCGATAGTTTCTATTTGTGTCCGCAGCCTCATCCTCCTTGTGGGCTTATAAGTCGACCTACTAAATCCTCTGCAATCATTACTTATCTTTCCCTGGTCGTAGATTGGGCGAAGAGGGGTTAGGGTGCTAATCCTTAACCTATATATATATATATATATATATATATATATATATATATATATATATATATATATATATACATATATATAGATATATATATAGATATATATATATATATATATATATATATATATATATATACATACATATATATATATCTATATCTATATCTATATCTATCTATATATATATATATATATATATATATATATATATATATGTATATATATATATATATATATATATATATATATATATATGTATATATATACATATATATATATATATTTATATATATATATATATATATATATATATATATATATATATATATATATATATATACAAGGTCGGTCTCCAGGACTTTGTTTTACCCCTTGCCTCTGCTACCCATGACCAACCTTTAAAACCTTCAGAGAGCAATGCCATTTAGAGAATGAGCTGAATGCATGAAGCTTCAAGACATAGGCAAAAAGGACGGAGACGAGGTCATTGTTTTTTCTCTGAAACAACCTTGTGAATGATGCTGGGCATTAATTATTACGTCGATGGTTAAAGTCAGTGTTGGTAAAAGGAAATCACTACACTGACTTTTTTTTTTGTGTGTGTATGAAAAAAACAGTTATAGTGCACAGATGAAAACCACAAAGAGAAATCAATATCACAACATTCATAGTGCTAGAGATATAAAACATGAAGGCAATAATGTTTTAGCTCTCTGTAAACATTACCTCCTGCGCCTATTGACGTAAAAGGCCTCCATTAGAATTCGCCAGGCGTCTCTGTAAATATAAAATTTATTAATTCGTATTCAATAAAAAAAAATCATATGAAAAAAGATTGAGCCATTAACTTTGTAAAATAATGTTCCATATAACGAAATAATATAATAAAAGAGAAAGGGAGTAAGAAATTTTAGTTAGCAAAGACATTAGGCTTCAATTAAAGAAACATAAAAGCAATACAAGTGAATATTTAATCCAATGTTGCATGGCACTTGGCACGTTTTAAAGTTATGGACATGACATCCATCACTCATCCTGCTATGAAGATCATTCCATAGTTGAATAATAAAATGTATGTCTTCTGAGATATGGGGATGCCTTGATAGGATACTCATGCCAATGTTCTGCCAATGGCTTTGCACACTAGTTCTTTGTGTGCAGGTACGAAAAATACAAAATAAAATGAACCTACTGAAAATGGTCGAAAAATATACTTTTCTGTGAAGGGTCCTGGTGGTTGTAGACTTCTGGAAGGAGAAATAAAGACTTGAGAATTCTTATTTTTGTTTTTATTTTTTAAGAAAGCCCATGAGAGCAAGAGGGAAGGAAATTACCCTAGTTCTACAGTCATAACTTGAACAACTGTTCGGGGCAAGCCAAATACTGTACAGTAAACCCTGATAAAACGTTAAAAAAATTAAAGAAACTTCTTACAAACTAATGCGAAAGAACATCAGGATCATCTTCACAACTGCCAAGGTCATCTACATTAAATGAGAATAGGTCCAGCGAGTCTTGATCGCCTTATGAATTGATTAAAAGTGTTGAAATTTTAGCTAAAACATTTGAATATAGTGACTATTGAATCCATTGAAGCAGAAGTTCAGTTTTTCCCGTATGTTTGTTTTTGCGTTGTTGACACGTATAAGCATCCATAAGAAATAATAAAACCTATTTTACATTCAGCTTCCACATCACATCCATAATAGACAGCGAACCCCGGGATGGAAGAAAAAATGAAATCATGAAATCAAAATTTATCAAATATGTTGTTTCAGTATTTATAAAGTATCATTTAATATGAGGGCAAACTGCATAACACAGGTAATGCTTACTTAAAAACGGAAGCGTGAATCATCCTCTCTAACTCTCATATCAATGGTACTGAAGAAGCCATTACTCAGTAACATTCAAATATATATCTCAATTTAACAGTGATTTCTCTATACTGAAATATTATAATATAATTTTATTTACTGTCGGTTACTTATAGAGTAAGAAATAAAAAAAAACATTCAATATATAATTCATGTTTCACTGGATGGATGGTTTGATGGATAGACTTCTATGGGTCGGGGCAAGGGATGTGAAGGCCAGTCAGTGATATGGCCTGTCAGAGGTAAGAGAGCAAGGCGGAGAAAAGAAAACTGAAATAAATGCAAAGTGGAAGACTAAACAGACATGGTGTCTGATTCATGGTCTTCCCTTGTCTTGGGTTAGAGTTCTCTTGTTTGAGGGTACACTCGGGGCCTGCTATTCTATTGTCTTTCTTTTCCTCTTATTCCTATACAGTTTTTAAAGTTTATATACAATAAATCTAATCTAATACAGTAAGTCCCTAATATATCCTTACGAAAATAGGAAAATCTAAATCTTAATCATATTGCTTTTATAAGTTATTTATAAATGTAAAAGGAAATCTAATACCGTATTGAAATGCTTTGCCAATACCTAATAATCCATGCATTTTCTGTTGTTAACTGCTCGTTTTTTTTTTTACACAATACGTGATACACACATATCAGTTATTCTGCTGACGTTTACAGTATTTGTCTTTTTTTTACGATAAAAAGGTTGACTCTTCTTGTGTTCCAAATTAACTATTATTTTAGCGCAAGTCTTCGTTAACATTTCTTATTGACTTCCAATTGTTAATGGATTTAATTTTCTCAAATAGCCTTTAATGTTCGTCCTCTACTTTCACTTCAGCTAAATTAAGGCCAGAATGTCTATGGTTGTCATAGAAATATTTTATATGTAAGTAAATAGGAAAACGACACGGAAGGACTCCTAGATATGAATTTAAAGTTTGTAAAATTCAATTTAAAGGTAGCAATTATAGTAAATTCTTTTTAGCTCGGAAAAGTTTCCTGATCGCTGATTGGTTGGACAAGATAACTCTAACCAATCAGATAGCAGGAAATTTTTCCGAGCTAAAAGTGCACCGCTGCGAGTCGGTGCAAATACGCCTCATTAAAAAAAAAAAAAAATGATTTTTATTTTTTTATTTTTTTATAGTAGATTGGCCAGGGCACCAGCAACCAGTTGCTGAGAAACTACCGCTAGAGAGTTATTGGATACTTTGACTGGCCAGACAGTACTACATTAGATCCTTCTCTCTGGCAACGACGGATTTTTTCTT
>NC_090725.1:206896137-206901137 GCF_036898095.1 Palaemon carinicauda | reverse complement strand
GACTCCAGTTTATGTCTTTCCTTTGCAATCTCGGTCTTACTATGGCCTCTCAGTATTATATTTCCATAACTTTATATTGACCTCCTCTGACGAAAAAGCCCTCTTGCGTTTTCATTAGGGCCATGTAAAGTATCCTCGCCGTTATGTAACACAATGTCAGCACATATATTTACTTTCGGGTTATCCTTTTTCGTGTACGGTAATAATTCCATATCCATATTTTTTTCTTTCCACTTTTCTGGCTTCGTAAATAATAGCGTTTTATTGCACAAAAGCTATTAAGGCAATGAATTAATATTGAATTCATCTTATAGATGCTTAAAGTTTCTTTCCATTGATATGCTCCTTTACATATGATAAAAATAAATGAAAATAAATAGAAAAAAAAAATCTCGTTTTCAGCACGAAACAATGTAAGCAGAAAAAATTATTGAAATAGTTGTGGCAACTATCTGCTACAATTAATTTTTCCCTCTTCATAAAGCTGAATAACTTTATCTTCCTATAACAATCTCGATCCTTTATATAAATGCTAAGATATGTATTCAATATATTGCAATATTGAAATAGAGTCTAAAACATGTTAATAAAGAGTTAATTTGAAGGTATTTGGTAAATGCCAAACTATCTTTAGCAAATTATTATCATGCAGCTGAATAGATTTCATTTTCATTAATACATGGTTTCACATATTTTTATAAGTCCTATATGCAAAACTGATATAAAAAAAAGATGCAGGATCGTTTTGATCGTGCACAGGCAACAGGAGCATGAGGAATCTTTGGGCCTCTCAGGTTTAGTGTAGTACGGGAGGGACTCTAGAGCATCCCCTATCTAAAATACGTTCGTTCGTTTTAGATTGCCTTACCGTATGCTAGACACGTGAGTAGAGGGTGAAGGTGTTCAGAAGAGAAATCTGTAGACGGTAGAGAAGAGTCTTATACGTTAATCGGAAGGCCCTCCTCGCAAACAAATAAGAGTTAAGGGTACCTGACACTTGCATGCATTCATGGCACGCACTGGCACGCATTGATGCACGAACTCTCGTGAACGAGTCGTGAAAATGTCGTGAACAGTGCTGGAACTGGCGTGCCAGTGCGTGAAATGCGTGCCCAGAACTTTGAAATGTTTAAAGTTTGTGGCACGCATTGGCACGAACAAAATAGTCGTGAAATAGTCGTGAACGATGCGCGAACTGGAGTGAACTGGAGTGAACAGTGGGGGAACTGGCGTGAACTGGAGTGAACGATGCGGGAAGTGGCGTGAACTTTATAATGAAGAGAAACAAAAAGGAAACGAAAAAATTAATGAAAAGGAAAGAAAAATAAACCTAATAAATTTTTATATTTGCTGTTTTAATGTGAAAAAAATGATATCTTATTTCAAACTATTTCTATAACTTTATAATGAAGAGAAACGAAAAGGAAACGAAAAAATTAATGAAAAGGAAAGAAAAATAAACCTAATAAATTTTTATATTTGCTGTTTTAATGTGAAAAAAAAATGATATCTTATTTCAAACTATTTCTATAACTTTATAATGAAGAGAAACAAAAAGGAAACGAAAAAATTAATAAAAAGGAAAGAAAAATATAAACCTAATAATTGTTTATATTTACTGTTTGAATGTAAAAATAAAATGATGTCTTATTTCATGCACACACTTATTTTCCTCTATTACCAATCAAGAGCCAAAACTTTTGTTTTAAATAAAAATGAACTGAAAAATAAACACAAGAAATTTTTAAGTTTGCTGTTTGAATGTAAAAATAAAATGATATTTTATTTCATCAACATACTTATTCTTCTTTATTACCTTAAAAAGAAGAGCAAAACAATTTTTTTCTGTTTGCTGTTTTAATGTAAAAATAAAATGATTTCTTATTTCAACACACTTTTTTCTCTATTACCTTAAAATAAACAGCCTAAAAACTTTTCATGTTTGCTGCTTTTAATGTTAAAATAAAATGTTTTCTTAATACTTGTACATATTTTATGTCTGCTATTTATATGTGAATCAAATGCTTTCTTATTAAAACAAAAATAAAGGGCAACAAAAAATACAAACGAAAAATATACGTTTCTTCTCAATGCAATGGTGTCTCTGACAGAACGCATTGTTGTTTCTTCCGAAGCCAATCCAAGAATGTCCTCGGGTTGGAGAAGCCCCGTTTTTATATGGAGTGGCCAATTCGTGAACTGGCGTGAACTGGCGTGAACGATGCGTGAACGATGCAGAATGATGCGCGAACTCGCATAAACGTGTGGTGAACTTCTCGTGAACTAGGTGTGCCAATTCGTGCCATGGCGTGAACGTCGCGTGAACTTGTCGTGAACGATGCGCGAACTGGAGTGAACTGGTCGTGAACAGTGCGGGAAAAAACCCCAGTGCGTGCCACAAAGTGGCATGCACTGGCACGCATCAATGCGTGCCAGTGCGTGGCAAAAATGCGCGCAAGTGTCAGGTAGGCTTTATACTGGCGTCACCCTTGGGCGAAACGGCCTTAGCGATGCGGTGAGCTGTGGATTTTAGATAAATTTTGAGCATATCGCCATACATGCCCATTCATTCCGGGTGTGTTTCACGCTAAATCCCACGGACCAAGATGAGCGTGCACAATACTTCCAGGGTGGCCACAATGTCGCAACACAGATGGGCAGAATGAAACCAGCTCCATTTTTTTCGCCTAGTATGCGATGATGGTTAGGCACCTGCGGTACAACGCATGCAAGGAGTTGACACATAGCATTATTCGTGTTCTGTCCCACCAGTAATGCTAACCTAATCGCCTCTAAAAACTGTATACGCAGTATACCTCCCTATGGGAGATGTGGCAACATGCACCAATGCGCATGCGTTCAGCGCTTGTATATATATATATATATATATATATATATATATGTATATATATATATATATATATATATATATATATATATATATATATAGAGAGAGAGAGAGAGAGAGAGAGAGAGAGAGAGAGAGAGAGAGAGAGAGAGAGAGAGAGAGAGAGAGAGATTATGAAATGAAGTAAATGGACTAAAAAAAAAAAACTATGAAATAGAGTTGATCAAATATTCTTATGCAGTTATGATTTGAGAGAGAGAGAGAGAGAGAGAGAGAGAGAGAGAGAGAGAGAGAGAGAGAGAGAGAGAGAGAGAGAGAGAATATTTTGTCATATTCAAAATAAAATACAAAGCCTGAACATCGTAACAAATGAAATATAATATTTTAGCGGGAATAAACTTTTGTTTTTACGATATATAATGCTTGAGTGGAATGGTGGAAAACTTTTTATATAAGGAAGTCCAGTGGATCACGCACGTCGCGATCCGTATTGCATGTATATCGGTACACAAATATCACTACCACAATGTGCCAGACCAATTGAGATGTCACAACTTGCTCACTGGGATGCGATCCCATATACAGCGGTGTATCACATGGCGATGTATCCCCATGTATCACTCTTAAGCCCAGTACACACTATGAAACATGTATCAGCCGTAGTGGTGTTGAAAAAAAATTACTAGTGCCCAGACTCTACTGCAACCCTGCTCACTTGTTTTCCTGAACTAGCTGCCAAGTTTCAGTTTAGCTGTCATTGATAGAGGATATATGCTGATGATTTACTCTACCAGGAGACTACTGTCATTACTAAAATTATCATTATTATTAAAATGGATAAAATTATTATTAATAATGGAAATATTACTATTATCATGATTAAAATTATTAACAAAATAAGATGAAATGTTGGTCCTTGTCTACTCAATGGGAGAGAGTGAGTTAGCCGTTGAAGCTCAGTGAACGTCCTCCCACTTTGAAAGCTGATGCAACACTGAGCAACGCATCACAAATCGGGCCAGGCCATTAACACGTTGTTGGTGCAGTTTCGTGTTGAAAAAGTCGTTTTTCAACGCATCTGTTCAATACTGCACGCATCGTGAACCATAGAGTGTACTGTGCCTTATTGCTCTGTGCCTGCGGTGTGCATCTCCCCTGGTTGCTTATTGCACATTATGAGCCAGGTATGCCACGGTATCCTGCGTTTTGAAAAATATTTGCTGAAATATCACCTGAAAGTGGCCTGCGGTATTCTTTTTGGGATTTTTCATATCTCCTCTGATTACCAAGTGTGACCCCAGCATTAGTCAGCTAGTCGTAGAGATACGCATCAACCAAAGCAACACCCGCCCCCCTCCACATTTAGTTGATGTAGAGCTTCAGAGGCGGGTAGTGCAAGATAGAAATAGATGGGAAATACTCCTTGCAAACGGCGACTCCATGTGGAAATGTGGCGAAAAAAGAAACGTTTATGTTTATATGGATGCCCACACACGAGCCAATTTTCAGTGGTGCAGTGTTCACAACTTACCTCTCCATTTCTTTGTGGCATCATGAAACAGACTGCCATCGTCCAATGAAAAGTGTCCCAATTCTCTATAGTAATTTTTTTTTTCTTTTTGCAAACCTAACTCCGTGTTTGACCCTTTCAACTAGTGATAAAATTTTTTGGCGCTGCCATCATATGCTATTGCTATTATACTGATTAGCCTCAGAGCATGCCAGTAGATGATAGAAAGTATTCTTGTTCCACCTGAAAGGCATCTCCACACAAGCAAGGATCGATGTTTTGCCATGACCCCCAGGGACTTTGCTGCATCTCTTTTAAAGTAGAGAAAGCTACTTCAGTGAATGCTATTATCATAAAGTTCCTTTGCTAGACTGACATAATTGTAAAAGTTATTCATTAAAGCATGCTAATAATTATCAGTATTGACCCATTAGCCTAAAAACAATGTCGTACAAACTAACAATCCCCAATGACATTACAATGTCAAAGTATTTGGGAATGTCTATAAAATTGCAACCCCTCCATTTAAAAAACCAAACTCCTCCCTCATATTGGTGATGTAATCGTTAGTTACGGCTATGAGACATAAAGGAAGCTCATATAAAAAAATTACGAAAGATAGGATGAGCATAGTCATATTCG
>NC_090725.1:206886137-206888637 GCF_036898095.1 Palaemon carinicauda | reverse complement strand
TCCTTTGCTTCAGCCATTCAAGAGTGGCCTTTAAATCGTAAGCCTTTAAACCTAGGCATCGGTACCCTTGGTCCTTTTCCTTCAAAGATTAGGTGTCCAGGTCTGGGAGCTGTTTAGGCTTTATCTGCATACACAGAATCTGTTGAAAGAAGACGAGCTTGGTAACTTATATGAAGATAAAATTAGGTTGGCAATATCAAGAAACAAATTTTTCAGGTAAGTAAAGTCATCTGGTAAGAGGCCCTACAATTCAATATAATTCATGAAAGCTAACTATCATATATACAAGCAGTTTAACTCACCAGTAGAAACTTGGTTTTTGAGTTCCTCCTCGCTGATATCCAAGAGAAAATCGAGGTTTTACGTGAAATATTCGTTAACTCTTATGTTAGTATATCTTAGTGATATAAAGTGAATTCTAGTTTATAGGACAGAAATGACAATGGTATTCACTTTGAGTAATTTTAGCATAGCATTATGATATATATGTACTTTTAGTGGCCTTATTGCGTGGCTTATTAGACTGGAATTAAATTATATTACATTTTCCCATTTTATTGTGGTATATTGCTGTATAAAATCTTAATCGGTCTTTTCAACCTTTTGTAAGACAACAAATTTATCATTTTCCAGTTAGTGAGTGGCTCCCAATCAAAGCTGAGAGTGAGATCAAGGTTGATGGTGACCTGGATTCCATCAATTTGTGCATCGGACCACAATAACATCATTGGCCTTAACAGCGTTCATCCTATATTAATAACCAGAAAGCCGTACAAATTAATCGCGAAATCTGCTGTTTCTAAAACCATGTATCCATGGGAAGTTTAGTCACGTGAAAGAAATGTGATCTTTTTGGAATAATTACAGGAGACGAAAAATTTACGGGACAGGTTTAATATTTTTTATTCCCACTAGAATAAACACCATTTACGTGAATTAACTGGTTTTCTTGTTTTTACATCAAAATTAAATAGAGAGTAATTGCATATTAGTAAATGGAACAATGAGTTAAAGTTTTATTACTTTCTACAATTCAATTAAAAGGAGAATAAACACAACTGGCATAGAATTCCATGTTAGATGTTTTTATCTGCACTTGTAGCAGAACAAGAGACACAAACGAAAATTAATTTAGCTACGCCAAAAAAAAAAAAAAAAGCAGTTATAACGATTTTTTTTTTAATGGACAATATCTGTAAAATAACATCCATGGTTAGATAAAACGTTACACAAAAAAATAATATACTAATGATCTTTGTCAAAGATATAAAGAGTGACGTCAAAGAGAGAGAGAGAGAGAGAGAGAGAGAGAGAGAGAGAGAGAGAGAGAGAGAGAGAGAGAGAGAGAGAGAGAAAAAAACATTAATTTACCGTTCTTCGCCTTCTGCCATTTACGGAAATTTAAATGACTTGTTTCTGTTGTATTTGCAGTTCGTTTCCTGAAACTGACTGCTCGTTATGAAGGTATCACAATGTTTTACACTGATTATCTACATAGAAACAATGTTATAAAATGAATGCACATTAAAAAGCAGTACGTTTTATCAATATCTTCCACCATACACACGCTCTTAGACTCTTACGGAATATATATATATATATATATATATATATATATATATATATATATATATATATATATATATATACATATATATACACACATATATATATGTATGTATATATATATATATATATATATATATACACACACATATATATAAATATAATATATATATATATATATATATATATACACATATATATGTGTATGTAAATATATATATATGTATGTTCAGCATATATATACATATATATGTATATATATATATATATATATATATATATATATATATATATATATATGTATATATATATATATATATATATATATATTTATAGTATATATATATATGTATATATACATACATATGTATATATATATATATATATATATATATATATATATATATATATATATATTATGGTGATGATAACTTGTCACCTAATACATGAATAAAACAGCTTCGTCTTTTATTCCCAGTCCCCAGCGGTAGTATTCCGGCAGCAGAAAAACAAATCTTAACTTAACCCCTTTTTGTCTGATGAAGTTTTTATATCTGTGTTGGCGTAGAAATGTCACCATTAGGGAAATTGAGAAAAATTTCAAAATATAAAATGGCTGCTGTGAAAACTGAAAAGTCTGTGAAAACGCGCTATTGTGAAGACGCCAAAAATATTTAAGAAAAATGTAGCTTCACCTTTATTTTGTTTCATGAAATAAATAAGAGTTACTGGGAACCCATTTAAAAGTTGAAAGAAATCTTCAGTGCCATTTACTTTATTATATATAATAGTTTCTCAGAAAATTAATGCTAACGTGGGTGAGAGATACACTTTGCCGTTTGTTTCCTTTGACAGTTGTACTTGCAAATGCATTGGTTGAACATTAAATAAAAGTACAGAGTGATACATGGAAATTTTGTATAAATCCCCGTAG
>NC_090725.1:206868637-206873637 GCF_036898095.1 Palaemon carinicauda | reverse complement strand
CGTCAAAAGAAGAAATGAGGTCTCTTCAAACAACAACAACAAACGGGAACAAAACTTCTACCCATCAACTCAAGGAATGTCACGTATGCAGTGGTAAGGAGGAAGACTGATTGACACTTTTGAAAACTACCTCTTCAGGTGCCACATGTATGTGTGCCTGATGATGTTCAGACACTGCGCCATTAATAATGCTTTGTATCATTACAGTGTTAGATCTAACTATCTTTACTCGCTACGGACCCAAATACGCTGGCTCTAGTTTGTGTTTCCTAGGTTGTAATGGTTTCAAATACACACGATCGCCCGCAAATACTTTTACAGGTGCGGTTTTGCACCGACCATCATACTTTGAGCTGTGTTTTCCATTAGCTCTTTTCAAAAACCATTCAGTGGTGTTCATTATCCTCCTCAATAGATTTATTAAATATGCACAGTATTGCTCAGCTGAATAATTTGGCAACTGTTGCGAATTAATGAGGACCGTATATGGTAACACAGGGTCCTGTCCATACACTAAAAAGAAAGGCGTGTCCATGAGTAAAGCATTATAAGCAATGTTCAAAGCTAGCTCAGCTGTAGGAAGCATGGTGTGCCAATGAAGGGGTCATCAGCCACTAAGTAACGCAAAATTCGCACTAATTCCCTATTATGCGATTCCACTTAACCATTAGCTGAAGGCCTATATGCAGTCACTGAAAAGTGTTCAATTTTCATCAAGTCCGTGACCGATTTCACCATCTTATTTATAACCTCGTGACCATCATCAGTTATCAAAATTTTCGGCAAACCAAACCTCGTAATCAAAGAGCACAATGCTTCGGCTAATGAATTTGCCGATTTATTCAGCATTGCGTAACTATGAGTGCACCGAGTAAATGCATCCACAAATACACATATATACTTACGTAGTGTTAAAACAGTAAGAAATGGGCCTACCACATCCATATGCACCTTATGAAAATTAATAGTAATCACAGGCCACTTTCTGACTTCCGGTACAGTGTATTTATGTTCTTTGAAACAGTTACAAACATGACAACATTTTATATAATTTTCTATAAATTTTTTCATTCCTAACCAAAAGAAGGATTCATGTGCTCTCCTTAATGTTCTATCAATCCCTAAAGACCCTGCATACGGACTTGCATGTACAATGTGGATGGCTCGTTTAATTAAAGAGGGAGGAAGAACTACCCGTGCACAAAACACCCCTCCCCTATTCTCGTAATCACAATATAAGATATAGTTTTCTGTAAAAAAAATTCTCACGAGGCACATTAAAAAATGACGGATAACGCTCCGAATCCCTTTAATCACTGCTAGCACTTTTTTCATCCATCCCTCTTTATTTTGTCCCTCTCGGACTTTTTTTTACGTCCCAACCTCCCAAGTCAATCAAACCAGCATCATTAGGGCATTCCTTCTGGACACCCCTGGTCATGTCCTTGACCATCCACATAAATTCACCTTCACCCCTCATCTCTCTCTCTCTCTCTCTCTCTCTCTCTCTCTCTCTCTCTCTCTCTCTCTCTCTCTCTCTCTTATTGTTCCTTATTGCTCCTCGGGTGAATTCACATGCCGTTCTCTATTTTCTCTATTTTGATAGGGGTCTCCATATTTTTGTTACGTCCTTCGTTACTCTTTTGTGCCCTAGTTGTTACTCCTATTACTGCACCTTTAGAGAGGGCATCAGCTACCCTGTTAGCTATACCTTCTATGTGGTGAAAACCCTGTATATTAAACTCTAACACTCTTACAATCCATCTCACTTCTCAGGAGGTCAAATCTCCTTTGTAAAAGAGGTCACGTAAGGGGCGATGATCACTTAGTAAATCAGTCGACTGACCTAATAAAAAGAACCGATGCCTCTTTAGAACCCAAAGAATAGCCAAATCTGTGGGGGATTAAATTTTGTTTTATTTTTATTTATTTTTTGTTTGCCAAATCCAGAGAGAGAGAGAGAGAGAGAGAGAGAGAGAGAGAGAGAGAGAGAGAGAGAGAGAGAGAGAGAGAGAGAGAGAGATTGTGTCAGCGAGCGGAAGGTAGTTGGTGTATTGATTGCTTGTTGTGAGAAAGACTGTTGGTATAAATGAGGTTGTTTGTTTACCTTTAGCTAGGTTAGGACAGTAGTAAATGTTTCAGAGCGAATGCCTTTTTTGATTGACTGCGATTTGAGGCAGTTGTGTATGTGTGCACGCTGGATTTACATATTTGATTGACTTGAACAGCGTTGGAAGTGATCATTTATTTTTTGAGTGATTACAGTTTTGTTTAGATTTGCTTGTCGTGATTGTGAATAATAGAAAGTTTATTAGTTATCTTTTATTATAGTGCGATAGTTTAGTTAGCTAGGAGTGTTTGTAAGTGTTTTTCTTTATTTTCAGGCCGTAATTCCTCCTTGGAATTCCTTATTCCTTTGGAAAGCAAAAGTTTGTTTGATTGAAGATAGTGTTGATGGCCTGGATTGTTCTAAAGGATTTCCATTTGACTGTTCTTTGAAACGAAAGACCTATTGATCACCGGACTTTGAATTTGTTTTGGATCTGTTTATTACGTATGATGATGATGATGATGATGATTACGCTCACGACTCAAATTAATTAATACATTTCTGGATTGACTGAGAGTCAGTGTTGCCATAGTGTGGCGTTGCAACCGAGTTGTGGCGTTGGGCTTAAAGGACTGTTACCCCTTGTGTGGACTAAGGTGTCCATATGTGCAAGTGTGTTTGTTTGTTGGTATTTGTTAGTGTTAAGTTTTTGTGATTTATTTTGATTTATTTGAATGCAGTTTATTTTAGTATTAAGTGATTACTATAGTTTTAAGGTTATAGTTGTAAGTGTGGTTGCTGGTGGTTTTTTTTTTTTTTTTTTTTTTTTTTTTTGTTAGAATATTCTAGCCTATAAGGAAATATAGTTTTAAGGGAATGTTTAGTTATTTTACCTTTTGTTAAAGAGTCTGGTATAGATAACGTAAGGGGAAAGTTTGTTTTGTTGAGACAATTGTCAGTAGGTGTGATTCAGGGTGTGGGGCTTGTTTTTGAAACATCCCACCACAAAGCCTCTCAATCCAATGCACTATAATTCTTTTCTGCCCCTTTTAATGCCCTGGAAGCACATCAAATGGGTCGCTCTCTACCTTTATCATCTCGTTGAGAAACTATGCCACCAATAGCCAAGCTACTCGCATCTGTTATCACTAAACATGGCTGATCAAATCTAGAATATGCAAGTAAGTTATTGCTAGTTAAGGCAGCTTTCACATGGTTAAAGGCCCTTTCTTCTTCCACTCCCCAATTTATTACTTTTTGTTTCTTTAAAGCATTTAAGGGTCTCGCTATCTCTCCAGAATCTTTATGAATTTACAGTAATACCCAGCAAACCAAAGGAACCAAGCTACTTCTTTAGGGTTATGTGTCCTGGGGAAAACTCTAATAGCCGCTACTTTACTGGGCCATGGTTCGATACCTTCTGGGGTTATTATGCGACCTAAAAATTCGACCTGTTCACAGAAAAATTTGCACTTTAACAAATTTATTTTCACACCATGACGTCGCAATGCTTTTAAAACTTTACGAATATTGTTATTATGTTCTTCGGCCATTTTTCCTGTATCTAAGATATCGTCTAAATAAACAAGAACATTATGGTCAATTAAGGGAGACAAAACCGCCATCATTACTCTAGAGAAATGACTTGAAGCATTTTTAACACCGAAAGAAAGAAAATTAAATTGAAATAGTCGATCGTTAGCTATAATTAGCCGTTTTAAATTTACTGTATTCCTGAATGGGTATTTGATACTATCCAGATTCTAAATCAGCAGTTATAAAATATTCACTAATCCGTACCTTCACAAGTAATTCTTCGATCGACAGCAATGGAAATGCATTATCCTTAGTGACTGCATTCAACTTCCTATTATCAACACAATCTTATCGAGACATCCTTTTTCCTAACAGTTACAATTGGAGAAGCCCAGGGTGATTCACTCTCCTAGATTATCCCTTGTTCGCTTAATTTACTAATTTCCCTTTCTATCTCTTCCTGGAAATGAATGGGTACCTTATAAGGCCTTGACCTGATTGGCTCCGACTGCCCAGTTTCAATGCTAAAGGAAAATCGATGAATCCTCCCAGGTAGCTCATCTCCAATTACAATTACATCGAAATAATCATTAGTAAAGTCACTAACGAAAGGTTGATATTCTGACGGATATAGTTTTTGCGCTTGCATAATCAAATTCTGAGTGCGTTCATCTGTACGGGCTGGAGTTGTGGCTCCCAAAATCCCATTATTAGCAATTCCACATAATTCTAATTCACACAGAATCACTTCCTAACACAACTCTTTTATTTGACTAATTAGTTATCGTTATATCAGTTCTGTTCTCTTTTATTTCCAACAAGTCCTCTAAGATTATATGTGCCCAATTGTTATGTGGTTTAATAACGACCTTGGTTCCTTCCGGAAGAGGCCGACACGGGGTCACTAATATGCTCGTAAGTGTCTGGGGAGATAACACTTATCCTCTCTCAGGTACAGCTGTTATCTTACTTAAATGTCTCTCCGTGCTCGCACAAGCACTTACTTTCTCATGACCTTCTATCGGCAAAATGCACCCTCCTGCTTTTACTGTTATTGTATCTTTTCCCAAAAAAATGCATATTTGATTACTAGTTATGAAGTCAATTCCTAAAATAGCCTCGATATCTGGAATTCCCAAGGTTGGCAAGACAAAAAAATCATGTGTAAACTTTATAGATCCAACCTTGAAGTTGAATATCGTTGTATGGTTTGTGCGTAGTGTATTTCCTCCTGGCGTATCGAGGACGATAGATACTGCTGACTGTAATGGGTTTGAGGAGAATCATTTTTCAATCAGTGAAACGATGGCTCCTGTGTCCATCTGTACTCGAATGGATTTATCTTGTAGGTCAATCCTAACTGCTAACATTCCTATTCGGTTATTAGAATATATGGGGCATGGGCCAATGACCT
>NC_090725.1:206848637-206863637 GCF_036898095.1 Palaemon carinicauda | reverse complement strand
GGAGAATTGGTAGTATTACTCCTTTATGTAAAAGCGTTTGTGGTAGCTCATTTCCAGCTTGTTATGGCCAAATTTCCATAACTCTCATATTAACTAAAGTTTTTGAACGTCTTTTGGCAAAATGCCTTAATAGGTTTGCTAAAGGTAATCATCTGTTCCCTACTTTGCAATTTGGCTTTCATAAAGGCCTTGAAGTTCGCGATGCCCATCTTACAATCTCCAATGCTGTCCAGAAATCCTTTGATTTGGTTTAGGAAGTTTGTTTGATTGGCCTTGATTTCAATGCTGCGTTTAACTGTGTTAATCATGAGTGGGTGGATCTCTGCTTATCATCATTATTGGTTTTTTTAAGTAATAGATCGCAAAGAGTTGTTAATGGGCATCATAACAAGTATAGGAATGTAAGGTCTAGTGTTTGTAAGGGTAGTGTTCTTGCCCATTACTTATCATACTATATACACATGACATGTGGTTTGGCCTAGAATACAAGATCGTTGCATATGCAGATGATGCTACTCTCTTTGCATCAAATCCATCTCCTGTATGTATATTTTGGTTTGCTGAATCTCTTCATAGAGATCTATTACAAACTCAAAGTATGACTGTAAGTAGGTCGAAAACCCTGGTAGGTATTAGGTTGGCCAGGGCACCAGCCACCCGTTGAGATACTACCACTATAGAGTTATGGCATCTTTTGACTGGCCAGACAGTACTACATTAAATCCTTCTCTCTGGTTGCTGTTCATTTTCCCTTTACTTACACATACACCGAATATTCTGGCCTATTCTTTACATATTCTCCTCTGTCCTCATGCACCTGACAACACTGAGATTACCAAAAAATTCTTTTTCACCCAAGGGGTTACTGTACTGTAATTGTTCAGTGGACACTTTCCTCTTGCTAAGGGTAGACTAGACCCCCTAGCTATGGTAAGCAGGTCTTCTAGGAGAAGGGAACTCCAAAATCAAACTATTGTTCTCTAGTCTTGCCATAGCCTCTGTACCATGGTATTCCACTGTCTTGGGTTGGAGTTCTCTTGTTTGAGGGTACACTCGGGCATACTATTCTATCTACTTTCTCTTCCTCTTGTTTTGTTGAAGTTTATATAGGAGATATTTATTTTAATGATTTTACTCTTCTTAAAATATTTTTTTTCCCTTTTTCTTTTCCTCACTGGGTTATTTTCCCTGTTGGAGCTCCTGGACTTATAGCATCCTGCTTTTCCAACTTGGGTTGTAGCTTAGCAAGTAATAACAATAATAATAATAATAATAATAATAATAAATAATAATAATAATAATAATAATAATAATAATAATAATAATAATAATAATAATAATAATCTGAGCTCCATTTAATTTTCACGAGAACAGGAAAAGTGCATTCTCGTTTCTCTATTTATTAATTGCGGTCGATATTTTTACGGGATTCTTCAATAATGCTTTAGTTGAACTATGGAGCTACAGTTCAAGATAATGGCTATGATCTTGAAAATTTAATATAGAAAATATTTGGATATTTATAATCTAATTAAGAAATATTAACAAATAAACACTTTAATCATCTTTTCAATAAAAATTTTTAAGATTAATTTTGAAATACTTGAACGATTTTTCACAAAGTTTCACGTAATTTTATGACCGATTTAACAAATTTTTCTCTTCTAAAGAATTGATGTGGGTTCGTGAGGAACATCTCATTTTCAAACCAGATTACATTTTCAGAAAATCTTTAATTGTAATCTGTGTTGATTTCGGATTCGATTCCGTTTAGAGAGTAGCGTTTCCTTGTGATCAAATCTGGTCTCAATGCTCCATCATTTTCTCTACCATGCTGCAGTTTCTTCACTCCTTTCCATGCAGTTTCCCTTATTTCTCCCATGAAGTTAAAGATTCCAATGTTTCAAATGGATTTATGTAGAGCTTTCAAAACTAGTCTCGCTTGTGCAGAGTAGTTTAAAATGTGAGGATTACCTGCCCCTTCACAATATATAGCATTGAAAGCAGTGATGGTCCCCGATTCGAGCTCGGCAGGAAAGACATCCCAACTCAAAACAGCTCAAAGTCTAGTGATTCCAGCATTGTATCTTCAGGGAATTATTTTTGCACTTCCATCCAATCATGCCTTGCTACACCTTGATATGGCTCTTGGGGATTGTACTTTACGTTTATAATTAATAGATAATATTTTAGTAGCCTTTAAAATTCGAAGACAGCATCGCATCTAGGGTTGCCATTTCCAAATTTCCATAACGAAGGACATTTTTTCAGCACCCATTTTTAACCTAAAAAGATTATTATTGAGGAGATGATACACACACACACACACACACACACACACACACACATATATATATATATATATATATATATATATATATATATATATATATATATATATATATATATATATATATACACACACACACATATATATATATATATATATATATATATATATATATATATATATATATATATATATATACTTTCCTCGCCAAATCTAAGAGTTTTCTGTTGGCTAGAAGTCTTATGAACATGTCTGGGCAATCTTCTGAAAAGTTACAAACTGTAGCTCTGCTTTGACTGAGTCCACTTGCAGACGAGTTCTCTCATTTGTCCAAGCGGAAGTCACTATTGAGGAAAATCTGTTGTGTGAACATAAGTACATGAAATAGAGAGAATATAAGCACTCGCCTTCTTCATATTTGGTTTGAAAGTTGTCTTCAGAGAAGTCATACCTTTCATTTAAGTACTTTATAACTCTTCCATAGAAAGCAACAAAGTCTGTTTCACATTTCATAGACAAATCTGGTGTAAGCTTGCTAGGCTTGGTATTTACTGCAAAGCCAAATACGGTATATATATATGAATTTATCTATACTTTTAGCATTAATCGTTTTTTTTTATTTTAGACAAGAAAAGGTCGTACAAATTGGCGTCCTTCTTAAGGTGAAACAGGACAAAGGACAGATTGCTAAAAAAACAGGACTGTCCTTCATAAAACAGGACGTCTAGCGGCCTTAAATTAGGATCTGAAATAAACATGTGCTCCAGTTAGTTTCCGGGATAAGAGGAAAACTGTATTTATATTTCTCCGTTTAATATTTGGTATCATCACGTGTTCCCAATGAATTTCTTATCCAATTCTTTGTCATGATTAAATTATTTGAGCAATTAAATTAATGTTTAATGTAAAGGCTATGGTAGTGAAAATCTAAGATATGGAAATATTTTGATACTTTGAAATTAACAAATATTGACAAATGAAAACTAAAATTCTTCGAAATAAATTTTAAGATTGATTTTCAAACATAAATACAGAATATCATAACTAATATCACAAAATATTCTTTATTGTACAAAGCAAACTAAATTGGGACACTTATTGGGAAGTTTTTTATTGATATATTGTTTATTATGTATGTACTTAGCTGTACAATCACTCTAACGTACATAAGGTCATCACAGCAGTTTCAATTGATTTATTTGCAGGTGCGTAATTTCTCAGTAATTTTGTAATGATAACAAGTTGTTAAACTCTGCTATTGTTTACCTGCATAGAATATTGATTAATTACATAGAATTATACACTACTAAAAACTTCAAGTTTTCAACTACTGTATACGATGAAAATTAGATTATTATATTTGAAACCACATTTTCTTCTAAATAACACTATAGCAATCATTTCTACTTTTTTTTTTCTTTTTTAATATCCCAACATCTGACTAATTTATATCTTTAGAATTTTATATTTTTTTTTGGGAAGCATTATTAACGTGGGATTTATAATGTAAGAGTTCAATTAATTCCTGTATGACTTTAAAGGTTTTGATGAATCAGTAAAGGACATATTGAAGAATTTGGTATCACTTATCGGAGGACTTGAGACGGCGTTATAAGAATATTTTGAATAATTGTGTGCAAGTGAGCAGTTAAGCTGTGACATAGTGATGAGGTAAATGAAACTAACTTTATTTCAACAGATAGTGAGCTTATATACATGCAAGAGCAAGAAAGTCCCACAAATTAAAACAAAACAATTCCTGAAAAGACAGGATTAAACAGTTTCTGTTAGCAGAGGTATAGAGCGAGATATAAAATAAAAAATAAAAGGCCCTTACAGTGTACGAGTATGTGTGATACATGTACGGTACAGGGCTCAACCCCCCTAAAAAACATACATAAGCTATGGGGCACCCTATTCTGGAGGGGGATACTGTATGCAGGTCGTCTTGCAAGAGACACGCAGGTATAAGGCAATCACTGGTGACTCAGTCTTCTTTGTCACAAATTAAGTAAGAACGCCTTCGTTGTTCGACAGATCATGAGGAAAGGGCCTGTGTAAGGGGGCATTATTGGTGGTTTGCTAGTGTTGCTGTGCAGGAAAATGTGCAATGCTTTGTGCAAGTCTGTCCGTATGTGTTGCTTCGCTGGGGGCTTGTAAGTCTGGTGGCATGGAGTAAATATTTCCTCAATATGACTTTGTCCCTGGAGATTGTCAGAGGAAGTTGTCAATGGAAAAATTTCGGCAGGGACAAGAAGTGGGTCTTCATACATCATTTCAGCTGCCGAGACATCCAGGTTGTCATTAGGAATGGTCCTTAGTCCCAGGAAGACCCTGAGAAGCGGAGTAAACCAGTTGGAGTCATTGCATCGGGCACTAAAGCTGCTTTGAGGGTGCGATGAAAACGTTCAACCACATCGTAGGTTGCAGGGTTGAAGGCAGATGTAAGGTGATACCTAGGAGATTTGCTAATGATGTCCACAATTGAGAGGTAAAAGTGGTACCCTTGTCAGAAATAATATGCTCAGTGATACCAAATCTCGCTATCCACCCTGAGAATAAGGCAGATGAACATGAGGCGGATGTTGCAGTTTCCATGGAATAGCTTCAGGCTGATGAGTGGAGCTATCATTGACGGTAAGCAGGTAACAATGGCCTTGTGATGTTAGCAGTGGACCTACTATATCGACGTGAATGTGGGCAAAACGATGGTGCGGTTGAGGAAAGGTGCCTACTTCTGAATCCATGTGTCGATGTAGTTTTAAGTCTGGCATGAAGTATGGGCGGGGACTCAATCCTTAGATCCTTAGTAAGGCCATGTCAAACTAATTTCATCTTCAGTAGCTGTTCAGTAGATCGAGGCGAGGGATGTGAAAGGCCATGAGTTATAATTCAATCTCAGGTGAATGGCGGCCAATGTGCCTTTTGACAGGCCATTCAGCCATAGTGGAGGGATGTTGGCATTGACTGGTTGACCAGAAGTTAGACTGTCGAGTGAAGGCACGCACAGAAGGCATGTGGTCCGTGCGGATAGCAAAGAGGTGGTGAAAGTGACGAACAGCCAAATGCATAGCCAGCAACTTGTGGTGAAGTGGCTGTCCATAAAGGCGTCAACTCTGGTTATCAGGTGCTTTATAGGCAAAATATTGACTTCATGTATGGCAGCGCATACAGGTTCGGGTAAGCGTCGTACCCAAAGGGCACAAAGTAGGTTCATCTCACGAGAAAAGCCATCTGTGGCAGGTTGTAGGCAAGCGATGCTGGTCATTTCTATGAGAGTGAGCGAAGCCTTTTGGTCCCACAATGCTTGTTTAGAGAGATGAAAAAGCTTGGCTATACAGGCAGCTGGCGATAACAAGTACTGCTCCAGGAGGTATGTTTTGAGGGTGTCGTACGCTATTGGGGTGATCCCTTATTTGAAAAGCAAATATGAGAGTCCAAGAAAAGTGTTCTCAGGGATCGCCGTGAGAACATAGTCTGTTTTAGTACTTTAGTGTGTCACGCCCTTGATTTGAAACTGAACTTCAACACGCTGGCATCAAGCGAACGCTTCTCTGCTGGCGAAGGGCGGCAATTTCATTAAGGCAGTGTGTGTCAAAGAGTCAGGTTCAGCGGGCGTCATTTTCAAACAATAGGGCACAGCAGTGAGTGTAAGGCGGGAGAGAGTGATTATTCTGGTGGTCACCAATTGTGTGAACGAGCAGTTAGGTTATAACTAACTTTATTTCAGCAGACAGTGAGCTTATATACAAGAGTTTCAGCGCGAAAAGGTCACAACAATTAAAACACAGCAATTCTTGAGAAGACAGGCTTAAACAGATTCTGTTAACATTAAGGAGTAAAGCGAGATACACATTAAAAAAGTAAATATCATTACAGTGTACGAGTGTGTGTGAAAGACGTGGGATACAACTGATAGAGGCTTACAAGCAGCCACTGACAAACAACGAAAGAAATGCAGCATGGTTTTTATCATTTACTCTAGTTTTTATCAATCTCTGAGTCCCAGGATCCTTCAGCCAAACGTTTTGCTAAAACAACTAACTGGGTAGATAACCTGCCACGGCTTATAGGACGACAAGAAAGGGAACACTACCCAAGAATCACTAGTTTAGTTCCATATAAGAGTAGTAAAACAAAAGTCTATACCGTCTGATCTTGACACCAAAGAACTAATTCAATCGATGTCAGATTTTCAACAAGAAAAACTCATGTAGCAATTTCTACAATTACTGTTCCATCTTCATAATCAACCATGTCATCCTTTTCCTCCAATAACTAACTTTTCACTTTCGTGTCCAGTAAGCAGAAGAAATGCTAATTTTACGATAATGTAGTATTATTATCATTACAGTTTATTGTAACGTAATGTTGTGCAGCATAGTACTGCAGTATACAGTACCTCTAGACAACGTTACATGGGAGCTTACTTATGAATGTATGTGTTTTTAGAATATGATGGGAGGTTCCATGTATAGTTTGTGTTTATTATGTGTATAAGGAACATATAAATTTCTATATACTGCTAAAATCCATCCTATTTCAAAAATCAGATTTCGGCTATTTTCATGGGTTTAATTAACAATGTAAAGATGGATTATTACTTCATACCACATGTAAAGATCTTCTAGAGGAGCTATATTTTTTCGGTCTGTTCAAAGCTTATCTATTTTTCTAGGAACACCTTTCCAATATTATGCTAGTTATGAATATCTATTATTATATATTTTTTGTTTCAATGCATTAATGTAAAGTAGCAGTACTTACCCAGGTACTCTCAAATATTTTAGTTTACTTGCACATGTTTATTTTTAAGTTATATAACTTTTTATCCTATCTTTGAGGGTGCCATCTCAATTTATGCAAATTAGATTTTCAACAAAATATCAGAGAACGCAGAAAATGAAAGATTGTCATAAATACTTGCTCCAATAAATAATTTCTAGGATACTTAATCAGCTTTACCGAATTAAGACGCAATAATGAACAGCGAGAGAACGATTAATTCAAATGCAAACTTATACAGACACACTATAATTATAAGTCTAAACTCTAAAGGATTTTACAGTCAGAAATGTAATTATCAACGGCAACTTAATTACTGGTTTTAATATCAAAAATAAAAAAATAAAAGATTGATAAAAAAAAACCATGGTTATGTATTTCTCCCAAAAAATTAAAATAGGAAAATTTGCATTTTAGCGTTCATAAGAAAAATATTTGATTTATCATGTTATATAGTAGATATAAAGATAAGTCGGATAGTACAAAACTATTTATCATCATTACTCGGTTTATAGCACTGATTAGAATTTTATCTTTTGTTACAACATATAATATGAATGTGAATGCAAATGCTTTGCAAAGTTAGTAACACGCTTATATTGCATTGTGTATGTGGAGATGGGATTAGGGTTAATTCGTTTTTCCGTTCCATTCTCTTTTCCATATCAGGCATGGTTTTAAAGTTGAGTGTTTCTTTGGTTTTTATGTAAAATTGGCCTCATAAGATTCATTTCAAAATGTGGCCCATACTGCTTTATTTTGATTCCATGTTTTGAAGGAGGGTAACAATCAGTTAATAGTAAGGTAATTAACACTCTCTTATAAAGAGTCACAACTTTACGTATATACCAATTCTAGTACAGATCCTTGAAAAGTATTTATATATTATATAAAATTAGGTTTTGATTTCTACTTATGATCCCTTGAAGCTTTATTAATCTCCCATATACTGTATAATAAAAACTAAGTGTCTGGATATATATATATATATATATATATATATATATATATATATATATATATATATATATATATATATATATATATACATGTATATATATGTGTGTATATATATATATATATATATATATATATATATATATATATATATATATATATATATATATATATATATATATATACATATATATGTATATATATATATATATATATATATATATATATATATATATATATATATATATATATATATATTTCTAGTCCCGCATAACATTGCCAGATGCACAGCTTAGGTGTTTCACCGTCCTTCGGGTAGGGGGGAGACAAGAGGTAGTGTGACGGGCCGAGAAAAGGTTGTTTATTCTGGTTCTTTTTAGTGCGGGGGAAGAGCGAAGATACAATAATAATATATACACAAAATGAACTATGTACATTCGTGTGACGCAAGGTTGGTACATGGCTCCCCCGCTAAAAATAACATACTGTCCATGTTAAATAGGGTGCCCTGATCTAGAGAGGCGAACTGTAGGTGGGTCATCTGGCAGGAGATAAGCAGGTTTTAGACGATCAAGGGAGACCTAGTCTTCTTTGCCACGAATGTTTAGTAGGAATGCTTTTGAACTGCGTAGGATCACAAGGGAAGGGCCCGTGTAAGAGGGCGTTAGCGGTGGCTTGCTAGTGTCGTTGCACAGGAAAACGTGCATTGCAGAGTGCAAGTCTGTTGGTATGTGATGCATCGCTGGAGATCGTCAGAGGAGGATGTAGAAGGAAAAAATTCGGCAGGGACGACCAACGGGGTCGCCATACACAATTTCAGCTGCCGAGATGTCAAGGGCGTCTATAGGAGTGGTCCTTAGTCCCAGGACGACCCAGGGAAGCTGAGTAAACCAGTTAGAATTCTTGCAGCGGGACATCAAAGCTGGATTGAGGGTGCGATGAAAATATTCAACCGTTCCATTGGCAGCGGGGTTGTATGCCGTTGTCTGATGTAGGGTGATACCCAGGAGATTTGCTAATGATGTCCACTATTGAGAGGTGAAAGAGGTACCCCTGCCAGAAGTAATATGCACAGGAATACCAAATCTTGCAATCCATCCTGAGAGTAAGGCAGATGTACATGAGTCGGACGTTGCAGTTTCCATGGGAATGGCTTCAGGCCAACAAGTTGAGCGGTCGATGACGGTAAACAAGTAACGATGTCCTTGTGATGTGGGTAGGGGGCCTACAACGTCGACATGAATGTGTGCGAAAAGACGCTGAGGTTGAGGAAAGGTGCCCACTGCTGAATCCGTGTGTCGATGTACTTCGGAAGTTTGGCAAGAAGTACAGGCGCGGACCCAATCCTTAGCATCCTTAGAAATGCCGTGCTAAATGAACCTCGCCTTCAGCAGCTGCGCAGTAGAACGGCACGAGGGATGTGAAAGGCCGTGAATGAAATCAAACACCTGCCGGCACATGGGAGCAGGAATTCTAGGTCGTGGTCTACCAGTACTGACATCACAGAGGAGGGTGGTGTTGGAGTCTTCGAGGTGGAAGTCTTCCCAATGGAGGGACGTGCAGGATGTCATACATGCTTGATACTCTGGATCCACTTGTTGGGCTTCAGCCAGGGCGTTGTTGAACGGCAGCCAACGTGTTTCTTGACAGGGCATCGGCAACGGGATTCATTTTCCCAGGGACGTATTGAAGGATGCAATTGCATTCAGCCACGGCAGAGAGATGACGGTGTTGCCGGGCTGACCAGGCGTCAGACTGTCGAGTGAAGGCCTGCACCAGAGGCATGTGGTCTGTGCGAATGACGGAGGGTGTACCTTCTAAAAATTGGCGAAAGTGATGGACAGCCAAGTGCACCGCCAGCAATTCGCGATCGAAGGTAGAATAACCCGATTCTGCCTTGGACAGTTTTCTGCTGAAGAAGGCCAATGAGCGGAGCGAGACGTTGACCACCTGTTCGAGTACTGCACCAATAGCGACGCCGCTGGCATCAGTGGAGAGAAGAAGAGGGGCATGTAGGATAGGAAAAGTGAGAGCCTCAGCAGTTGATAGGGCCTTCTTTGCATTGCAGAAGGCCGTTTCTTGAAGGGAACCCCACTTCAGGTCCTTTGGCTTGCCCTTGAGGGAGGCGTAGAGGGGAGCAAGAGTGGCGGCAATGGCTGGCAGAAAACTGTGATAATAGTTGATCATGCACAAGAATTCCTGCAGAGCTTTGACGGTCGAGGGCGCGGGGAAGTCCTGAACGGCTGCTACCTTCTCAGGGAGAGGATGGACTCCTTCAGGAGTGATGCGGTGCCCTAAGAACGACACTTCGTTGGCGCCAAAGGTACACTTGTCGTACCAAACTAAAAGGCCGTTTTGTTGCAGGCGGTCGAGCACGACGCGCAGGTGATGGAGGTGTTCCTCTTTTAAGGAGGAGAACACAAATATGTCGTCCACATAACATACACAGAAAGGTAGGTCCCCAAAGATGCCATCCATGAGACGTTGAAACATGGCCCCAGCATTACGAAGGCCAAAACAGGAGTAATTGAAGGTGTTATGTACCAAACAGAGTGGTGATGGCGGTCTTGGGGATTTCTTCTGGGTTCATAGAACCTGATAATACCCCTTCCGAGGTCGAGCGTAGAGAAAACCTTCGCTTTGTGCAGGTAGGAGTTCATGTCGGCAATGTTTGGGAGGGGGTAGTGATCCGGTTCTGTTTGCATGTTCAGGCGCCTGTAATCCTCGCACGGACGGAGGGAACCATCTTTCTTCAGAACGATGCGTAAGGGTGACGACCATGGGCTGGAGGCCTTTTGGCAAAGGCCCATTTCCTCCATTTCAGCGAACGTCTGTTTGGCGGCTTCCAATCGTTCCGGTGCCAGACGTCTGAATTTTGCGAAGACTTGGGGTCCCGTTGTCTTGATATGGTGATAAATACAGTACTGTACTTGGCAGGAACCATGGGCGTTTGGCGAAGTTCTGGACGTAAAACTTCCGGGTATGGGGTGAGGATGTGGGTGTAGGCATCCGTGGGTGCACTGATGTGGAGAGCGAGGTTAGAGGGGGCGGGTTGAAGAGGTGTTGACAAGTACGAGTCTGCGTTGACCAATCGTCGGTGGGCGACATCGACCAGAAGGTGGAAATGAGAGAGGAAATCCGCACCGAGGATTGGCAATGTGACGTCAGCAACGAGAAACTTCCAATTAAATTTACCGTTTCCGAACGATAATGTGAGGTTCTCGTAACCGTAGGTGGGTATCGCAGATCCGCTGGCAGCTACCAAGTGGGCGGTGGCAGACGTAAACAGACTACGTCGTGTCCTGAAGAGTTCCCTTGGCAAAAGAGAACGACAAGCACCCATGTCTACCAAAAATCGCACGCCCGTTCCTGCATCATGTAAAAAGAAATGATTAGAAACACGGGAGCCCATCGCCACAAGCGATGGCCTACTTACACATTTTTTGGCTACTGACAATCCTTGGCACATTTCTTCGCGGCTGCCCCGAATCTGAAGTGGTAGTAGCATAACTGCGGCGGATGGGAGGAGGTAGTAAGTGGCTGTAGAAGTCGTTGGTTGGGGCGCGAGCTTTTGGTGGGTGGTGGGTGGCTTTGTCCCCGCTTCGGCACGTCACAGGGTAGGCGTGTATGTCCTACGACATTCACGTCAGCTTCGGTTGATGTTGAATAGGCATCCTCTTCGTCAGGGGTGGAGGCGTTGATGGAGGTCTTGAAGTGGCTGTCCATAAGGGCGTCGGCTTTGGTCATCAAGTCCTTTATGGGTAAACTATCGACATTGGGTATGGTAGCGCGTATAGGTCCGGGTAAACGGCGTATCCAAAGGGCACGAAGTAGGTTCACCTCACGAGGAGAGCCATCTGCGGCAGGTTGTAGGCGAGCGTTACTGGTCATTTCCCTGAGGACAAGCGAAGCCCTTTGGTCCCCCAACGGTTGTTGCGAGAGCTGAAAAAGCTTTGCTATATGGGCGGCTGGCGACGGCGAGTACTGCTATAGAAGGTATGTTTTGAGGGCGTCATACGCTATTGGGGTGTCTCCTTGTTTACCAAGCCAGTCGGATATTTCCGGGAAGGTGTCCTTGGGTATCGCCGCCAGAACGTAATCTGCTTTGGTGGTTGAGTGAGTCACGCCCTTGATCTGAAACTGGACTTCTGCGAGCTGAAACCAAGCAAACACCTCTCCGCTGGCGAACGATGAAGTTTCAATGGGGCAGCCGCAGCGCCAACTTCCGTAGAGTCCGCCATAGTACCAACGATGGAGGGGCGATGGGGGGCAGGGGTGTGGAAGGCGATGGGAGCGAGTCCCACTTCCGGGGTCACCAATGTGACGGACCGAGAGAAGGTTGTGACTCAAAGACAGTATGAAAGCAACTGAGTAAATTTATTATAGAACACTCTCCTTTATATACAAAAGCTCAAAGCAACAAGAAATTGCATGTTCAAAGACAGATACTGTTACAGAGGAGAAAAGCAAACATGTTTATTCTGGTTCTTTTTAGTGCGAGGGGAGAATGAAGATACAATCATAATATATACACAAAATGAACTATGTACGATCGTGTGACACACGGTTGGTACAGTAGTATTCATTCCCTAGTGAGAGGGGTTTCATGTGCGTACCCTAATGGTCAAATAGTACGGCTTACCTGTCAGGATTTTAATATTCGGGAAAAATGTGGGAAAAAATACATACTGTATATATTCTTATTTGATGAGGTCAGTTTTGGTCAGTTTCCTGTTTGAGGGCTCAGGAGACTGTCATCGGTTTACTGTATAATTGCGGCTGAAGCCAAAATAATGAGAGGAGCCTCATGGATGTGTCCGGACAGGTTTTCCTGCATTTTTAAAAATACCATATATTCCCGGGACTCTGATATTTCTTCAAAGGTTTATGGACACAACATAAATTAAAAGGTATAGAGATGTAAATAATAATAATTTTTCTCATAAAGTATCTAAAATAATTCCACATAACCCATTTATTTTCATTTACTGTACACGAAATTCGTCCGTGACTGATAATACTGTATATTTACGGAATAAACATGAAATACTCAGAAAGTGAACAAAGTAATAGCAAAGAATACTTTTCCAAGGAAAGGAAATAACTACAATTCATCGGAACTGACACTACCACACGATTTATTCAGGGAATGTCAACACGACTCGTATCATTTTCAAAATTCTTTGGAAAGAACAACAATCCTATTAGAGTTTGCTATCATGACTCTAAGTGTTTATTTGACTGTAGAAATGCAGATTAAATATTTACAAACCTTTATGGCGAAGTATGAGACCATCCATTAGTGTAACTATATATATATATATATTTTTTTTTCCTCTTGCATTATTACTCGAATGATAACGAGAGTTGTACCTTTCCATCTGATTTATCCCGTAGTCACAAGAAATAAAAACACTAATAACGCTGTTGATAGTCTAAAATTCTCATTAGTGGTATCATTTTAAAGGGAACTTTATGAAAGGATTCAATATTAATAGGATCTAGTAGTACATCAATCGTGTACAGTAATTAGCATTGACGGTCAAACTTACCAGCTATGGCAGATCTTTCGGTCCTGAAATCTATCATTGGAATTGATTTTTATATTTGCTGTTCCTACAACAAAGGATTAGATTCAACATGATATCTAAAATTCCTCTCTTGGCAAAGTGAGCTAGGTAGTTATTTGGCTATGAATTAAGCTATTGCTGATGTCTATGGGAATACTATAGTTTTGAAAGGCGTAATTATTGATGCAACGTAATTTTTAATTACACGCATCCACTCACTAATTTTCTTGTATAATTTATTTCCATTTCCTTATCTATTAAAGTCGATTATATAGAAAGCAAGAACATGCAAAATAAAAGACTTGGATAAGCCATAAAATACAATAGTTCATTTTCCTTCTTTCCCTCATTTACTTCTTAGCTGCTTGTAGCGTCTACAGTATAAAACCAATTTAATGCAACAACAAGAACACATTTCGAGAGACGCCAATGTCTCAATCGAAGGATATGTTCCAAATGAGATAGAGGTCAAGTTGAAGGAGCTGGACATCTCGTTTGGGATGATACCTAAGGGAGCTGACAGCCGTAAAATGAAGAAAGTCATGTTATGGGACGACGAGCCACTACAACAAACCTTTCTTGCCGTGTGGTTTGACAGAGACTTGTTCTATCTCAAGGTCACATTAGGGAAAGCTAAACAGGAATAAAGGATTTTATATTGTATAAATGTATTTATAGACAAAGTTTTAGCATATATCTATGATAAACTTGAGGCTACAGCATGTTTACAAGATTATTTAAGTTACAATGAAGCATTTTTAAACATTGATGACTAATGGGCGATAAGCTAATCCAAAATATCGTTATATTTTGATATTTTTTTTTTTTATTTCTAAAACTTTTTCTTAGTAACTTATGAACTAAAAGTTCCATAACACGATAATGATCAAATGATTAAAGAAACATTCATAAAATTCAACATTAACATATTATACTTCCAACAAAAGAAAATAATCAACTAAATAGATATACTATCTCCGAAGTAACTAAAGAATCCTTGAACCACCTGCTTTACCACTGGGTTTTCTCTTTATAACTGAACCTTATTACAGCATGTTTCTAGTCGCCATGATACTGTGGTACCATTGTTGCTTTCAGAAAGGAGATCCTTGCCATTGGAAACACCATTTCTTTTCATTCAGACACAATGCGTAAGGCAGCTTGAGGGATGATCCCTATTGTGGAAGCGAGGTGAAAGCCACAGGGGTTGTTGTTGTTATTGGGACTTAGGAAGGAAGCGACGTGACTGCTATGTAAATACTGGGTATTATTCTCGGAGCCAATCATGCCTCCGAGATTAGAGTAAAAAGAAAAAGAAATATGGAGGTGAGAGCATTGCACAGTAGATACAGAAGAATAGGAGAATCCAAATAAGAGAATGAGGGAAACTTTAAAATT
>NC_090725.1:206841137-206846137 GCF_036898095.1 Palaemon carinicauda | reverse complement strand
TATTTTTTGACATCGTGGGCAGCAGGGTAAATTCAATACTTTATCTAACCAATGCCTCAGGAAATAAAAGAGGAAAAGGAGAGAGAAATCATAAGAATAGGGTCTAAATCCAAGAGAAGTGATAAAATATAATCCGAATGGGGTCGCCAAATGTCCATTATATTGCCGCTGCTTAGGACAGCTATATATATGTCCATTTCCATTCGCTGCTTGCAATGTCATATCATTCATACTAACATTCAGACTGTTCTCATATCTTTTCATAATTCTTTCATAACAAATTGTCATTTTCCATCGTGGTCTATGTAATAATAATTTTTCTAATCTTCCACCTTTCCCTCACCAATCAACGGCTATTAAAAAGTTACATCCACTTCAGATATCAAACAAAGTATTAATCTGGTTTGAACTTGTGGTAGTTTCTAGTTTCACAGATTGAAAATTTGATTTTCTTTTCGTTTGCCTCACTTTATTTTTGGATATATATCTGAAACTGTTATAAATAAGAAATGCAGAGCCGAAAATTATTGGAATTGAATGGAGTTCGGTTCATAACATAAAAAATTGGCTTGCGTTTATACTTCGTATATTATTCATAAGATTTCAAAATACAAAATATCCTGCTTTATGTTTAGTCGTGCAGGGAGTTTTATTCTTTTTCAAAATCCTATCAAGTTTCTCAAGGTATCTAAGTGGGAAGTTCAACTTCCTCTCTACTCTTTTTTTTCGACGGAGTGGGTATTAAGAAAAAGTGTTGAATGTGAAGGAAAGCAGAGGCAATTGAAATCAGTAGTGTGAGGCTGGAAATGGTGTAAATCTGATTGTTGAGTATGTAATAATGGTGATAAAAAAGACGAAGAAAGGAATCGCACAGGAGTTGGCTGAATTACATGATAAGATCCTAGGCTATGCAAACAAAATATTGACGACAAAGATTTCAATATTATACGTCGTGTCAAATAACTATGATTTACCTATTCTTGAGTCAAAATTGATCAAACGACTAGTTTCGTCGTTAAATACCCAAGCTTCTGTGTTGGCATTCAGGGTCTCATTACGCTTCTACGAGATTGGCTCCACTAATCAGTCTGATACACACACACACACACACACACACACACAAACACACACACACACACACATATATATATATATATATATATATATATATATATATATATATATATATATATATATATATATATATATATATATATAATCATCTCCTACTACACCTATTGACGCAAAGGGCCTATCTTGAGCTTTTAATTTCATGCTTCTCCATACTTCACCTCCTCCTTCGCGCTCCATAATCCTCAGCCACGTAGGCCTGAGTTTTCCAACTGTTCTAGTGCCTTGCGGAGCCCACCTGAACGTTTGGTGAACTAATCTCTCTTGATGAGTGCGAAGAGCATGCCCAAGACATCTCCATCTACCCCTCATCATGATCTCATCCACATATGGCACTCGAATACTCTTTCTTATTAGTACATGGAGTTATGTAATTCGGTGTGCTTTTCAGAGAGATTTTTCAAAATTAAACTTTTTGTGTTCATTAGACCTCAAAGAAGTGGAAATAAGCTGTTTCCAATTTTTTGATATTTTGATATGTCAAATCTAAGATGGCCGCCAATATGGCAGCCAAAACTCTACATGTGATATAAATGAGTAAATAACACCCATTTACTTAGTTGCTTTTGTTATAGTAAGTTTAAATTTGACTCTTGGGAGAATTCTATAAATATCTGAGTAAAATAGAACTAAAACATGGAAAATGACTGCTGAACAAGATTATATCAATGGGCATAATTTCAAAAGTAAAAAAGTAAATAATCATATATTTTTACGCTCTGTAAATATATATAAATGTCCAAATAGTATGTGACAAGTGCTAAGGCCAAAGCATTGAAATATGCTCAATGGTTCTCAAACACCTACCCAAGATAAACAAAAAAATTTCCTGTGGCAAAATCTTAACATTGCTCAATTTTTTTTTACCAAGAGTAACTCTTACATAATATGAAATAAATGCATAAAAATATAATTGTCAGTAGTACCTACATAAAACGTAATCTGATTAAGCTTGGTTTACCTATCATAAATATAGAAACTTTTGACACAATCAAATTATAGATTATAGAGCAATATATTCATAGTTTGGACTCTTAAAAGTACATCCATGATATTATAACTCTCAGTAGTAATAGAATCTGCCAGCCATAATAAATTTGAGTAAAGTAAATAGGTCAAAGTATAAATCAACATGTTCATACATCACCTATGAATAAACATTATGCGTCTAAATAACTATTGTTTCCAAAAAGAATTAAAACAATATTTTACTTCATATTAGGCACTTCACTCTTTATCCACATTCAGCTCCTCATCACTTTCATGTTCAGAAATGTTAAAACTGAAGTACATTTTACCATTTGCTTCACATTTGCACAATTCTTTGTATGGAAGATTGTGGATTTTACAGTTGCAACGGCTATCAGAACAGTTGCATCTTACAAGCTTCACTACAGCCTCAGGAGCTGGTGCTATTTGTGACAAGTAAGGAGTTTATGTGCTATCATTATTTTGTCATTAGCATTCATAAATGCTTTGAGGTAGGTTTGTTTTCCTTTTCCGAACATGTAGCCTGTGGTGTCACAACCACTAATAGCATGAAAGCTAAGCAGTGCAGAAATCCTGTTTGGACCAGCAGCATCATAAATGACACTGAACTTAACCGTCCTTCCATGGTCATCATTTCCCATTATCATAATTGTCTCTTAGTTTAGATGCAGAAATCTTCGCAAGGTAGGAACCAACACGTCAGTGTCTAAGCAAGCGGTTCCCAAATAGGGGTAAATTACCCCACTGGGGGTAAATCAGCATTTGATGAGGGTAATGACAGTTATCATTTTGATATTCTCATTATCAAATTTTATTAAGGATCAGTTAATTTCCTAGGGGAAAAAAAAAAAGTGGTATCTCCGCCATTCACCTGAATGAAACAAATGTTGAGAATAATGCGCAATTAATGGTATAAATTCTCTAAAGAGGAGAACGGGACATTGAAGATGATCTACTTACGTGCAGACAGTGCAGTCCACTTCAAACGACTATAAAGGGTGCGGATGTATTCAGAAAAGTCGATGCACTTTTGATGAACCAAATATGCAACTAGATTGGAAAAACTGCAGCGGAGAAACAACATATGGTGTGGCATCTATGCCATGTGTTAACTTAGGATTTTTAGCGTATATGAAAAAGGAAAATCCTTCTGCTCTTGCAACACACTGTATTATTCATCGTCAAGCACTGGCAGTAAAGTCTGAGCGACCTGTTTTGGAGGAGGTGATGTGTGTTGTCATGGAAATAGTTAATTACATCAATTCAAGTGCTTCATGTGTTGTAATATGCTCCAACCAGATGGCTATCCTAGGAAATGTTCTCGAACGAGTGTTTCAGCTCAAAACTGAGATTGAAAGGTTTTTGGATGATGAGGGTCACAATTCAGCAGGGAAACAAATATCCAAAATGGAGCTCAATTCTGTGCTATTTAGTAGACATATTTTTGCATATAAATGCCCAGAACACATGACTGTAATGGCCAGAAGAAAATCTTGTCTTATTGAATGAAAAAGTACAAGCATTTCGTAGCAAAGTGGATATTTGGGACTCAAAATTGAAAACTAACAGAATAGCTGTATTTCCTAATTTAGGAGTTTTTGGAAGATTCGGATTCTATACTCTTGAGTGATATGAAGCAAACAATGAGTGCGCATTTAAATAGCCTGCGTCTGAGGATGGAAGAATATTTCTATGAAATTAACCCACTCAACAATGCTTGGATTCAGAATTCATTCATATGTAACCCTTAACATCTGCCATATGAACTAAATGGACTCGCAAAAGAAACATTTGAAATAAAGTCAAGCAACCCCATACATTAAGAATTTAACCCCATGAAATTATCTTCACTTTGGATTAGCTGTAACAAAGAGTTCTCCCTTGCAAGCTTAGAACCAGTTAAAAGGCCTTTACTGTTTGTGTGATGCTGGCTTTTCCGCTCTTTTGGCCATCCAAAGAAATGGCAGAGATCTATTGAACCTAGAAAAGGACATCAGAAGTTGCCTTATAAATTCATCTCCTCACATTACTGGAAATATATTAAATTGTTGTTATTATTTACACCACTGAAGATTTTTGTTAAGTACGTATATATTTTTCTCCTCTTATTTTCAACTGAAGGTGTGATTATTCACATAAAATTATTTGATTTATTTCCATCAGAAGTATCTATCGATTTATTTGTCTTTTTCCCTCTGATGAACATTATTTCAATTATATATTCTTCATTTATTTTCAACTTTATTATATGTAAGCATTTTTTAATTTACAACAGAAGTAATAGTACTTCTGGGTATACTTGACTCAATAATAAACGGATAAGGGAAGATTCAACCAAGTAAAAGAGTTTGTTTTACATTTTTCATGTACAAGATGATAGAAAAGTGTGGGGGTAACGAGGCTGCTGGTAGCCAAGATTTTGGGAAAAGTTGTGTAATGACCAAAAGTAATTGGGAGCCGCCGGTCTAAGCACTAGATATGTGGGATATTGCCAGCCTGTAGCATAGAGTATTAAGGTGTCTGCCTCATACTAGGTGCTGGGAATTTGTATCATCGAAGGACTAGAAGATACAACACCTTTGTGTGTATGAAATGTCAAATAAATGCTGCAACTTTCATTACGTTTTGTGCCAAATCAAGATTTAATTGCACCTTGATATCCTTACTACTGAGAATGGCCTTATAGTCCTGTATGCAAGTGTTGTCAACTATTTTTCTAACTTATTTTTGGCTTTAGCAGTTGTACGTAGTTGTCTAGTATGATCCTTATCAAGTTCTTAACAGAATAATCACCAAATAAGATTAATGTATGCCTCTCTCTATCTGAATGACTTCAATTTAATCATACATACTAAAAATTCTGCTAGCTCCTTGCAACT
>NC_090725.1:206831137-206833637 GCF_036898095.1 Palaemon carinicauda | reverse complement strand
TATTTAAATAAAGTTTTTCCAAGCTGTAGGTATAGAGCATTCGTGCAGACATTTAGTGTAGAGTTCAGCCATTTATTATCAAATCAATTGTTAGGCCATTTCCTTCTGCTGCTCTGCCTCTTTTCATACCTTTTAATGTTTTCATTACTTCTCCTACTGTTACGTTTGGTACCCGGTCAGGTGTTTCATTATTTCTATTAGTCAAGTTATTTCTTAAATCACTATTTAACAGCATTGTATAGAAATCCTCTGCAATTTTTACCATTCTAACTCTATCATTGATAATATTTCCATTTTCATCATTTAAAGCCAATATATGTGTGCACCTTGTTCTAAGTGTTCTCATCAATTTTATATTAGTTCCACTCTTCAGTGTTTCCTAAATTATTTTCTGATTATCTTGGTATTTTACTTTATTTATTGTTTTGGATAGTTCTGTTGATTCTATTTCATCTCTCTTGGATTTTACTCTCATTTCCAATCCTTACTTTTTTATTTTTTTTTTATTTTCTCTTTTTAATAGTTTTCCTTGATTTTATTTAGGAACTCTTCAACATATATATATATATATATATATATATATATATATATATATATATATATATATATATATATATATATATATATATATGTGTGTGTGTGTGTATATATATATATATATATATATATATATATATATATATATATATATATATATATATGTATATATGCATATATGAATGTATATATATATATATATATATATATATATATATATATATATACATATATATATATATATATATACTGTATATGTTACCGTGCTAGGCAGTATTTCATAGCAATCTATGTTTGCCAACAGTTAGACTCGTATAAGCGGATGAGGAACTTGGCAGAGTAATGAGAGCTTTAGGTTTCTAGGAAATGTCCTCCTAAAACTCGATGAAGTTACTGGCAGCAGGGTGACTGATTGGGTTTAATTACCTTGCTAGGCATTATATATTAGCAATCAATGTGTGGCAACGGTTATACTCATGTAAGCGGATGAGCAACTTGGTGGAATGATGAGAGCTTTAGGTGTGGAGGAAATGCCCCCTAAATCTCAATGAAGTCACTAGTAGCAAGTTGACAGATTGGGTTTAAGGCGATGGAGAAACTGTCTCTTCGGCTTTTACTCCTGATGCCTAGCGGTATCTTAGTAGAATTAGTATGGACCGGTCACTAACCTCAGATAGGTACTGTGTATCACAAGGAACTGCCTATCCTTCGATTTATCTGGCCAATGAATCCGCTATGGATTCTGTCAGTCATGGAAAGGGAAGATTACAGAATGGGCCCCAGTCCTGGGCGTAGCAGGGGGCTAAGATTCTCCTCGTTTATAAATACTAAAGAAAATTGAAAAAAGGTTAGAACTATGAATCAGATTGGGAAGTTATAGCAAGTAGAGTGAATTTATGAAATATAGTTTGGATATATCTTGGCCCTAAGTGAAACATGTTTTAAGGGGATTGGTAAGGAAACTTTAGACTAAGGCAATATATATATATATATATATATATATATATATATATATATATATATATATATGTATGTATATATACATATATACATATATATATATATATATATATATATATATATACATATATATATATATATATACACACACACACACACACACACATATATATATATATATATATATATATATATATATATATATATATATATATATATATATATATATATACTCAGGAAGATCAGATGGAGTTGGAAGAGAAGGGGTGGGATTAATGATGAAACCAAGAGCAGGAAAGGCAATAACCGAGTGAAGAGCTGTAAATAGTAGATTATTACTAGGAAAGTTCAAATTAAAGCAGTGCAATATGAGTATTATAGTTTGCTATACCCTAAAATATGATTCCCCTGAAGAATTAAAAAATGAATACTATGAAGAACTGCAGAGGGTAATGGATTAGGTCCCTGAGAAAGAGAGGAAAAAATTGTGATTGGCAACTTCAATGCTAAAGTTGGAAGAAATAATCAAGGAATAGATAATGTGATTTGTGCGGAGGGTCTTGGCGAAGTTGCATATGGAAATGGAGCACATTTTTTAAGTTTCTGTTCAACGAACAATCTTGTCAGAAGTCCTATTTTTCAAAACAAGAACATCCTCTATTACACATGGACTTCACCATGTTGCATTTACAAAACTCAGATAGATCACTTTGCCATCAATATAGAGAGAAGGAGGCCTCTGAGAAATATAAGAAGCCATAGAGGTGCTGATATCGGTAGTGATCACCAGCTCCTCACTGCAACACTGAAATTAAAACTGAAAACACCCAACAGAAAGATGGAGAGAATACCTAGGTTTGATGCAACTAAACTTATTAAAGAAGAGCACAGAGAAACATTTGCAATTAAATTTAGGAGTCGATTTGCAGTCTTAGAAACTTTAAGAGATGAAATACAGACAATTAATGAAGAATAGTGTGGTATTAAGAACATATATCAGTCA
>NC_090725.1:206808637-206821137 GCF_036898095.1 Palaemon carinicauda | reverse complement strand
CTGTAATATACAATCAATATTCTCATTTGATGCCCAATCCCTTATTGTACTCTACTTTGAGACATGACTTATCGAGAGAGAGAGAGAGAGAGAGAGAGAGAGAGAGAGAGAGAGAGAGAGAGAGAGAGAGAGAGAGAGAGAGAGAGAGAGAGAATATGTATGGTAGGTGTTGTTATGTGTGAAACAATTTAAGAATCATATATACGGTACTATTACTATTATTGACACTTCATTCATAATGTATATGGATGGAGTCACCACAATATCAATGACTGGGATCACCTTCAGTAATGGCGTTTTATTAGCCTCCATTTACGAGCCTGCAAAATATGGCTGGATTTTCTTTTTTAATTTCCTTTTATTTACGCTGACAAATGCCTTAATTATCAACATTAGATATTCTTGCATACCTTCGGAATTAGGATGTAGCTTCATATACCTACATCCGAGATACTAGTTATATCAAATGTTTTGATGGGATTTTATCGACGAAAATGAATTAAACACAGTCCTAACATGCACAGTAAGTGTTCATCAAAATGGCCACCTCGGGTATTCAGTTTTACCTAACCCATCAAAGCCAGGAAGGATATGCATGACTGACAGCCTTAACCTAGCAGATAACTATGCTTTCACAGTAAAATATCCCTTTAAATCTGAAGTGTTCTCGGTTCATTACCTCCTCCAACGAAGTTGGAAGGATTTTATGTTTTACCCCCTTTTTGTGTGTTTTTTGTGTGTGTGCGTGAGAGTGTTTGTGAACAGCTTCCTGCCCATTATTTTGATCTTAAAGTAATGAAACTTGCAGGCCTTAACTGTTATGCAAAAAGTTGGAAATGATTAAAATTTTGGGGAGGTCAATGTCAAAGGTCAAGGTTACGGTAAAGTAAAATGTCCAATTTACGTAATCAACCATAGGATTGGTCATAGTTGTGACGGACCGAGAGAAGGTTGTGACTCAAAGACAGGATGAAAGCAACTGAGTAAGTTTATTATAGAACACTCTCCTTTATATACAAAAGCTCAAAGCAACAAGAAATTTCATGTTCAAAACAGACACCGTTACAGATGATATAATCAGACATGTTTATTCAGGCTCTTTTTTGTGCAAGGGAAGAGCGAAGATACAAGCATAATATATACACAAAAGGAACTATGTACGATTGTGTGACATACGGTTAGTACATGGCTCCCCCCCCTAAAAATGACATACTGTACATGTTATATAGGGCGCCCTGATCTAGAGAGGCGAACTGTAGGCGGGTCATCTGACAGGAGATAAGCAGGTTTTAGACGATCAATGGAGACCCAGTCTTCTTTGTCGCGAGTGTTTAGTAGGAATGCTTTTGGACCGTGTTAGGGGGCGTTAGCGGTGGCTCGCTAGTGTCGTTGCATAGGAAAATGAACGTTGCAGCGTGCAGGTCTGTCGGTATGTGATGCTTCGCTGGGGGCTTGTAAGTCTGGCGGCATAGAGAAAATTTTCCCACAACATTACATGTGCGCTGGAGATAGTCGGAGGAGGTTGTGGAAGGAAAAAAAAATCGGCAAGGACAACCAACAGGTCACCATACACCATTTCAGCTCCCGATCACCATACGCCATTTCAGCTCCCGAGACGTCGAGGGCATCTTTAGGAGTGGTTCTTAGTCCCAGAAGGACCCAGGGAAGCTGAGTAAACCAGTTGGAATCCTTGCAGCGGGATGTCAAAGCTGCTTTGAGGGTGGGATGGAAACTTTCAACGCATTCCATTGGCAGCGAGGTTGTAGGCCGTTGTCTGATGTAGGGTGATGCCCAGGAGATTCGCTAATGATGTCCACAATTGAGAGGTGAAAGTGGTACTCCTTTCAGAAGTAATATGCTCAGGGATACCAAATCTTGCAATCCATCCTGAGAGTAAGGCAGATGTACATGAGGCAGACGTTGCAGTTTCCATGGAAATGGCTTCAGGCCAACAAGTGGAGCAGTCGATGATGGAAAAAAGGTAACAATATCAATGTGATGTGGGTAGGTGGCCTAAAACGTCGACGTGAATGTGTGCGAAATGACGCTGAAGTTGAGGAAAGGTGCCCACTCCTAAATCCGTGTGTTGATGTACTTTGGAAGTTTGGCAAGAAGTACAGGCACGGACCCAATCCTTAGCATCCTTAGAAATGCCATGCCAAATGAACTTCGTCTTCAGCAGCTGTGCGGTAGAACGGCACGAGGGATGTGGAAGGCCGTGAATGAAATCAAACACCTGCCGGCGCATGGGAGCAGCAATCCAAGGTCGCGATATACCAGTACTGACGTCACAGAGGAGGGTGGTGTTGGAGTCTTCGAGGGGGAAATCTTCCCAACGGAGGGACGTGCAGGATATCTTACATGCTTGATACTCTGGATCCTGTCGTTGGGCTTCAGTCAGGCCATTGTAATCCAATCCCAGTTGAACGGCAGCCAACGTGTTTCTTGACAGGGCATCGGCAACGGGATTAATTTTCCCAGGGACGTATTGAAGAGTGCAATTGTATTCAACCACGGCGGAGAGATGTCGGCGTTGACGGTTGGACCAGGCGTCAGACTGTCGAGTGAAGGCGTGCACCAGAGGCATGCGGTCTGTGCGAATGAGGAAAAGCATACCTTCTAAGAAATAGCGAAAGTAACGGACAGCTAAGTGCACCGCCAGCAATTCGCGATCGAAGGTAGAATAACCCGATTCTGCCTTGGACAGTTTTCTGCTGAAGAAGGCCAATGGGCGGGGCCAGCCTTTGACCACCTGCTCGAGTACTGCACCAATAGCGACGTCGCTGCTATCGGTGGAGAGAAGGAGAGGGGCATATGGGATAGGAAAAGTGAGAGCCGCAGCGGTTGATAGGGCCTTCTTTGCATTGCAGAAGGCCGCTTCTTTAAGGGGACCCCACTTCAGGTCTTTTGGCTTACCCTTGAGGGAGGCGTAGAGGGGAGCAAGTGCGGCGGCAATGGCTGACAGAAAACGGTGATAATAGTTGATCATGCCTAAGAATTCCTGCAGAGCTTTGACGATCGAGGGCGCAGGGAAGTCCTGAACGGCTGCTACCTTCCCAGGGAGGGGATGGACTCCTTCAGGAGTGATGTTGTGCCCTAAGAGCAACTTTTCGTTAGCGCCAAAGGTACACTTGTCGTACCGGACTACAAGGCCGTTTTGTTGCAGGCGGTCTAGCAGAATGCGCAGGTGACAGAGGTGTTCCACTTTTGAGGAGGAGAACACAAGTATGTTGTGGCGGGATGTTGCAAGAACAAGCCCCACACCCTTGAATCACACTAAACAGACAAATGTCTCCTCTGCACAAACTTTCCCCTTACTTTATCATTAACCAGACTCTTAGACAAAAAGGACATTAACACAAACCATAACCTTAAAACTATATTTATGAATACCAAAACAATCACTTAATTAATACTAAAAAATCACCAACCATATTCCATAACCAAAAAAAATCACACTTAGCACTACAATCTTAACTTACTATATATAGAAAACACATTCTAATAACCATATGAAAAACAAAACTTAAAGCTAAAAATTCCCGTCTCCTCCAAATATAAACGTAATTAATATATATATTTCTGAGTGGACACCTTCGTCCACCCAAGGACCAACAGTCTTTAATTGCCCCAAAACCAGAACTTTATAGCAACCGCGACACTGACAAATGTCAACACAACTGCATTAATTAAAAATGGGTCATGAGCGTTGTCATCATAATCATCATCGTCATACGTAATCTTGTTCAACAGGCCAGGTCATCAATGCTTGGTCAATCCAAACGAGCAGTCTAACACAATCAATTACAGGCCAGGTCATCAACAATTATCCAAATTCAAGCAGTCGTGCCAAGTTCCTTATTATAGCCAAGTCGTCATCAATCACTGTCACATTCAAAGAAAATCTCTCCAAAGGAGGAATCACGGCCTGCCAAAATAAAAAAGAAAAACACTTACGAACTCTTCTAGCTAACTGAACTATCGCACTATAATCAAAGATAAATGATAAATTGTTCCTATCATTCACAATCACGATAAGCAAAGATAAACAAAACTGTACTTACTCAGAAAATCAATGAACACTTCCAACGCTGGTAAGAAAAAATATATAAATAGTTATCCAGCACTCACACAACTGCAGTCAAATAAAAAAATAAAAAAAGCATTCCCTCCGAAACATTCACCACTGTCGTAACCTAACTAAAAACATAAACAAACAATCTCATTTGTACCAACAGTCTTTCCCACAACAAACAATCATTCGCTAACTACCTCTCTCTCTCTCTCTCTCTCTCTCTCTCTCTCTCTCTCTCTCTCTCTCTCTCTCTCTCACAGGATTTGGCAAAAAACAAAAATTAAAATAAAACAAAAATAAATCCTCCACATTCCTCCCCCCTTACTTTGCCAAATCCTTCTCACACAACACTTACATTATTTTTTTCATAACCCAGTCGCAGTCGGGAACGGGACCTCTACTCCGAGTAACTGGGCCCCCATATACTCTCTCATTCACTTCTTCCTTATCACAATCATTCGCTACATTAACACTATTCCTATCTAAATCCCTATCATCTAATATATCATGTACAATCATATCTACCTCGTTCTCATCTGGCCCTATAATTACACTCATTTCTGTAAACAGTTCATCCATTTCATCAAAAACATTCTCAACTTAAGTAAAAGATTCATTCATGCTACTAATCATTCTCCTATCTCTCACTCTCGCATTCGTCATCCTTTCTTTTACATCACCTAAGGAAAAGCCACACTCACTATAGGTATCATTCATACTCAGCCATGATTCATCTGTATTAACACATTTATCTTCCATACACACTTGCACATTTACACCCTTGTCATACTTATTCGTATTCTTACCTATTCCTATAAATTTCCCTTGCACTTTCTCCTCACTTAAAACTTTCAAACGCCTCTTTTTCCTATATTCAACTAACACTAATTGTTTATTTTCCAGCCCCAATTTCTCATGCATACTAGATTCATACTTGTTCATTTCCAACCAATTACTCATCCCATTTTCACAAACATTAATCCTATTCCTTCCACACACACAGGAGGACTCACCCAGCTGAACCCTCTTACACTCTAGTTTCCCGAACATCCTGGCTGATTTACTCCCTTCTTCCTACATACCCTAGCTACATGCCCATCTACACCACATGCAGTACACTTACCCCGCGGCTCCTTGCACATTCTAGCATAATGACCATCCTTACCACAATTACCACAAATTACATTCATATGATTACTACGACATCCACTCGCTATGTGCCCAGTCATACCACACCGATAACATTTTATCCCTTTCTCTTTCTTGCACTCGCTAATTCTATGCCCTACCTCACCACATCCAAAACAAGCACCTAGAGCCCATCTACATTCATTCTTCTTATGACCTACTTTCCCACACCTATAACACTTTTCATCATGGACACGGCTATCTGACATACCTCGATGTGCACTCACACTATTATCCCTATTGCGCCAATTACCCTGCCTAAATCCTTCATTTGTCCTTACAGGTATTCCCACATTACTCGCCCTAACACTCCTATCTACTACATAATCAGCTACCCTCATTGGTCCTCTCAAAATTGCATCCTTATAACTACAAAATTCTATTACACTTTCTTCCATTCCAGTTCTTACACTCACAGATTTACTTTCTTTCATGCACCTATCTAACTCATAATCCTCAACTATCTCTAGTATATCATCCCATGTCACTCTCTCTTGTGTCCACCTCATTTTCTCTTTGCGTTTCAAATTAATAAATTCACACACATTCTCAGGTACTGTTGCCAAAAACTTCCTCATTAACTCCTTATTCTCATTTATGCCTTCATCCCCATACTTCTTCCTAGCTAACGTTTCCAACCTACATACGTACATTGATATAGCTTCTCCTGCATTCATCCTTGCCTCATCAAAATCATTCTTACGCTTATACCTAACACTCCCTTTCATACGTTTTACCTGCTCAATTATTCTCTTTTTCACACTTTCATAATCAACGTCCCCTACACTCATTATCACTCCATACATCGTCAACAAATATCTAGTCAAATATTCTCCTAACTCCCTAGCCCAAACTCTTTTACTATCACCATACTTATCCTGACAATACCTCTCATACTCCTTGAAAAAATCATATACATCCCTACTGCTATGCTCATTGAACCTTTCACACCGAGGTACCTCTCTCATAAACATAGTCTTACACACATCACGTTCATTCTCACTACTATCATCACTGTCTACTCCCTTGTTACCTTCTTCCTCATTTGAATATAATGAATCCACTTCCACACTTAAATTCCTATCCTTAACCATTCCCTTCTTACCCTTTTTCTTACTTACCACTTTCACCCATTCACGATCGTCCTTGCTATCAGCCTGATACTTTTTCTTCTCTTTCTTCACATCACTTTTACCTTTCCTTTCATCTTTCCTCTCACCTTTCTGTTCATCCTTACTATGACTAATTCCCTTATCTTCAATATCACCATCACTATTACTACTATCACTATCACTTCCTTTGCCATTATCACCTACCTTAACCTTCTCTTCCACTATCAACCCATTACCCGAAGCTGAGGACACTCCTCCGACTGCACCTTCACCCATTATAGTTTTCATCATCCCCATGACTTGCCCCATCATAGCTTCCAATCGGTTCTCCATTTGTTCCTCATTCTCTTTCATCCTCATCTCAACACATTCTTCCACTCTCTCTACAGTTCCCCTTAACTCCCTAAGCTCCTTCTGCATCACCTCATTCTCCCAGTTCAACCTCTCATTCTCTACAAGCAACCTCTCCTCACGCTCCTTACTCAGCCGCAATTCCTCCTTCAAAACCCTTAATTGCTCCTCCATTTTTCATCAACCTTATATCTAAATTCTTAACCTAATTCAATCCTTCGTCAAAGATTCCAGCTTCAATCCCACCTCGGCTGTCCCTGTTCGGGCGCCAAAATAATGTGGCGGGATGTTGCAAGAACAAGCCCCACACCCTTGAATCACACTAAACAGACAAATGTCTCCTCTGCACAAACTTTCCCCTTACTTTATCATTAACCAGACTCTTAGACAAAAAGGACATTAACACAAACCATATTTATGAATACCAAAACAATCACTTAATACTAAAAAATCACCAACTATATTCCATAACCAAAAAAAATCACACTTAGCACTACAATCTTAACTTACTATATATAGAAAACACATTCTAATAACCATATGAAAAACAAAACTTAAAGCTAAAAATTCCCTTCTCCTCCAAATATAAACATAATTAATATATATATTTCTGAGTGGACACCTTCATCCACCCAAGGACCAACAGTCTTTAATTGCCCCAAAACCAGAACTTTATAGCAACCGCGACACTGACAAATGTCAACACAACTGCATTAATTAAAAATGGGTCATGAGCGTTGTCATCATAATCATCATCGTCATACGTAATTTTGTTCAACAGGCCAGGTCATCAACGCTTGGTCAATCCAAATGAGCAGTCTAACACAATCAATTACAGGCCAGGTCATCAACAATTATCCAAATCCAAGCAGTCGTGCCAAGTTCCTTATTATAGCCAAGTCGTCATCAATCACTGTCACATTCAAAGAAAATCTCTCCAAAGGAGGAATCACGGCCTGCCAAAATAAAAAAGAAAAACACTTACGAACTCTTCTAGCTAACTGAACTATCGCACTATAATCAAAGATAAATAATAAATTGTTCCTATCATTCACAATCACGATAAGCAAAGATAAACAAAACTGTACTTACTCAGAAAATCAATGAACACTTCCAACGCTGGTAAGAAAAAATATATAAATAGTTATCCAGCAGTCACACAACTGCCTTAAGCTGCAGTCAAATAAAAAAAGCATTCGCTCCGAAACATTCACCAATGTCGTAACCTAACTAAAAACATAAACAAACAATCTCATTTGTACCAACAGTCTTTCCTACTACAAACAATCATTCGCTAACTACCTCTCTCTCTCTCTCTCTCTCTCTCTCTCTCTCTCTCTCTCTCTCTCTCTCTCTCTCTCTCTCTCTCTCTTCTCTCTTCTCTCTCTCTCTCTCACAGGATTTGGCAAAAAACAAAAATTAAAATAAAACAAAAATAAATCCTCCACAATGTCTTCCACATAACATACACAGAAAGGGAGGTCCCCTAAGATGCCATCCATGAGACGTTGAAACGTGGGCCCAGCATTACGAAGGCCAAAACAGGAGTAATTGAAGGTGTATGTACCAAACAGAGTGGTGATGGCAGTCTTGGGGATGTCTTCTGGGTTCATAGGCACCTGATAATACCCCTTCGGGAGGGCGAGCGTAAAGAAAACCTTCGCTTTGTGCAGGTAGGAGGTCACGTCGGCAATGTTTGGGAGGGGGTAGTGATCCACTTCTGTTTGCATGTTCAGGCGCCTTTAATCCCCGCATGGACGGACGAAGCTGTCTTTCTTCAGAATTATGTGTAAGGATGACGACCATGGGCTGGAGGCCTTTTGGCAAAGGCCCATTTCCTCCATTTCGGCGAACGTCTGTTTGGCGGCTGCCAATCGTTCCGGTACCAGACATCTGAATTTGCGAAGACTGGGGGTTCCGTCGTCTTGATATGGTGATAAATACCGTGCTTGGCAGGAGCCGTGAAGGTTTGGAGAAGTTCTGGACGGAAAACGTCCAGGTACAACGTGAAAAGGTGGGCATAGGCATCCGTGGGTGCGCTGATGTGGAGAGCGAGGTTGGAGGGGGCGGGTTGAAGAGGTGTCAACAAGTACGAGTCTGCGTTGACCAATCGTCGGTGGGCGACATTGACCAGAAGGTGGAAATGAGAGAGGAAATCCGCACCGAGGATTGGCAATGTGACGTCAGCAACGAGAATCTTCCAATTAAATTTACCGTTTCCGAATGATAATGTGAGGTTTTTGTATCCGTAGGTGGGTATTGCAGATCCGTTGGCAGCTACCAAGCGGATGTCGGCGGACGTAGACAGACTACGTCGTGTCCTGAAGAGTTCCCTTGGCAAAAAAGAATGACAAACACCTCTGTCTACCAAAAATCACACGCCCGTTCCTGCATCATGTAAAAAGAAAAGATTAGAATCATGGGAGGCCACCGCCACGCAGCGATGGCCTACTTACAAGTTTTTTGGCCACTGACAATCCTTGGCACATTTCTTCGCAGTTGCCCCGAATCTGAATTGGTAGTAGCAAAACTGCGTCGGATGGGAGGTAGTAAGTGGCTGTAGAAGTCGTTGGTTGGGGCGCAAACGAGTGGTGGGTGGTGGGTGGCTTTGTTGCCGGTTCAGCACGTCACGGGACAGGCGTGTATGTCCTATGGAATTCACGTTAGCTTCAGTTAACGTTGAATAGGCGCCCTCTTCGTCAGGGGTGGAGGCATTGATGGAAGTCTTGAAGTGGCTGTCCATAGGGGCGTCAGTTTTGGTCATCAAGTCCTTTATGGGTAAATTATCGACGTCGGGTATGGCAGCGCGTATAGGTCCGGTTAAACGGCATATCCAAAGGGCACGAAGTAGGTTCACCTCACGAGGAGAGCCATCTGCGGCAGGTTGCAGGCGAGCGATACTGGTCATTTTCTTGAGGGTGAGGGAAGCTTTTGGTCTCCCAATGGTTGTTGCGAGAGCTGAAAAAGCTTCACTCTATGGGTATGGGCGACTGGCGAGGGTGAGTACTGCTGCAGAAGGTATGTTTTGAGGGCGTCATACGCTAATGGGGTGTCTCCTTGTTCACAAAGCCAGTCGGATATTTCCGGGAAGGTGTCCTCGGGTATCGCCGCGAGAACATAATTTTCTTTGGTGGTTGAGCGAGTCACGCCCTTGATGCATAACTGGACTTCTGCGCGCTGAAACCATGCAAATGCCTCTCCGCTGGCGAATAATGAAAGTTTCAATGGGGGAGTCGCAGCAATAACTTCCGTAGAGTCCGCCATAGTACCAACGATGGAGGGGCGAGAGGGCTTGGAAGGCGGAAGGAGCGAGTCGACTTCTGGGGTCACCAATGTGACAGGCCAAGAGAAGGTTGTGACTCAAAGACAGGATGAAAGCAACTAAGTGAGTTTATTATAGAACACTCTCCTTTATATACAAAAGCTCAAAGCAACAAGAAATTTCATGCTCAAAACAGACACCGTTACCGATGAAAAAAACAGACATGTTTATTCAGGCTCTTTTTAGTGCGAGGGAAGAGCGAAGATACAAGCATAATATATACACAAAATGAACTATGTACGATCGTGTGACATACGGTTGGTACATAGTTGTCACAGAGACTTCAAACTTGGTTCATATTTGAGCGTATGAAAATCCACGCCAATTAATACATGTTAAGGTCGAAGGTCAACGTCAAGTTCAAGGTCATGGTCAAGCAAAGGATTAAATTCTGGTCATCAACCATACGGCCACAATCCAATCGTAAAGTAATGAAACTTGCAGGGATTTTAAATTGTTATGAAAAGAGCTATTAGGGTTGAAGGTTAAGGTCAAATCCAAGGTAAATGTCAAGATAAAGGTCAAATTTCGGTTATTAACGATAAGGCCACAATTCTAATCGTAAAGTCATGAAACTTGTAGGTATTTTAAATTTTTATTTAAAGAGCTGTTGAGGTCGAAGGTTAAGGTCGAGTCAAAGCTCAAGGTCAAGCAAAAGGTCAAATTCCGGTCATCAACCATACCGCAACAATTTTAATTATAAATTGATAAAACTTGCAGGGATTTCAAATTGTTGTATATAGAGCTGTTAAGGTCAAAGGTCAAGGTAGAGTCCAAGGTCAAGATAAAGCAAACTCTCAAATCTGGTCATGAACCATATGGCAACAATTTTAATCATAATTTAATGAAACTTGCAGGGATTAAATTTGTAAGGGATTAAATTTGAGAAGGTCAAGGTCAAAGGTCAAGGTCACGGTCAAGGAAAATGTCCAAATCCTGTAATCAGCCATAAGTTGGAACATAATTGTCACAGAGACTTCAAATTTAGTTCATATAAGATAATGAAGATTCATGCTAATTAATTTATGTTAAGGTCGAAGGTCAAGATCGATTTCAGGGCCACGGTCAAGCAAAAGATCAAATTTGGGTCATCAACTATACAGCCACAATTTTAATTGTAAAAAATGGAACTTGCGGGGATTTTAAACTGTCATGTAAAGAGCTGTTAAGGTCGAAGGCCAAGGTCGAATCCAAGGTCAATGTCAAGCAAAAGGTCAAATTCCGGTAATCTATTATATGGCAACAATTTTTATTCGTAAGGTGATGAAACTAGCAGGGATTTTAAATTGTTATGTAAAGAGCTGTTAAGGTTGAAGGTCAAGGTCAAGCAAAAGGGCCAATTCGGGTCATCAATCATACAGCTATAATTTTAATTGTAAAATAATGAAACTTGCAGGGATTTTAAACTGTTGTGTAAAGAGCTGTTAAGGTCAAAGTTCAAGGTCAAGTGGAAGCTCAAGATCAAGCAAAATGTCGATTCCGGTCATCAACCCTACGGCCATAATTTTAATTGTAAGGTAATGAAACTTGCAGGGATTTTAAACTTATGTAAAGAGCTATTAAGGTCAAAGGTCAATGTTGAGTCAAAGCTCAAGGTCAAGCAAAAGGTCAAATTCCGGTCATCAACCATACCGCAACAATTTTAATAATAAAGTAATGAAACTTGCAGGGATTTTACACTGGTACACAAAAAACTGGAAATGATTAATTGATTCTGGGAAAGGCACGGTAGATTGCAGAATCAAACGGCCATGGTGGAGGTCTGCACTCTCAGAGTGCTTTTCCAGTTTCTGATTACGTTTTTCCTTATAAAATGTCGAAGCAACCTATGAGCAAAGTTACCGTCATGAAAATCAAATTTTCATTTGACTGATCCTTTTCTAAATAGTTCGGAGTTGAGCTATGTAGATATCTAGTAACTTTGCCTTATCAAATATTTTTCATATAGACAGTTCTTAAGTTAGATTTTTCTGATTAAAATCAGTTTCCTGGAGTAACTAATATTTCTTTTACAACAATCAAATATTCGCAAGGGCGAATTTTCAGCACATACAATATCAATTGACCGGTAAAGTGAGTATATTCTTTCTAAAAAACTACATGATATTCCCTGTCAAATCTAATTTTATGCAATCATAAAATGGTTTCTGTATTTCTGCTGCTCCTGCGCCAACTTATCACTCCCCTCCCTCCCTACCAAATGCTACAAATTGCTACTAAGTATAACATTCGCCCTCTCTCACCCTCTCTTAGTGGTTCAAAGCCGCATATGATAATTATAAATAAATCACAAATATGCATTAGAAAATTAGCCTACAGAGAAACTTACATGTAGTTAGAAACGTCTAGTGTCCGAAACATTTTGGAAGTTACTGTCAATTTCGTTGTAGAGTGTACACCCGACAGTATACGTTACTTCCTAAAGCTAACCATATAGTTAAAAAAAGCCCTG
>NC_090725.1:206801137-206803637 GCF_036898095.1 Palaemon carinicauda | reverse complement strand
TTGATAGTTCATGCCTAATTTTCTTTGAATATTTCTGGCGTTCTTCCTTGCAAGTCCTGGTATTTAACCTCAATGTCTGTTTAATAAAGTTTAGTTGTATTCACCTCGCCTCACAGTTATCACCTAAATGCCGCCTCCGCACATTGTGTTATAATGTTAAGTGGAAATTGGATGGCCAAAATGCTCAAGTAGTTAAAAGTTATAGGTAGTAGGTTGGCCAGGGCACCAGCCACCCGTTGAGATACTACCGCTAGAGAGTTATGGGGTCTTTTGACTGGCCAGACAGTACTACATTGGATCCTCCTCTCTGGTTACGGTTCATTTTCCCTTTGCCTACATACACACTGAATAGTCTGGCATATTCTTTACATATTCTCCTCTATCCTCATACAACTGACAACACAGATTACCAAACAATTCTTCATCACCCAAGGGGTTACTGCACTGTAATTGTTCAGTGCCACTTTCCTCTTGGTAAGGGTAGAAGAGACTCTTTAGCTATGGTAAGCAGCTCTTCTAGGAGAAGGACACTCCAAAATCAAACCACTGTTCTCTAGTCTTGGGTAGTGCCATAGCCTCTGTACCATGGCCTTTCACTGTCTTGGGTTAGAGTTCTCTTGCTTGAGGGTACACTCGAGCACACACTCCTATCTTATTTCTCTTCCTCTTGTTTTGTTAAAGTTTTTATAGTTTATATAGGAGATATTTATTTAATGCAGTTACTCTTCTTAGAATATTTTATTTTCCTTTTTTCCTTTCCTCACTGAGCTATTTTCCCTGTTGGAGCCTCTGGGCTTATAGCATACTGCTTTTCCAACTAGGGTTGTAGCTTAGTAAGTAATAATAATAATAATGAAGTTTGTAATCTCATTATATCTTACCATCTGGATTGATGTTGTCTTGTTCTTTACCTACCAATTCACCTTATCATATTGATAAGGATGACCTAATAATAACAACTATGTTCTGCTATAACAAGGGATATGATCACTTGCTCGGAATCAATGGAATATAGAATAAATTCCGTTTGGTAAAATATTTACGAACCTTATCATTGAAAAACAAATATAAAATAAATGGAATAAATCGTTGGATAATCTTGGCATTTTTAATGTATGTCGAGTTAATCTTTTTAAAGCTGCAATTTTAGGTTTTTTTTTTTTTTTTTTTTTTTTTTTTTTTTTTTGTTAGATAAGAGAAGTAATTTGTCTTTCCATATCAACTTTGCAAGAAATATATTTAATTTATCTGTCCTCTTTATCAAAACTCGTCCCTAATTTGCATGCGCAAATGACAAAATCTTGCTAAATGTAAGCGGTCTACGTATAAATGAGATTTTTCAAAAATTCCATGCTAGATTTCTTATCTCAGGCGAGTACCAACCAAGCAATGGCAAAAGAGAGAGAGAGAGAGAGAGAGAGAGAGAGAGAGAGAGAGAGAGAGAGAGAGAGAGAGAGAGAGATCTTGTTTAGTGAGATTCGCAGTTCTTCCAGTATTCCAAAATTACACCACATAGAAAAAGGATTTCAATATACAATGAAAAGAATCCAACAACAAAAGTTGTCTGAGGATTTCTGCCAATACCAGGAATGATGAAGCAATAAAGATATTACGTAAATTTTCGATATTTAACCGAAAAGGAAACATCAGTTCTGCTTCAAGTATGATGGTATTTCAGAGAAGTTAAGAAAAAATGTCACTACAGGAAACATGATAAAAAATTAAACGAATACCATCAATTTGATGTTGGCTGATCTTAACAAAAGATACAAGATATTATTATTTTTAATATTTATTAATATTAGCCAACCTAAAACCCTAGTTGGAAAAGCAGACCAGAGTATAAAGATTAGTATCAATGTTAGAATAGATTAGTCGTATATAAACTATATAATGAGACGACACCAAACTGTTGAACAAAAAAACATTTTCAACAAGTATGAACATGTAGTTCACCGATTCAAATACCAAATTAGAAAAATCATTCCACAGCCTGGTCACAACTGCAATAAAAGATTCTAGATATGGGGTACTATTAAGCATTATGATAAAGAAGGCAAGACTTAGAATTAAATGCATATCTTATACTAATTAAAGGATGGTAAATTTTGAGAAGACCAGATTGAAAGGAATGGTCAGAATTATGACAAATTTTGTGCAACTTGTACAAAGAACTAACTGACAAATGTTGGCAGACCTTGGTATTATTATATCTGTTTTACTCCTCAAAATAATTGAGAATAAGTTTAATATTTTCCTTCTAACGTCAATCATAAATATTTGGGCAGGTGTCTTCCTATTGATTCTTACCTCTCTTTTCTAGTTTTCATCCTCTTTCTCGATACTTTATCCTTCTTTCAGCCTCGACCCATTTAGAATTTAAGGTGACTTATTAATCTGTTTTCGCATGAAAAGGAATTCTAAATATCAAGCAATTTTTAAGACGATACTCTATGCTAGACGAACAAAACACCGATTTGCACCAGCGTTGGTTTTTTAT
>NC_090725.1:206773637-206796137 GCF_036898095.1 Palaemon carinicauda | reverse complement strand
GATGCACTACTACCGTATGGAATATATTTATGTGTGAGGACGGTATGACCGATCGTCAATCTGATTAAAATAACGGCAACCATTCCGAAACAGTGACATAAGCACACATGCATTTATCATTCCTATCTTTGTCTACTAGTGCACGCGACCCGTCTAAAATGACGGCTCAATATCTACAAGGAAATGCATACGCGAACATAAAGATAGATTCAACTTCCCCCCCCCCCCCTCACCGTTTCCTCTCGGGGTACCATTTCTAATTGAGTATGATTACTACCTCACCCCGTCCCGAGGAAGGGGTAAAGACCAAGTAGCAATACGTCTGGCAATACCATCGAGGATAACAGGATATATATATATATATATATATATATATATATATATATATATATATATATATATATATATATATATGTATATATATATATATATATATATATATATACATATATTTATATATATATATATATATATATATATATATATATATATATATATATATATATATATATATATATCTAAATACTTGTTTATTATTATGTAGGGGAAATTAAGGGAGGCAACCAACTCTCTTACCATTTCTTGAATTGTATGACGTAATAGGTACCTTCATATCAAAGTCGAGAACCCTTTGTTTCAAATAACTTTATTTTAGAGCAGCTTCTATGAATTTTGTGCAAGTGGGCCGTTAGGTTATAATTGATTGGCGGGGTAAATGCAACTAACTTTATTTCAACATCTAACAAGATTATATACCAGCAGTTCCGAGCGAGAGGGTCACAAAAATTAAAACAGACTACTGCATGTAAAGGCAAGCTTAAACAGGTTCTACTATAATTGAGGGAGAGCTAAATATACAAAGTAAAGGAAATACTGAAACAGTGTACAAGCATGTGTTAAACATTTGTGGTTATGGCACATCCCTAAAAAAGTCAAACATGTGAAATAAGGCACCTACTCTTGACAGGCGCACTGTAGGTGGATCATCTTGTGGGAGATACACAATTTTTAGGTGATTAATGGTAACCAAGTGTTTTTGCCATGAATATTGATTAAGAAAGCCTTCGGTTTCTGACGGACCCGAGAAAAGGGTCCACGTAAGGATCACTAGTGGTGGCTTGGTAGTGTCATTACACACGGCAACGTGCGTTGGAGAGCGCAAATATATCTGTATGTGTTGCTTATCTGAGAGTTTGTAAGTGTGTCGGCATGGAACAAATTTTCACAGAATGTGACGTAGGCACTGGAGATTGTTGGAGGAGGTTGCACACAGAAAAAATTTGACTGGGATGACCAACGGGTTACCATGCACCGTTTCAGCTGCAGAGACATCCAGGGCGTCTTGGGGAGTGGTCCATAATCCCAGAAGGACCCAGGGAAGCCGAGTAAATCAGTTGGAGTTATTGTAGTGGGGTATCAAAGCTGCTTTGAGAGTGCGATGAAAATACTCGACCATTCCATTGGCTGCAGGGTTATAGGCGGTTGTCTGGTGTAGGGTGATGCCCAGGTGATTCACTAAGGATGCCCACAATTCAGAGGTGAAAGTGGCCCCTCTGTCAGACGTAATATGCTCAGGAATATTAAATATTGCTCTACACCCTGAGAGTAAACCAACGATACAGTTTCCATGGAAATGGCTTCAGGCCAACGAGTGGAGTAGTCACTAATGGTAAACATATAATCATCTCCATGTGATGTGGGTAGGGGACCTACCACGTCTACATCAATATAGACAAAATGATGCTGAGGTTAAGGAAAGCTGCTAACTCAGAAATGAAGTGCAGGCATGTACCCAACCCTTAGCATCCTTATTAACGGTGTGCTAAATGAACTTCTTCTTTCAGTAGCTGTGCAGTAGAGTAACAAGAAGTATGTGAAAGGCCATGAATGAAATTAAACACTGACATCACAGAAGAAGGTGGTGTTGGAGTCGTTGAGTGAGACGTCTTCCCAGCAGAGGGATGAGCAGGATATCCTTCATGCTTGGTGCTCTATATCTTATCGTTGGGCTTTCGCCAAGGCATTGTAACCAGATCCCAGGTGGATGGCTGTAAATGTGTTTCTTGACCAGGCATCGGCAACAGGATTCTTTTTCCCAGGAACATGTTGAAGGGTGCAGTTATATTCAGCCATGGCGGGGAGATGCCGGCGTTGATGGGTGAACCAGATATCTGACTATCGGGTGAAGGCATGCATTAAAGGCATGCGGTTCGTGCAAATGATGAAGGGCATAGCCTCTAGGAAATGGTGAAAGTGACGGACAGCCAAATGCGCCGCCAGCAATTTCTGGTCAAAGGTAGGGTATCCAGATCCTGCCATAGACAGTTTTCTACTGTAAAAAGCCGATGGGTAGGGAAAACCGTTGACCACTTGCTTGAGAACTGCACATTGCTGGCATTGATGGAGAGAAGGAGAGAGTTATGTGGTACGGGAAAAGTGAGAGCAGCAGCAGTTGATAGGGAATCCTTTGCATTGCAGAAGGTTGCTTCTTGAAGGGGACCTCACTTCAGGTGGAGAAGTTCTGAACGGCTGCTACCTTCTCAGAGAGGGGTGGACCCTTCAGGAGTGATGCAGTGCCCTTAGAATAATACTTTGTTGGCGTGAAAGGTACACTTGTCGTACCCGACTACATGGTCGTTCTGTTGTAGGCAGTCGAAAATTATGCATATGTGACGGAAGTGATCCTCTTTGGAGACAGAGAACATAAGTATGTAGTTCACATAATATACACAGAAGGGGAGATAGCCCCGTTAAAAAGTAACTTCAACATTATAAAATCCAAAACCGATGAAATTGAAGGTGTATGTACCGATGGGGTTGGTGTGATGGGCCTGGGCATGTCTTTTGGGTTCATGAGCACTTGATAATACTCCTTCAAGAGATCGAGTGATGAGAAAACCTTTGCTTTGTGCAAGTTGAGGTAACGTCGATGAAACTTTAGGGGTTAGTGATTCGATGCGGTCTACATGTTCAGACATCTGTAATCCCCACAAGGGCGCACGGAGCCATCTTTCTTCAGGACAATGTGTAAGGGTGACGACCATGGGGTTGAGGCCAATTGGAAAAACACCATTTCTTCCATTTCGGCAAACGTTTGTGTAGCGGCTACCAAACGATACGGCCCCAGAAGCCTAAATCTGGTAAACGCATGGGACCACGTCATATTGATATGGTGATAAATACCATGTTTGGAGGGAACGATGTTTGGAGGTGGGCGTAGGCATCCGTAGGTGCTATAATGTGAACCATGAGGTTGGTAGGGGTGTGTTGGAGAGATATCGACGAGAACAAGTCTGCATTGACTAATCATTGATGCCCCACATCAACCAGGTGAAATGGTGTGACGAACTCCGCACCAAGTAGCGGCAATGTCTTTTCAGTGAAGGGGAGTTCGTATAAGTATTTGGTACTCACAAACAATAGTGTGAGTGATTAGGCTTAGAATGACCACACCGTGTCCTGGAGAGTTAATTTCGTAGAATCGAAAGCAAGCACCAGTATCTGCTAAAAACTGCATGCCCATACCTGCATCTTCTAAAAAGAAACGATTAGTGACAGGGGAGGCCACCGCCTCAAGTAATGGCCTACTTACTCGTTTCTTTGGCCACTGAGAGCCGTTCGCACATTTCCTCGCAGCAGGCCCAAATCTGTAGTGGTAATAGCATAGCTGAAGCTGATGGCCATCAGTGAGTGGTTGTAGAGGTTGTTGGTTGTGGCATGAGCGAGTGGTGGCATAGCTGGGTGGTGGTCAGCTTTATTGCCTTCTGGCACGTCATTGGTTTTGGTATCTGCGTCTTACTGCATTCACCTCAACTTTGGTCAATGTTGAATCATTGTCCTCTTCATCTGAAGTGGAGGCATTGATGGAGGTTATGAAGGTGTGGAAGTAGCTGTCCATAAGGACGTCAATTGGGTCATCAATACCTTCATGGAAAAAATATTGACATTGGGGATGGCAGGGCATACAGGCTGGTAGGAGTTTAACCCAAGGGGTACAAAGTAGGTTCATCTCCCCAGCAGAAACATCTGAAGTAGGATGCAGTCTAGCAATAATGCTCCTCTCCCTTAAAAAGAGAGAAGCCTTTTGGTCCCCTAATTGTTTTTGAGAAAGCTTGGCTATACGGGTGCCTAGCGATGATGATTATGGCTCTAAAAGGTATGATTTGAGGGCGTCGTACGCTTTTGGGTTGTCCCGGTGGTTGCAAAGCCAATCTTAGATTTCCAGGAGAGTATCCTTGGGGATTGTAGCAAGGACGTAGTCTGCTTTGGTGCTTGAGCAAGTCACATCTTTAATGTGACACTGAATCTCCTTGGACTGAAAACAGGGAAAGGCCTCTGTACTGGCGAGGGGTGGTAGTTTCAAGGATGGGGCATGGATAAAAGAGTCAAGGTAGGAGAGCAGCACTGAGAACCGTTCGCACATTTCCTCTCAGCAGGCCCAAATCTGTAGTGGTAGTAGCATAACTGAAGCTGATGGCCATCAGTGAGTGGTTGTAGAGGTTGTTGGGTGCAGCATGAGCGAGTGGTGGCATTGCTGGGTGGTGGTCAGCTTTATTGCCTTCTGGCACATCATGGGGTTTGGTATCTGCGTCTTACTGCATTCACCTCAACTTTGGTCAATGTTGAATCATTGTCCTCTTCATCTGAAGTGGAGGCATTGATGGAGATTATGAAGGTGTGGAAGTAGCTGTCCATAAGCACGTCAATTGGGTCATCAATACCTTCATGGGCAAAATATTGACATTGGGGATGGCAGGGCATACAGGCTGGTAGGTGTCTAACCCAAGGGGCACAAAGTAGGTTCATCTCCCTAGCAGAAACATCTGAAGTAGGATGCAGTCTAGCAATAATGCTCCTCTCCCTGAAAAAGAGAAAAGCCTTTTGGTCCCCTAATTGTTTTTGAAAAATCTGAAAAAGCTTGGCTATACGGGTGCCTAGCGATGATGAGTATGGCTCTAAAAGGTATGATTTGAGGGCGTCGTACGCTGTTGGGTTGTCTCGGTGGTTGCAAAGCCAATCTTAGATTTCCAGGAGAGTATCCTTGGGGATAGTAACAAGGGTGTAGTCTGTTTGGTGCTTGAGTAAGTCACATCTTTAATGTGAAACTGAAACTCCTTGGACTGAAAAAGGGAAAGGCCTCTGTACTGTCGAGGTGTGGTAGTTTCAAGAATGGGGTATGGATAGAAGTGTCAAGGTAGGAGGGCGGCATCATCAAACAGACAGTAATGTGTGTAAGACGGGAGGGAGCTTGACCTCCTTTGGTTACCACTGTGGGAGTGGGTCATTAGGTTATAACTGAGGGGTGAGGTGAATTAACTAACTTCATTTCAACTGATAACAGGTTTGTGTACAAGCAATTCCGGGCCATAATGTCACAAATATTCAAACAAACAAAATGTAAAGGCAAAAAAGGTTCGATAATTAGTGAGGGAGAGCAAGATATACAAAAAAAAAATGAGGGAACTACTGTTACAGCATAGGAGTGTGTGTGAAATGTGTGCAATATAATTCCCAAATGAGAGGGAACACTGAAAAATATATAAAGTTTTGCGCCGAGAGGAAATGTGAAATAACCACTCCTAATGTTTCTATGTTAATGGGTGGTGACTTCAAAACTTAAATTTAACACCCTCTTGCAGTCAGTAAATTGCAATTGTTTCACCCTCAGTTGTAATTTCTTTAGTATATTAAAGTATTAAATTGGGTAGATTTAATCCTCAACAGGCACAGTTCTGAATACACCTCAGCATATTCTAACCTCCATATGATGTGCAAAATCCCCTTTTTTCCACAATTTAGTTTCACAAGTAGTTGAACATATTTGGCAGCCATACTCAAGCTTTGATCATCATTGTACCAACCGTGTGTCACACGATCGTACATAGTTCATTTTGTGTATATATTATGCTTGTATCTTCGTTCTTCCTTCGCACTAAAAAGAACCAGAATAACCATGTCTGCTTTTCTCCTCTGTAACAGTGTCTGTTTTTGAGCATGAAATTTCTTGTTGCTTTGAGCTTTTTTATATAAAGGAGAGTGTTCTATAATAAATTTACTCAGTTGCTTTCATACTGTCTTTGAGTCACAACCTTCTCTCGGCCCGTCACATCATCATCATCACTGCATACATAAGACAAGTCATTTCACTCCAATCTGTTTATGATCTTTCTATGCCAGTCTATCAGCCCGAATTTTCTTAACTCATCAATCCATCGTCTTCACTTTCTTCTCCTGCTTCTTTTACAATCTCTAGGGTCCTACTCTGTTATGGCCTATTAATTGATTTGATATCAAATGGTGAAGCTTTCATAGTAGTAAAACTCTTTGAACTTTACACACAATGTCTGTAAGAATGGTTCTATACTATACTGCACATGTTTCACACACGCTCGTACACTGTAACGATATTTCTATCTTTTTTTTCTATATATTGCTCTTCCCTTGCACTGATAACAGCCTGTTTATGCCTGCCTGTTCATGAATATTTTGTTTTAATTTCTGTGACATTTTTGATTGAAACGGCTTGTATATAATCTCATGATCCATTGAAATAAAGTTAGTTACATTTACCGCACAACTCTCACGCACAATTGGTGACCGCCGGTGGAATTGCACCCTCCTGCCTTTCTCCCTGAACTGCTGGGCCCTACTGTTTGAAGATGCCACCCACGGAACCTGCCTCTTTGACACACACTGCCTCAATAAAACTGCCACCCTTCCCAAGCAGAAGAGCATTTGCCTGCTTCCAGCGTGCCAAAGTCCAGCTTTGCATCAAGGTCGTGACTCTATCAAGCACAAAAGCAGATTATGATCTTGCGGCGATCCCCAGGGACTCTTTCCCGAAAATAATTGATTGGCTTTGCAAGCAAGGGGACACCTTGATAATATACGACTTCCTCAAAATATGCCTCCTGGAGCAGTACTCGACATCACAAGTCGCCCGTATAGCCAAGCATTTTCAACTCTTCAACTTTTCAAATCTCTCAACAACCGTTGAGGGACCAAAATGCTCAGGGAAATGACCAGTTTCGGTCGCCTGCAACCTGCCACAGACAGTTCTCCTCACGAGGTGAACCTACTTCGTGCCCTTTGTGTACGATGCTTACCCTAGCCTGTACGCGCTACCCATGAAGGGCCTGATTACCAAGGTCGGCCCTTACCAACTCCTCAAATCCTGACAAAAAGGACAATTATTCAACATCGACTCAAACTGACATGAATCTGGTAGGGTACAGCAAGCCAACCCATGACATGCCGGAGTGGTGACAAAGCCCCCACTACCCACCACTGGCTCACACCACAATGACCTCTACAGCCACCCACTGACGCCCATCATCCCCAGTTATGCAACTACCAGATTCGGGGCTTCTGCGAAGAAATGTGCGAACGGTTGTCAGTGGTCGAAAAACATGTTAGTAGGCCACGGGCTGTTGCATCGGCGTCCCCTATCACTAATCTTTTCTTTTTACGTGTTGCAGGTGCAGGAGTTCGGTTTTTGGTTGACACAGGTGCTTGCTGTTCTCTTCTGCCAGGGCAACTCTACAGGATGCGATATAGTCTGTCTATGTGTGCTGACGTTCACCTGGTAGCAGCCAACTGATCTGCGATATCCACCTATGGTTACAAGAACCTCACATTATCTTCTGAAAGCGCCAAATATCACTGGAAGTTACTCATTGCAAATGTCACATTGAAAATCTTTGGCACGAATTTCCTCTGACATTACCACCACCTAGTCCATGTCACTCACAGATGGCTAGTCAATACAGATTCTTACTCAATGACAACTCTCCAACCAGCCCCTCTGACCTCACTTACAACATTAGTGCGTCCACAGATGCCTACTCCCAGCTTCTCATGACGTACCCTGAAATCTTCCGTCCAGAACTTCCCCAAACACCCATGGTTCCTGCCAAACACGGTATTTATCTCCATATTAAAATGAAGGGCCCAAAATTGTTCACCAAATTTAGGCATCAGACACTGGATTGTTTGGCGGCTGCTAAACAAACGTCCGCCAGAATAGAAGAAATGGACCTTTGCCAAAAGGCATTTACTCATGGTCATTGCCCTTGCATTGTTCTGAAGATAGATAGCTCACTATGACCTCATGGGATTACAGGCATCTAAACATGCAGACAAAACTGGATCAGTAACCTCACTTAAGCTTCACTGATGTGACCTCCTACTTGCACAAGGGTATTAGTAGGTGCTCATGAACCCAGAGGACATCCCCAGGACTGCCATCACCACCCCTATCAGTACATAAACCTTCAATTACTCCAGTTTTGGACTTAGTAATGCTGAGGCCACTTTTATACGGGTCCTGGATGGCATCTTAGGGGATCTCCCCTTCTGTGTATGTTACGTGATCGACTTTCTTGTGTTCTCTTATTTCAAGGAGGAACACCTCCATCACCTCTGCACCATACTCGACCACCTACAATAGAACGGTCTTGTAGTCCGGTACGGCAAGTGTACCTTTGGTGCTACCGAAGTATCGTTCGTAGGGCACCCCATCAATCCCGAAGGAGACCACCCCTCCCTGAGAAGGGAGCAGCCATTCAGAACTTCTCACCACCTTTACCGTCAAAGCTCTGTAAGAATGTTAGGTCATGATCAACTATCATCACCGTTTCCTGCCAGCCATTGTCACTACTCTTGTCCACCTCTACACCTCTCTCAATAGCAGGCCAAAAGACCTGAAGTGGGGTCCCCTTAAAGAAGCGGCCTTCTGCAATGCAACAAATACGCTATCAACAGCTACTGCTCTCACATTCCCTGTGCTACATGACCCTCTCCTTCTCTCCACTGAGGCCAACAACGCTGATATTGGTGCAGTACTCAAGCAGGTGGATAACAGCTCGCCCCGCCCATTGTCCTTCTTCATGAGAAAACTGTTCAAGGCTGAATGCAGCTACTTTACCTTCAACTGTGAATTGCTGGCAGTGCATTTGGCTGTCTGTTTCCTCCGCCACTTCTGAGAAGCTACACCCTTTATCATTCGTATGGACCACATGCCATTGGTGTACACCTTCACTCAACAGCCCGATGCCTTGTCTGCCCAGCAATGCAGGCCTCTCTCTGCCATGGCTGAATATAATTGAACCTTTTAACACGTCCCTGGGCAGAATGAATACCGTTTACAAATGCCCTGTTAAGAAACACATTGGCCACCATCCATCTGGGATTAGATTAATATGCCTTGGCAGAAGTCCAACGATAACAACCAGAGTACCAAGCTTGTAGGATATCCTGTACTTCCCTCTACTCGGAAGACGTCCCCCTTGACGACTCCAATGCCACCCTCCTCTGTGATATCAGCACTGGTAGACCACGACCATGGATACCTGGTCACATGCACCAGCAGGTGTACGGTTTCATTCCAGGCCTTTCACTTCCCTCACACTGATCTACTACACAGCTACTGGAGACAAAGTTTATTTGGCACTGCATTACTTATGATGCTAAGGTTTGGGTCCATACTTGTACTTCATACAAACCTCAAAAATACATCGACACACGGATTCTGGAGTGGGCCCCTCTCCTCAGCTTCAGCTTCATTTTTTACCACTTTCTCGTAGATGTAGTTTGTCCCCTACCCAAATCACTAGGACATCATTACCTGTTTACTATCACTGACCGTTTCACTTGTTGGCCAGAAGGCATCCCCATGGAAACTGTGACATCCGCCTCAACTAAATTTTCCCAACTCTCAGGTTGGATAGTGAATTTGGTATCCCTGAATATATTACTTTTGACAGGGCTACCACTTTCCCTTCTCAATTGTGCACATCATTAGCGAATCGTCTGGGCATTACCCTACATCAAACAACTGCTTACAACTCTGCAGCCAACGAAATGGTTGAACAGTTATTTTGTATCATCAAAACAGCTTTGATGTCCCGTTGCAATGATTCAAACTGGTTTAATCAGCTTCCCTGTGTCCTCCTGGGATTAAGGACCCCTCTTAAAGACACCCTGGATGTCTTGGTAGCTGATATGGTGTATGGCTACCCAGTGGCCGTCCCTGCCAAAGTTTTTCCTTTTACAACTTCCTACGACTATATCCAGCACCTACATCCTGTTGAGGATAAATTTACTCCATACTGCCAGACATACAAAGCCCCAGCAAGGCATCACATACTGACAGATTTGCACAAAGCATTGCATGTTTTCCTAAGCAATGACACTAGCAAGCCACCGATAACGCCCTCTTATATGGGCTCTTTCCTCGGGCTCCATCAAACAATGGGTCTCTATGGATCACCTTAAATCTGTTTATCTCCTACAAGATGACCCGCCTACAGTGCGGCTCTCCAGAGCATGGAACCCTATTTCACATGTATGTATTTCTTAGGGGAGTTGGCGGGAGTTATGTACCACTTGTGTCTCACACACTCTCTTATACTGTAACAACATTGCTTTTATGTATATATCACTCTCCCCTCACACTGATAACAACCTGTTTAAGCCTGCCTATCCATGAATGATTTTATTTTTATTTTTGTGACGTTCTTCCTCAAAACAGCTTGTATATAAACTCATAATCCGATGAAATATAGTTAGTTACATTCACCTCATTTCTCATTTATTACCTAACGGCTCTCATCCACAATACCTACAGCTTAGAAAAAGTTGATCAATATACTAATTCACAAAAAGGAGATACATAAAACACCAGAAACAAATTCTAAAACAATTAGACATTTCTTGACTAAATTTTAGGGCATTTGTGCAACTAGACCAGGAGAGTCTACTCTTGAATATCTTGTCCCTAAATTTTACGGTTTTTAATGGTAAAATAGTAATTTTGAATATTAAAATGGGTACTTTCAAAGTATGTCTAAATCTATTAAAATATATAGCCAATGAATCAAATATAGAAAATCTAAAACCCTGCTCATCTGCCAATTTACTGAAAGCATCGATAGGCATTTGAAAATATTTACAGGCGAGGAAATATTTTCTGAAATGCTATTAATGGCAATGGCAAAACTTTGATTATACTATTCACCAGTTAGTATGATAGGCTCTCTCAACATCGAAGAAGATGCCAATGGTTTGGTATTTCATTGAGAAACTTTTTTGAATAATGTTGCGTAATCGAAGTATTTTTTCTAAAGAATATTTAACTTTCAACAATAAAACAGGCATCCTCAAAACAACCTATTGCTTCCCGGATACCAAACTACTCTGACGTTGATCATCCTCTCCATTATCTTTCAGATTCAACTGGTTAGGACAATAGGGCTGTAGCTATTGTTTTCCAATGTTCCGAATTGGTTCTCAACTGGAATGCTGATGTAAAATTTTCCGCTCTTGGTTAGAATATCAGCCTTCACTATCCTTTTTACTATTTTCAAGAAAATAAATTTGAATTTTTTGTTACATGTTTAAGAATTTTTTATAATATCGTTTCTTCCCTTGGGGCCTGGTCTTTTAATTATTTAGGGGAGAACTTTTCAATACATACATATCTAATAATTGTTTATTTATTTTTAAGATCTAGACGATTCTAGAGTAATGTGAGAATTACACATTCTTTTCAAATTCGTCGTACTACTTTTCAGAGCTTGAAATACTCAGAAAATATCAACCAAGTTTCTCAGCAACATCAGAAGGACCACCCATTAGAGTTTTATTCAGTTCTAAGATTTTGAGTTTTTCTCCAATCTGTTCTTATTGGAATTTTTGAATTAATGCTATTAATGTCTTATAAACATGAGTGTTTTTCATTTCTTAGAATACTTTTACTGCTTGGCAAGAATACACACACACACACACACACACACACACACACACACACACATATATATATATATATATATATATATATATATATATATATATATATATATATATATATATATATTATTCCACCTCGAGAAGAGTAACAATTTCTATATGTTCTGCAGTATCTTTCAGCAATCTCTCTTAGAAGAGCAATGTTTTGTTACACCATGGAATTGCAGGTCTGTTAGGGTTTCCTTTACTTTTTTGGGTATAGCACCGTAAGCACCTTTTAAGGTTGTTTCGGGAAAAAAAAGTCCTTAAAAGGAGTTAAAAAAGTTCAATTTTCGGTCCATGATAACGCTGACTGAATTGGCGTCAGTCTGTCTCCCCAACATTCCTTGTGGGGTGAGATTGGCATTTCTTTTTTTTTTTTTTTTTTACTGACCGATCATAATCCAGATGGATGCCTGGAGAACAAAACTTTAGGACACTAGAAGATAGCAGATTTCCCTGGTTATCATGAAAGGCCGTTGCCCTATCATCATATAAAGTAACTGGATTATTGTTAATTATATCCTCTACTGTTTTCATTCCTCAAGCCTGTATATTACCCTCCAGTCGGAGGATTATGAGCGTTGAAATATCAAAGTAATTGGAATGGAGTAGGAATTGGTTTATTACATTGTTAATGAGATTTAAATTGAAATTACACCTTGGAGGAAGGTACAAGAGGAGAACATCGATTGTTTTTTTTTTAAATCCTGATCATAGCCACAGCTTGCAAATGCTTAAGAAGGAATTTTGCACAGTAAGAAGGTAAAAACGTAAAATTTAATAATTATATTCACGGCTTGGAGGATAATTACATACCAGGGTCTCCTGTAATCAAACTATTTCTGGACTGTGATCATGAAGAGCATCCTTTAATTGTTGATTCAAGATTTTTACCTTAAAGGAGTGATTGTGACCTTTTCTTGAATTAACGATAAAGGAATTTTAATTTCTATGGTCGGAAGAGGTTTAAGTAATTTGAGATTTCACCCAGCTTTAATTTTGGTATTTGTAGTATATTGGGACATTCAGCACGCATAGCAAATGAATTATAGGTTTCAAAGGTTTTAATATATCTAGGCGAGACTGGTCTCGCAAGCTTCCTATTACAAATACAGGCAAAACCATTCTTACTTTTCTGTTGTACATGTGAAGTCTACACACATTATTATTTGCTGCACTGAACTTTCTTATTATTTAATAACCAAAGGAAGAGAGGAGTGACTAATGTGAACCAAATTTTATGGAATGATCATCACCTTTTGTCCTTATTTCAGATAAGTCATTCAGTGAACTTGAGATGTTTGAGATCAGATTTAGTTGTTGAAGGAGAGCAAATCTTAGTTACAGATTGAGATGTCCATCGAGACCAAAACTTAGTGAAAAAAAAAATCAGACGAGTTAGGAGATCGATGCTTAAAAATAGATCTAATCATAGCAGGAATACTAGATTTACATTTAGATGCTTTAGTAGTATGACCAATTTTTGAGACGGTATCCTAGGTGGATTCAATGTTTGATTTTCTGCTGACGTTGAGAATACGATTGATATGATGAAGTTTCTACTCTTATACTCTGATTTTCTTATTAAGCCTAATGAGACGGATAGGTTTTCTTCAGTTAAAATAAAGGTACCTGCAAGACACTGTCTGATAAAATTAGCTTCTTTGGAACAGATATATAATTTCTTCCTATTCTCACATTTAAATTCTGTAGGTCTGTAATCAAAACGTTCAAAACACTTGCAAGGGCTGTTTCTATTTTTCTCTTATTCTCATAGGCAGATGAACAATTGTGATGTAATCTGCTAAGGGTTTGGAGGAAAATGTTAGTAAAATAAAGCTATTCTTCATATTCTTTACACCTTGTCTCTTAAGAGAACATAGTTGAGGAAGATATTCATTCAGAATTTCTTCCTTCAAAGACCTAATCATAGACATATCTGCTTAATACTGCACCCTTTTTTTAATGTTGAAAATCTTTAAGGGGTAACAGCTTCTATATTTTCTTCTTGAGAAATATTCAAGTTAGTTAGTAATGCTACTTGAGGATTATTTCCAGTCTAGGCTAAAATAGTTTTGCTATATCGCTCAATATTCTGATATGGAATATTGTTGATTTTCTTTTGAAGGCTTTCACCTTCCCCTTATAAAATTATCTGTCCTTCTTGGTAATATGCAACGTCCTAGGTTAAAGGTGGAGGATTCCCTATTTATTTATTTTTCTGTTATATTCATAAATTCTTAAATAAAATTACAGGCGTTTTCTAAGACACTAGGAGTCAGTGAACTTTGATTTACATTTGAAATATTAATTATATTCATCGGCGCTTTGAGGCTCTCTATTATTAGTAACATTTTCTTCGTAGGTTATTCATGCTTAAATTTTTTTTTTTTTTTTAGTGTTAACTTTATTTTTACTCATTTGAAGTGATCTAAACTGTTACAGCACTTTATTATTATTATTATTAAATGATAAGCTATAACCCTAGTTGGAAAAGCAAAATGCTATAAGCCCAGGGGCCCCAACAGGGAAAATAGCCCAGTGAGGAAAGGAAACAAGGAAAAATAAAATATTTCAAGAATAGTAACATTAAAATAAATATTTCCTATATAAACTATAAAAACTTCAACAAAACAAGAGGAAGAGAAACTAGATAGAACAGTGTGCCCGAGTGTACCCTCAAGCAAGAGAACTCTAACCCAAGACAGTGGAAGACCATGGTACAGAGGCTATACCACTACCCAAGACTAGAGAACAAAGGTGTTATTTTGGAGTGTCCTCCTAGAAGAGCTGCTTACCATAGCTAAAGAGTCTCTTCTACCCTTACCAGGAGGAAAGTAGCCACTGAACAATTACATTGCAGTAGTTAACCCCTTGGGTGAGGAAGAATTGTTTGGTAATCTTAGTGTTGTCAAGTGTATGAGGACAGAGGAGAATCTGTAAAGAATAGGCCAGACTATTCGGTGTCTGTGTAGGCAAAGGGAAAGAACCGTACCCAGAGAGAAGGATCCAATGTAGTACTGTCTGGCCAGTCAAAGGACCCCCTAACTCTCTAGCGGTAGTATTTCAACGGGCGGCGGGTGCCCTGGCCAACCTACTACCTACTTCCCTTAGAACTTATTGGTATTTATTTCCCCTGTAATTTTCTCAATCAGTGATTAAGTTTGACCAAAGTCGGGAGAATTTTCTGTAGAAGAAGAAGCAGAGGTTATCAAGAGTCTCGGGGGCTTATCAGAGAATCCAGGGGTATGGGACACAGTATCAATGTTATTACATTTCTTTATGGTGGCGGGGATAATAATGGACATGAATAAAACCTAACTTTAAAAAGAACTCTTTGGCTTTCATGGCATTAATTCCTTCACCAGTAACACCTGGTAGAGCTAACTACCCCTTTGTCAACTCCCTTCCCAATCCCTAAGTATGATACCACCAAGATTACAGTGGTTCAATTATTTGGCAAAACCTACTCGATAGGACTGAGAGTATTACAAGAATACAATCATCACTGCTTTAATCATAGGGATAAGCAAACAAGACAGCATGCACAAATTTCAGAATCTAAAATCATCCCACCCCTGGAATCCATGAACCAGTTTCTTAACAGAGAGAGACCCATATATCAGTATTAGAATACTGACATTTGAAAAGTCCAAAACAATATCAGGTAATTGGTGAAACAACCACATCTCCCCCAATTGGTTTTGGAGATAACTAAAATTCCAGCAATGGTATCCCTTCCATATAAATTAAACAGGAAAGAAAGAGATGTTGAACAGCAGGGTGGCGACAGTTGATAAAATAAGAGGATGGTTGCAGAAATAACAATATAAAAAGCTTTTGAAAGACATCTCATTATCTAGAGCCCTCTAGCATGTCACAAAGTTTCAGTGATGAAAATGTTTTAAATTGAAACCAAAAAACTAAGTCAAGTCAATCTCCCTCATTATAAAGGGCTGAAAAAAGAATGGAAAAATTATGAATGTTGAAGATTCTGAAAGAAATTTCGCCATAGGACTTACATCTGAGACAAAACATTATTAACGTCAACCTTAAAACAAAGATTCTAACTGGGAATGTATCATAATATTGGAATAACTATTCATAGTTTACATAAAATGCATATTAGCAGAAAGTTTTTTTTAAGCAAAAAGATTTTTTCTTTCCTTTCATATGTTGATTGTTTTCTTTATTCAGTTTATTTCATTTGCTCAAATTCACAATGGTTAAATAACAATAAAATATACTTAAATACAATAAAAGTATAGTCTACTGCAATATGCTTGATTTTATAGCACACAATAAATGGCATTTAAATAGTTTACATTAGTGTTTGAATACAGTATAACCTGTTCTTGTAAAGTGCATAAAATACAATTATATAAAATTATTCTAGCAAAATACAGAATTACATTCTATTTTCTCTGTATTTTCATCAAATTTCTCTTCCTATTAATTTCCCTTGCTATATATTTTGAAAACCACAAGCATAGTGCATGTTAGTAACCTAATCAGGAGCATATTTACATCAGAATTTATTATAAAATAGTTAGTTTTGACCTCAAAATTGAGTTTGATCTCATATTCTATCGTCGGTGACGATTGAATTTTCCCAAATATCACGCTGTTGTGGATTGCACGTGCCTCACCTGGTACCTCATGGATCAAGTTGTCTTACCAATCAATTATGAATAGAGTTTGATGTATACTAAAAATATGAATGATCACTGGGTGTAAAGGTAAGTTCTGAAACTTATGATACATAAACAGAATTTCTTTTTTTTCGTGGAATTATTTCATCGTCGTGTTCGGTACAATTCTATAAAATACAGAAATACAACAAAGGAAATAGTTAACAAACTTGGCATATGGAGCTAAAGCACCATATATCTTCTTCTTCTTCTTCTTCTTCCATTTTAGTAGGAGATCTGGCCCACTTCTTAGAGCCAATGTACTCCCCTGTAAATATGATACAAGATAAAATATTAGATCTGATCGATACAGTTGATAAATTTCAAGTGTTAGTCTGTTAGTAAACGTTAACTCCTTCACCGAATGTAATGAATGATATGTTCACTCACCCACATGAGGCTTATTACCTTTAGTTCAAACAATATCCATGCTCCCCCCTTCCATTGATATTGTTTTTATAGTGCAAAATATATATATCACACTTTATTAAAACCATTTTCATTTAAATACATTTACATTTATTTATAGTCAAAACAACCTCCTGTGGTTTGTCTATGACAAAATCGTTGCATTAAATGTAGTCTCTTTACAAAAGAACATGTATGTGGGTTTAGAGACTAAATTTAATCCTAATTCCTCTGTTGGATAATTAATTTTACAGATGATTATAATGTGTTTAGTAAATTAGTTTTGGTTAGAAATGTTATAAGAGCAGTTTTCACCCTTTCCTGTATATCATTTTCTTCGTGTTTTCCTAATAGATTATTCATAGAGCAATTCAATTTGAGTCCTGCTAATTTTACTTCTAAATCCTTTCTTTGCAGATTATATTTCTTACAATTTATCATTACGTGTGAAATGTCCTCTACTACATTGCATGTGCTACACAAAGGTGTATTTGTCATCTTGAATTTATGTAAATATGCATTTACTCTAACATGTCCAATTCTCAAATTTCCCATTACAGTTTCTATTTTTCTATTTCTACAATACGCTGTCTCCCAATCTTCTATAATAGGTTTAAATGTACCGAGCCACTTACTTGATTTTATAACATCCCATTCCATTTGCCAGGTTTCTATCATTTTTCTCTGTAATATTGTTTTTTTCTCTGTCATCGACAAGTGGTTGTTGATAGTACAGGGGTTATTTAACCCTTGTTTAGCGGTTGCATCTGCCAGCTCGTTTCCCAGAATTCCTTTGTGGCTTGGAATCCACTGTAGTTTTACAAAATTGTAATTGCTATTCATTTCGATTAGCATCTCCTGTATACTGTGCACTACTGTTTTGAATCTTTTTGTATAATTATTATTTATCATTGAAATGGCAGACAATGAATCTGTGAATATTACCGTCTCTTTGCTCCTGTAATTACCCCCTGTCCATTTCAGCGCTTCCCATATAGCAAATAATTCAGCACCCAGAATAGACGTTGCTGGGTTTAATCTAAAACTACAATAAAAATCAAGGCTGGGAATAACATAGGCGGCTGCACATGACCATTCCTCACTATGTATTTCTTTTTTGGACCCATCCGTATATATGTCTAAATGGTTAAGATACTTTCCCTCTTTCATTCTACAGAACTCTTGAATAAATTTGTTATTAGGTTCCTCCTGGTCAATGTCATCCATTGGGTTAATACCAAGATACTTACCAATACATTGCCAGGGGGCTGCAACGGGAAAGGCCCTTTCTTCCCGTTGCATCCCTAACTTCACTTTCCACCTAATCATGATGTCTTGTACCCTTAATATAAATGGTTTTTTAAAATAACCCGAGTTCCATCCTCTACCGTCTAGTCTTTTATCGTTCAGAACTTCCTGGCTAGTTGGGTGATTCTTACTTAACTGTTTTAATTTTACATAATAAAGCAACATTTTGTACTGTATTTTTATTCTTACTGGTGTCACGTTACTTTCAACTTGTAGTGATACAATGGGAGATGTATTCTTGGCTCCAAGAGCTATTCGTAAAGCAATATTTTGTATTTTTTCCAATTTTTCTAAGTTACTTCTAGCTGCTGACGAATATACTTCAATTCCATATTCAATTTTGCTTAAAATGTAAGCCTTATAGAACATCAGCAAAGTTTTCCTATCTGCTCCCCAGGTGTAAGAGGAAACCGCTTTCAATAAATTCAGTCTCTGGTAGCATATTGCTCTTACCTGGTTGATGTGATGTGTCCAAGTGAGGCCTGGACTGTCCCATACCAATCCTAGATACTTGTATTTACATACCCATTCAATTATATTGTTGTCAATTTTGATTTTAGGTAAGATATCTATTTTTTTGTTTGTGAAATACATTATCTTCGTCTTTCCTGTATTTATCCTTAGCCCCCATTTCTGGGTCCATTCGTAAAACCTTTCAATCGCATCCTGAACTTCCAGACAAGCCATCTCAATTGTATCTGCAGTTACAAAGAAGCAAGTATCATCTGCAAATTCTGAACTTTTGACTGGTTCTACGTTTGGTATGTCACTCATCATGATATTGAATAATGTAGGACTTAAGACTGAGCCTTGAGGAACCCCTGATCTAATTTTTCTAGGGTTGGAATATTTATTTTCTACATTTACTACATATTCCCTATCTTTCAAAAAGCACTCATGCCATGCTAACAGTCTCCCTGTGACCTTTCTTGCGAGTTTATACATCAAAGCTGTATGGTTTATTGTATCATAGGCACTCTGTAGATCAAAGAAAACCACTACTGTTACCTTACGATTTATAAATGAAACTCTTACCTCATGCTCCAGTCTAACTAACTGGTCTGTTGTACTCCTAGTTTTTCTGAATCCACTCTGGTTTCTTCCCAATTGATCGTTATTTTCTAACACCCAGTATAGGCGTTTATGGACCATTCTCTCCATTAGTTTGCCGAAGCAAGATAGCAATGCGATTGGTCTGTATGAATCTGGTAGTTCCTCCGGTTTTCCAGGTTTTAGTACCGGCCAGATCATACTCTGTTTCCACATCTTAGGATAACTTATAAATCTCCAGCTTTTATTAATAAAACCCAATACTTGATGACGTTTCCCCTTTGACATATTTTTGATGAATTTGTTATGAATTTTGTCTAACCCTGTTGCACTTTCATTTGGCAACTCTTTGATGCACTCTTCTAGCTCGGCCATTGAGAATAATTTGTTGTAATCCTTAAATTCCTTATTGTGTTTGGCTATTTCAACCCATTCAATCATTTCCCTCTCTGACTCTAATTCAATTGCCACACACAAATTTTTCCCAAAGGCTTCTGCCAGCAATTCTGCCTTTTCTATCGGATCGAAAATCAATTTGTTTTCCCCATTAGTTAGTGGATGGTTATCTCTAACTGGAATTCCCTTAATCCTATTAATAGTGTTCCAAACTTCTTTCTGAGGTGTATTCATATTCATTTTACCTGTGTAATTACCCCAAGAAACCCTTTTTGTAACTTTATTACATTTCTTTGCTACTGCTTCTTTTTTGCGGAAGTTGATTTTATTACAAGTGGTTGGGTGTTTTGTGAACAGCTTTCTTGCTCGTCGCCTCTCTGCTACTGCCTTACTGCATTTCTCGTTCCACCATGGCTTGTTATATTTAATACTTACCTTCTCATTAGTTTGTCTGATATTCTTTTCACTAGATTTTATCATTCTATTGCTGAAATCTTGTATTTCACCATCCAGTTCCAATGTGTTTGCCACTTCTATTGCGTCAATATCATTATTCCACTTTTGCCAATTAACATCTTCCAACACCCACCTCTTTCTTTTCCATAACCCAGTTTGTTCAGTTTCCAAGTCACTATATATTAAAATTGGTGTGTGATCACTACCCCTGTCAGCTAGCTCTTTTATATTAAAATAATTCGCTATTGTGGATGAACTGAAACATAAATCTATTGTTGAAAATGTCCCTGTAATAGGATTCAGTCTTGTAGGTAATCCCGGTGGAGTAATTAGTACTAAATTGTCATGTTCATTAAATACTTCCACTATACTTTTCCCGCTATTGTTGATTTTGTTTTCGGCAATATCCGGTTCCCACAAGGAGTGATGAGAGTTAAAATCCCCTACAACTATAAAATTTCTCCCAAGTTTCTCTATGTAATAAACAAATTCCTCTTTAGTCAACCTGTCACTAGGGTTATACGCATTTATTATATCTAAATCACCTCTCTTGAGTTTGACTTTGATATGTTGAACTTCCATATTACCATTTGGATATTCTGTGGTGTTTCCCATTACATAACAAACGTCACGTCTAATAAGGATCATTACACCCCCCATTCTTTGACCTACCCTGTCTTTCCTTAGAACTCTATAGTTTATAAACTTTACCTGTTGATTTTCTTTCAAAAATGTTTCACATACACAGCAAACATGAGGTTTGACACTGTACAACATCAGTTTTAATTCCGACAGATTGTTACACACACCCCTTGCATTCCATTGAATTATAGATAATTTTGACATATTAATATCCATTTTTACTTGCTTTTGGTTTTTCCCTTACACTTAAATCCTTCCTTAGATTTTCAAATTCACCATCGTCAACAGTTACACCAAACGTTACTAGCATTTCCCTTCTAACATTTTCATCCATTAATATTGAATGACTATCAGAAGTTTCCTTATTGGCTAAAATTCTTTGTACAACACAAATAAATCTGCATAGTTTTATTATTATTTCCGAGTCCATTTTGTTTTCAGTTTTAGAACTTTCTTTGTGTTCGGTTCCCTTCCCTTCAGTTTGACAGCTTTTATCATTCGTTTTTATTTTCTGCCTTTTCACAATTTCAGCATAATTTCTCTTGAAAGTTTCGTCTCTTATTTGTTTAGTACTAAGATTTGAACCATTCGTCCCTGTTTCTGTTGTTTTATTACTTACCTGGTCATATTTTTCATGGCCCCTCCCATTTTCCCTCTTCCACTGATTATACTTGACTTTAGCTTGGTCGTAAGGTACATTTTCCAATGTTTTAACTATCTGTATTCTTTGGGCTTCTCTAGCTACTTCACAACCCCTATAACTAGCGACGTGCTTCTCCGAGCAATTTATGCACTTTAATTGGTCCTTGTTTAGGTCTTTACGGCACTCTTTGGCCATATGGTCTCCCCCGCATTTTACACATTTATTTATTTTTGATTTACAGTCGTCTTGATGGTGACCAAACCTCTGACATTTGAAACACTGAATGACTTTTGGTATAAACGGCCTAACTTCCAGTATTCTGTTTCCAAATTTAATTTTCCCTGGCATCTCATTTCCCTCAAATGTAATCTTTACACATTTAGCTTTTACTCCATCCTCTCTCTTACCTTTCCACATCCTTTCTATTTTGCTAACCTTAATATCCTGATCTTCCAAATATTCCTTAATTTCCTCCTCTTCTATTTCCTCATAAATTGGTCCTAGTACCCCTACTTTCCTAGTATCTCCTATTGGTTGTCGACATTTTACCTGATACGTGTCTTCTTGAGAACCAAAAGTTGTTAGAGTCAATAAGTCATTTATGTCTTCCTTTTCATTAAAAACTGCTACTAGATGGTTTTTAGTTTCATTGGTTTTATAGTCCACCACGTTTTTCTGTGCAAACGGCGACTGCCTTAAATATCTCTCCACCTTAATAGGGTTCCGAAGTAGTCTCACTGATTTTCCTTCTGTATCTAAAAATTGCATGATTATTACCTTACCTTCTACTTTATGTTCTAACCTATTATTTTTCCTATCTTGATCTAACTGATTTGTTACATGTTTTCCTGTGCTACTTTTTGCTGTTAATCTTATAAGAGGAACATCCCTTGTAGTTGTCAACCTTTTTATTTTGTCCACTCGACCAACTCTACTACCAATATGGTATTCAATTTCTCCCTCCGAACTATCACTTTTTTCTTGTTCCCTTTTCCTCCTTCTAGAATTTCTACTTTCTATTTTAGTCCAGTCGTAATCCATTTCTCTGTTATACTCAATATCTGAGGCCATAGTCAAAGAGTCGTTATCCTGGTCGGTCAAATCCATCCTGGGTCG
>NC_090725.1:206763637-206766137 GCF_036898095.1 Palaemon carinicauda | reverse complement strand
ATATATATGTATATATATAAATATATATATATATATATATATATATATATATATATATATATATAAATATGTATATATATATATATATATATATATATATATATATATATATATATATGTATACATACATATATATATATATATATATATATATATATATATATATATATATGTATATGTATATATATATACATATACAGTAATGCCTCACAACACGAAATTAATTGGTTCCGTAAGGGCTTTTGTATAGTGATTTTTTCGTTTTGCGAGTCGCCTTTTACATGTAATTACGGTAGTTTCCGGGGCGTGGCCAATATAGCAGAGTCAGTGTTTGAGGGTGGCATCATAAAAGAGGTAAGCACAGGAGGTAGTTGAACTAAAGCGATAGCGACCAGTTAGGTTGTAACTGAGACACTCCATGAATGCAACTGAAGTTTATTTGGTAGGAGCTTCAGTATTTATACAACTCATTTCAGTCAAGAACGCCACAAAAATTCCAACACAATGGTACAGGAACATACTCGAATAGACCGGTTATCAATGAAGGGGGGATAGCGATAACGAAAATATACAAAAAATACGAAATATTGTTACAATGAACGAGCGTTTGTAATACACGAGCGGTACACTTCCCTGACTTTCATGTTTTCCTCAAAGTTCTAATCATCTTCATTGCAGCAACCGTCGTAAGTATGAGACTTCCAATTCTTTCGGTGACCATAGGACACCAGGTAACTTTATTACAACGTGTTGTCTCCCCATTTGATAGATCTGTCCAGCTCCCCAGATTTTCCCTTCCTGCATTAACATGGAAATACTGTACATTATTTACCATCATAGTCTAATTTATTACATCCTTTCGCCATAAACTCAACTGCCAATTATTATTCATAGCTTGATATTTTGGCGTAATTTTTCATTCTATCCTGCCATCTAACCTTTAATATCCTTTTTGAAATTAGAAATGAAAAATGAAAAAAAGTATTTAAGATTTTTTTCATTGCAGATGTATACTTTAATATCCTATCCAATTTCATCTTGTATGTTTCCAAAATCATATTCCGCAAACGGCTTCTATGATTTTCATTTTTCAATCTTTTATCAAATTCTAACTCAAGAGAAACTATATTTGAGATTGATGCATAATAGTGAAAGACTCAGCCTCAATCATCCTTCTCTGTCTAGCGTTATTTTATTCCTTTATGGGAACTATCTTATTACTCTCTTTTCTATATATTGTGCTCTTACTTAAGCCAGCGTTATAACCTTGCAGTGATTTCCTGACTGAAACCCCATCATTTTCATATTAGGAGTCGCTCATATTTTTTTGTTTATTCAATCTGAGCCTTTATTTGCTTACCATACTATTTTTTTGTTAAAAATCATGGATAACGGTGAACAGAACCGGTGAATATAAGTTTCCCCTATACACCTCAATGTTTACTGAAAAAATAAGATATCAAGAACCCATGATCAATCATTCTACACCTGCTTCATTCGTATATATTCTTAACTAATTTTACCTGTCTAACGAGGATACCATATTGGCATATGATGTTCCGTATCAAATGCTTTCTCTTGATCAGCAAAAGAAATTATGAAGGAATTGTTGAATTTCACACACTGTCACGCATATTCTAAAAAACATTTTACAGCGTTAATTTTCACGGTGACTTTAAAATAATTAAAGGAACCCGATTTTGTAAAGAAAAAAAATTTGTATATCAAGACTCAACTGAAAAAATGGAGTTTACTAGTTGTCTAAACTTAGCTAAAAAATCCTGGAAGCAAATAAGGCCTCTGGAAACTATTGACTTCTGGGGCATTAAGCACTTCTTTTGAACCCAGTTTCTTTTTAAAGATTGCAACCTATCCAATTCTTCGATATAGGCTATATGGTAACCGAATATTATATAATGAAACCTTTTATTGTAATTATGTTACCTTAGGCAAGATATTTTTACACAAAGACACAAACTAATTTCAGGTGAATGTCATAGTTATTATATTTACTGTTTTATCCACCTAATGTGGTGCTCAGAGTAGAGTAAATAAATTTAATGGTTAAGCAACGATTTGAATGTAGGCTGACATATGAGAAGCATGGCATTATTCCTTTCCCAAAATTTAACCAATTTTGCTAACCTTCGACGATGTGTTGACAACCATTGATAACTCAAGTCCCTTACCTATCCTAACTACCACCAACGCCCATTGACGTATTTCCAAGTACATAATGAAAACATTGACCTCTTGTTGATGTGAATACCATGATCGTATATGGAAGCATAAGAATATAAATGAAGGTTAAGTGTACCTAATTTCATTAGAAAGTTAAGAAGCAATTACTCAGAATAGCATAAAAAACGAAAATATTACAAAGATATATCTCATTTCGTATTCCGATGTGTTTACATAATAAATACAAGATCCTAGGGAATTACAAGAGGCTATAACGGCAATAAGAATCTCCGATGAGATTTGCTGTTGATTTGAAGTA
>NC_090725.1:206738637-206741137 GCF_036898095.1 Palaemon carinicauda | reverse complement strand
CCAGATCATCATTCTTATTCGGTATCGAAAGTGTAATGACAATATTTGGAATCTCTCGTTTCAAATGGAAGAACTTATCATTCTTGAAAATAGGCGATGAAAAGTTGGTAATATTGCTTCTCAGCAATATCTGATAGTTAATGCTCAAGATAAATATTTAAAATATATTATGTAAAAAACTGGTTTTTGAACAGTTTTTAATAAAAAAAGATTCAATTTTCATTGCCCATCAGATAGGGAACAAAATATCATAAAACCGTTTTAGCTTAATAATGCGACTAGCAAGTAAGCAAGCTCTTGTGTATAGAAAATATATATTTGGCAACATGGTCATTCAAAATAGAATGATTAATGGCATCAATGAATGAAGGCTAGAAAATAAATAATTTTATGCATATTCATAGGGTTATTGCATTTTAGACTAAACACGTTTAACATTTAACATATTAGTCTGATTTTGCCAACAATCTTCTGTCCGTTGAAACTAAAAAGAACACTTATGCCTCCTGTCAGCATAACAAAATTTCATAACAAATAGTACACCTTACAACTACATATATGACTTAAATTCAAAGTTGACATTTTGGACATTGACACAGTTGCATCCCGTCACGTATCGGTATGGTTAGGCTCTTAAGACCAAATAGTTAGCCTCAAAAAAAAAAAAAAAAAAAAAAAAAAAAAAAAAAAAAAAAAGCTTCATAAGGTACTCAGGTTACATTTTTGGCATCATCTAAAATACCGTTGCAATGCCTTTGATATAATCTCTTCTTTAAAAAATAGTCGTTACCATTAAAGTCTAAAGTAACTTGCTTACTGAATATCTATGGATGCTTTGATGTTAGTAAAAGGAATTCTTATTAAACTAATTGGAATCCTGTCTTGTATTCACAAGATCTGTTCCGTGACCCTCACGTTCTATTCATAAATCTTTTACAGAAAAGGTCTTTATAGGACGTTTTCTTAAGATCTTATTCAATTATAACAGGCAATCAAAGAACCAAAAATGCGCACACAGTATGAATAGGGAAATCATACAAAATCGCTTCCGTTTAATGCTTATTATATTTCAATGTATCTTATTCTTTTCTCATGAAATCGAGTGAAAAAAAAAGAGACTCAATTTGGGGAAGGATATCCCGTTTGGAGATCCTTTAATGCATTCGTATGGGATAGGAGAGATTATCTAAACTTTATATAACTTTTATTAGTCTTCTTTAATTCATATATAATTTTTTTCAAGCATGCGTTAATGTTGTATCACATATAAAAATATGTAGTAGCCTAGTCTCCCACCATAATAAAAATATAGAAACCCTTATTGCTAATAAAAACAATAGCGTTAACAAACTTACGACGAAGAATCCGACTACCATGAACATCATCTATCCAGGAAAGGTATTCTGGAAGTGACTGAGATTGAAATTGATCTTATGGTACACTTGGCTTCAGGAATTTCGTTACGCACAATAAGGGAACTTCACAAAGAAGTAGCGCCACGATACAAAGGAGAGAGAGAGAGAGAGAGAGAGAGAGAGAGAGAGAGAGAGAGAGAGAGAGAGAGAGAGACTTTTGCGATGCAATATAAATCTTACAAAGGAAAGCAGTTCTTTTCATTAGGATCTGGATTCACTTCTGCGTAGTAAGGAAGGACAAAATGAGATCACGATTGAATGTCACAACTCTGCTGGAAAAACCTTCCTATTTACCCGTGGACAAATTCTCTAATGGCTTTCCCTGTCTCAGGTCTGAACAACAACATGCATTATCCAAATTATGATATTATTTCTTCACAAATACTGCATTGTTATTTGGTACTTTTTCTATCGAGGGGTGGTCGCAAATTAATAATACCAGCAATATTATGCAGTTGGCAGATGACTCCCTACCTTACCGTGATGTTACAACAATATCTATCAAGATAACAATATTTGAAGTCTGTTAAACCTTAGTTTCTCTGTCTATCTTTTATTTTATTTTCTTAGGCTAGAACAGAACCGGTCTCTTGACTAAATGGGAGGAAAGCTTTGGTTTGAAAGTGGTGGATGGGTGTTTAGTTGGGAGACGACACCAAGCAAGACAGGCAAGATATTGTATGAAGTGTGCACTGTTTATAAAAGTAAATTTGACATTTCCACCCAGGGAAAGAAATAGTTCACAATTAACCATTTAATTACGTGGTTCCAATTATACTGTTAAATCTTATAAAGTTTGTTGTTAGGCCGGAGGACTCACGTAATGTTTACCGCTATTAGTGACATTCTATGCAATAGATCATTAGTTATTACTAGTAGTGTTGGAAAATCAATGGGACCTAATTTCAGAAAGTCATTCACCTCAGTTCGTATTCTGCACGTTGCAGAAAATAAAGCTTGCAAGAAAGACAGCCACAGTGAATGCTCAATCATCCTAGCAATGTAAAAGTATATTAAAGAATATTCTTGCAATTTCTTCAGATGTGGTTGAGCTTTCTCCAAAAACTGATTCTAACTTTGAGAAG
>NC_090725.1:206713637-206733637 GCF_036898095.1 Palaemon carinicauda | reverse complement strand
AGAATCAAATGTACGGTTATAAGAATCATAGAGTTTAAAAAACATTATCAATGCTGAGATCCGGATGTTGAGGAGCCACTGTCCTCGACCTACTTACCATCATACTTTGAGTTTTATTAGAATTCGACCTCATGCCCATAATTTGCACCATGCACTAATTTTAGCAAGATATCTATCAAGGGATTCAGCAACACAGATCTACATTCAGGAGATGGAATAGATGCCAAGAGATTTGTGTTATCTGCATATGCTTATTTTCTAGGCCAAAACTCATGGCATGTGCATGTAGTATGGAAAGTAATTGGCCAAGAGCACTACCCTGAGGAACACCAGATATCACATTCCTATACTCATTATGGTGCCCATCAACAACCACTTTTTACCACCTATTACTTAAAATGATGATGCTAAGAAAAGGAGGGCCCCACCCGCCCCCCACACACACACACTCTTTCAACTGTTCAAGTTTGGAAACAAGGGCCTCATATTAACACAGTCAAAAGTACAACTAGAATCAAGGCCAATCATTCGAACTTCCTAACAACAATCAAAAGATTTCTGTACAGCATTGGAGATTGTAAGGAGAGCAGTATATGCTCCAAGGCCTTTGTGATATTCAAATTCCAAACTAGCGAACAGATGATTGCCTTCCGCAAACGTATTTAGACAATTTGCCAAAAGACGTTCGAAAACTTTAGATATCATAGGAGTTATGGAAATTGGGCGGCAATCAATTGGACTTGAGCTACCACAAACACATTTCCATAATGGAGTAACATTGCGACTCTTCAAGTGCTAAAAGTTCTTCTTCTTGCTGAATTGTGCAAAATAACAGATAACTTTGGGTTTAAAAATCTGGAGTCTTTATAAAAAAAAAAAAACTAAGGAAAAGTACCATTATGGTATACACCTCCAAATGCGTTAAGGTCCATCAAGAGAAATTTAATTTCACGAGATCAAAAAGCTAAACTAGTTAGTTCAGCCTTAGGAACACAGGAGTACAGTATGTGTGTGCGTATCTGAATAAATGTTCACACTTTTATTTAACGTATTTCGAATTCTATTGTATTATTCATATTTCATTAATATGCAGCTGTTCCAAACAAATAACATTAGGGTAAGGTTGCTCTTTACCGGCCACAGCTTTTATATTTCCAAATGGTAACCCATCCAAGTACTGACCAGTCAAAGAATTTATTAACTAATGTAATCAACAGGGTAACATGTGTATTGAGAGAGAGAGAGAGAGAGAGAGAGAGAGAGAGAGAGAGAGAGAGAGAGAGAGAGAGAGAGAGAGAGAGAGAGAGAGAGAGCCATGTGAAGGGCTGGTTACGTCATGTCCGCTTTTAAACACATCTATTATATATGTGTTATCTCTTGACAATAAAGATGATACTAAAATATAAATCAACATTTATGAGAAATAAAGTATAAATAGAAGTAATTATAAAACACTTGTCGATATTCTATATTCAAATCTCCTTTCAAGATATCTCTCTCTCTCTCTCTCTCTCTCTCTCTCTCTCTCTCTCTCTCTCTCTCTCTCTCTCTCTCTCTCTCTCTCTCTCTCGGAATACAATACACTGGTACCTTGGTTTACGAGTTTAAGTAATTCTGGACGAGAGTTTGCAACATAAAATGCTTGTATCCTAAACAGTTATTCTCATAAGAAATGGAGAAAATTAACTTGATGCATTCCACATATTCACAAGTACACTTATACACTCATTTTCAAAGTTTTGTGATATTAATTAGTGAACAAGTTATAAACCCTAACATCGGAAATGAATATATAATAATCCACGATAAAAATAAAAATATTGACAGCTTTACTTACACTCTACCTTTGGAGAGAGTCATTGCTGGTGTGAGGCAGTTAAGAGTGGGGAAGGAGGAGGCGGAGGAGGAGAGGGTTATTGGTGGGAGATAGAATCTTATTGGTTAAGAACTTCTGGTAAAATATCGGGATTTCCCTCAATTCAACAGTGTTCACTATCACTAGCTGAATTATTCAATTTATTCTTATTGGGCACTTAAATTTTCACAAGAAGCCAGTGAAGAGATGACTGCTTTTGCCTTTCTTTAAAATGACAGGAAAATTCAACATTGCATTGTTAGCAAATGTATTTTCTGCTCGCCATGTCCAAGCATCATCTAGGGTTTGTGTTTTTACCAAACTCTGCACGGTTTCTAAAATCTTTATATCACCCTAATTTCTCTTTAACCGATTAGTTTATCAGTTTGCCCCTCCTTCTTAAAAGAAATATCATCCACAACCTCTTGTTACTGCTCCATCAGCTCTTTTGAGGTGAACTACTCGTGTTGTTTTTCAAAAGAGCGCCTATCGTTGATGCCTTCCTTGTCCAACTCCAATCCCAAGGACTAAACTTGATCATCAACTGCCTCTTCCATGGAATAAGACCCTCAAAATCGAGTTCAGGAATGCATTAAGTCTACAGTTTCCTCCAAGAAGAATTGAGGGATCTACAGGTGACCACTTCTCAGACTTTGCCAATCGTTTTGAGGCTGGAGCATTTCTTTTTTGTAAAGCGTCTCGAAATTTGAGATCACCTACTAATCCATGGATTTGACCATTGTATTGGTTTTGGCTAGAAAGAATTCCATCCTAATGATTTTGAAGTCCACTTAGGGTGTTTTAAATGTGTGAAAGATGGGCAGGAGCAGTGTCCATAACTAGCATAAAAAGACATGGATTGGGAGGGTCTTCTCTAAAAGTTATTTTTTAGCTTTTGGACCAATTCATCTGCACATCAAATTTGTAAGAGACTCGTGGATTCTCCGAGTGATACACCGAGGGTGGTTTGATTTTGCAATCCTGGATGGCATTAGGTTAGAAAAATTCTGCACTTTGTAAGACTCAACATTACCAAGAACAAGTGACCATTATTTCATCGATGTCAGCACCCATTTTGCCACATCATATATTTGATATTATCTCTATTCTTCAAAATTGTACAACTCGTAGATGTTGTACGAGTGTACATTTTTTCCAGGTATGTCACAGATGTACCTTGTTCATGCTTCTCAACAACTTCTTTCTTTATTGTCTTGATATTGTACTATTAATGTTACAGTGCAGCACGGACTATCTTTATGTTGAACAATGGCAATCATAGCTTGACATAAAACGCACCTTCACAGCTCTACTGTACAAAGAGCAGTTCCAAATATGCTCGTGGATTACTGCATGCTGCTGCTACAATTGGAGTTCGGGGAGTGGAAGAGTTAGGGTATGAGAAAAGAGGGGTATGCAGGATAATGCGAAATAAAACGGCGTAAAAATCCTGTGAATACTGCGTAAGTGGTGTATGGACATATGTGACTGATTTCTGCCTATCATTATGTGCTAGTCTCGTTAGTACTTTTCAACAAAATATGGTTATACAGATGGAGATTTTTACTACTATATCAAGGCAATGTCCGTAACCGAATTCGACTGTGTATGTTCATATCCCGATGTACTTGTAAACTATTATTTTACAGTAACTAACAGAGTGTTGAGCTATGTGTCTGCTTTAATTGATTGTACGCTACTAAGTTATCTATGCATAACAGTTAATTGATATAAATTACTATGATATATTAGGTACTCCCTAATATTTTATATCTATCTAGAAATACTAATTTTTTTTCATTTTATTTCATCAAATATGTCATTTGCCTTTAGATATTTAGAGGTAGATTGCCTTTCAGAATATGTAAATTCAATATACATGGTGTGTAGCCTCATGACTGGTACAGTGGTAACGTTTTCGGCAAGCATACTCATGGCAGCAGATCCATCCCAGCATGGGACAGTTAGTTTAAGCTGTTTACTAGGAAGTTTACTGCTACTGAACCCATTACACATCACAGAATTCTAAACACTCTACAATTGCTCATTCTTCTCTTTTTTTCTGTTAATATTAGGTCGCAGTTAATCTACTTTCTCCTTGAATCTTAGCACTCCCATCTTAGCCGTGGCTTAATTAGCTGTGCGCCCACATGCTCACTTTTCTTTCCAACTAATAAAGAGTTACTTTTAGATTTAACCTGATAGTGATGAAATATACCTCCAGCCCATTCTTTCCTCATCGCATTTAAACTCTTAGGCTTAAATCTATTTTATATTAAACTATGATCAAGTAATTCCTTTGTCCCTTACTATTTCCTTTTTCCCATGTGCACTTAAGTTTTACCAGAAGCAAGTATTTGCATTAATGAAGCCTCTTCGCAATCATATTTCCAGAATACTTTCGCTATACCTATTTACTGCAGAAACTTCACACTCCAATGCTAACTCTACCTTTTAATTCAAATTTCCTAACACAACCACCTTTACACGATTCTATCAAAAAATATTCTCCTCCACGCATTGATTCTTTCCCATTATTTGACCATATACACTTACTTTAACAAACTTACCATTTAGACGGAAGTTCCTCCCCCAAGGGGTTCACACACCATCGACTAGAAACTCCTATGACTTACATAGAATCCCAAGCCATTGTCATTTACTAGGCCAGCAATGGTCAGGTCGCAGGATTATTTTGGTCAATCATTATTTACTGAACCAATATGTACATTAATACATAAATAGATAAATAAATAAATAATACACACACACAGCCACCCACACACACACACACACACACACACACATATATATTATATATATATATATATATACATATATATATATATATATATATATATATATATATATATATATATATTTATATATATATATATATATATATATATATATATATATATATATATACATATATATATATATATATATATATATATATATATATATATATATATATATATATATATATGTATGTATGTATATGCATCTATAAGTGTGTAAGTTCGTAAAAATAACAAGGAGACATGATGCTCAGATGCCAAAAATATAAAAAATGAAAAAGAAAATATAAGACTAAGGCCTGACTAGTTTCGTGATACTTCTTAAAGGACACGAAACTTGTCAGCACTTACTCTTACATTTTCTAGATTTAAATTTACTGGAAGTCTTTCACTGTCTCATCAGGGATCTAGTAGATAATTCCGTTAGGAAGATTTGAATGTAAAATATTGTCCTTCGCGTATGTTTCTAAAAGGGAATTTGCTGCTGAGAATGACAAGATTCTTAATGAGTTTCACAAACATAAAAGAACATTATCAAGGGAATAATCCCTGTAATCGGATCTAGTGTCATAAACCTCATATATCAATCATAATTAGCTTAAATGAATTATTTACTGCTCGATCTCTGTTAAGTATAAGGTGAAACATGCCTAATCCTAAGATTGATACATTAAGTGTAACAACGTGTGGATGGAAAAAAGACAGTTTTCGAGAAAATCACATATTATAACGAGCCAATATCACTAAACTAAGAAACCCAGGTATTTTGAAAGTTTTTATTTATTTTCGTAATTAAGTTTAGATTTCAAATATTTCCATTTACTTTTAGCGTAAACGAATCTCTAAAGTATTGTTCATCAGTCCCTCCTTTTCAACAACTTCTCTTTCTCTTTTTATAAGGTTCATGCGGTTCACAAGATTTTTATACAATTGACTGTTTTCAAATATTATCACATTTCAAAAGAGACTTCTTTATAAGATGTTTCTTTTCTATTTCAAACTTTTGTTCATAAAATTACTATATTTAAAAAAAAAAAAAAAAAAAAATAGTCTTTTAACCACATGTTAGGGAGTGGAAGGAAAAAATGCCTTAAGGGGAAGACAGTGTTATCTTAATTAGAGAGTACTATCTTAATTAAGTGAGAAACAAATAACAAAAACCCAATTTAATAACGTAATAGGTTATTTTGATAGAATTCATTTGCTGAATACGTCTTTATTTATTATAGTGCTTTATCACTCAATCGAATTACTTCAGCTTGCTAGATTCAATATTGAGAGAGAGAGAGAGAGAGAGAGAGAGAGAGAGAGAGAGAGAGAGAGAGAGAGAGAGAGAGGGGGGGGGGCACTAAAGGGAGCAGGGCCTCAATAACTCGATAGTGTCGAAAGGTGCTCATGGCCTCCTAGGAATTTTAAATTATTCATCGAAAATTTAAGAGAGATTTTCCAGGTCAAACTGATTCTTTTCGTTTTGAGTATTCTATTTGCTCTTTAAGAAAAAAAAATGAGGATACCACAACTTACCTCACATTTTATAGGTAGTAGGTTGGCCAGGGCACCAGCCACCCGTTGAGATACTACCGCTAGGGAGTTATGGGGTCTTTTAACTAGCCAGATGGTACTACATTGGATCTTTCTCTCTGGTTACGGTTCATTTTCCTTTTGCCTACACACAACCACATTGAATAGTCTGGTCTATTCGTTACATAGTCTCCTCTGTCCTCATACACCTGACAACACAGATATTACCAAACAATTCTTCACTCAAGGGGTTACTGCACTAATTGTTCAGTGGCCACTTTCCTCTTGGGAAGGGTAGAAGAGACTCTTTAGCTATGGTAAGCAGCTCTTCTAGGAGACGGACACTCCAAAATCAAATCAATGTTCTCTAGTCTTGGGTTGAGCGCCATAGCCTCTGTACCATGGTCTTCCACTGTCTTGGGTTAGAGTTCTCTTGCTTGAGGATACACTCAAGCATTCCATTCTATCTTATTTCTCTTCTTGTTTTGTTAAAGTTTTTATAGTTTATATGGTAGATATTTATTTTAATGTTGTAACTCTTCTTAGAATATTTTATTTTCATTTTTTTCCTTTCCTCACAGGGCTATTTTCCCTGTTGGAGCCTCTGGGCTCATAGCATTCTGCTTTTCCAACTAGGGTTGTAGCTTGGCTAGTAATGATAATAATAATAATAATAATAATAATAATAATAATAATAATAATAATAATACTAGTGCGCGTTTTATTCGTGATATTTCCTTTGACGTTGAAATTAAACGTTGGTCATTAGCCTCGTTTTAGGGAAACGATTAAAGGAATATTTTGAAAGATTTATCACGTTAGATTTCTAATCCCAATTTTATGAAAAATACAATCCATATACAGAACGAATTTAAGAAGAAAAATAAACATAATGGTGTAAAATCAACGGCCAAAATCAGCATATCATAAAAAATCTAACAAAATTATTAATGTCAATATATTTAGTATCTGTCAATGCAATGAATAACTGAATATTATTGTAAATGGTCGAAAGACTTTCCATGCCAGAATCATTTACCTTCTTCACATTTGAATCAATAACACTTGTCTCATGTGTTGCTGTCAAAGATTAGGTGGTATGATCGTGAAATGATACAGAAATTATTTGTACTTCGGTCCTAACGTGATTTGGTAAGTAACGGAAAGGGCGTTCTTAAAGCATAGAAAACTCTGACGTTGTGTTTTTCGAAGATGTCTGGAAACCTGATCTACTAGAAGTACTCCCCCCTACCTTGCCTGCATAGGCCGAGAAAAATAAATTAATAAGTAAATATATTACTCTCTCTCTCTCTCTCTCTCTCTCTCTCTCTCTCTCTCTCTCTCTCTCTCTCTCTCTCTCTCTCTCTCTGTATATATATATATATATATATATATATATATATATATATATATATATATATATATATATATATATATATATATATATATATATACATATATATATATATATATATATATATATATATATATATATATATATATATATATATATACTGTATATATACATACATATTTATATACATATATATATACATATATATAAATATATATATATATATATATATATATATATATATACATATATATATATATATATATATATATATATATATATATATAAACCACAGTAAGAATAATTAACACTAAAGAGCCCTCTCTCAGCCAGTACGAGGGTGAAGCCATTAGTCCGAGTACTACTTAAGGATCTTTGCACATCGCCGGTCATGTCCCCCATATTCTACAAATTCACAATCCGATTACAGAGGCTTACCGTAAAAGGTTAGAGTTTAGTGAAAGATAAAAAAAAAAAAATAACAGCGTCGTAAAAAGCTAAGTTAATCGAAAGGAAATGTAAATATCTATATGATTCTATAAGCCTTGAAAAGTTAGCCTAAGGTTGACAGTTAGTATTGATAACCTGAATTTAAATATCAAACACAGACTTTGGTTTGACGTCTCTAAAAGCCAAATAACGAAGTTTTATCTAGAGCAAAGCTGCCTTTGAAACCTAACCCTGTTGGCAAGAGAAGAGTGAATCTAAATTCAATTTCCAACTTGTTTGAAATAAGGCTTTACAGCAGGATCCTACAAAAGACAGAAAGGCTTGAAAAGGATATACTTCCAATGGGTATAATTCGCCGAGTGTTGGGAACCAACTGGTAAGAAATTCTGTGCCAATTTATCAAATCACAGATTTGTCAATTTCTAATACCTTCATCGATTTTAATGTTTTACCTGTTTACTTCATGATTCATACCTCCATATTTAGTTTTGAGTACAATAAACTCAACTAGAAAACAGGGAAACTTTAAAGCCATTTGCTTATAAATATTATTTTAAAGTTCTTAACCGTCAAAACGATAACAAAAGACGCCAGTCAAGAGCTTCTTACACTAGTACACGACTGAAGAATGCTAGGAAAAAGCATAGATAAATAGTAAACACTATTGCAAAATGTGCTCAAACGTTTGGATATATATTCATATAAAGAAAATAAGTCTACATATAAGAGTATCTGACGTACATTGTCATTACCCTTTTACTAATCACAGGACACTAAGCTTATATCCATGTGAAAATAGATTCCTCCATTTTCATTTTCTTCCACACCATTTTCGATACTAATAGGTTGCATTCAATTGAACAAATCCATGAAACACGGTGGAATTGAAGAAGTACCATGAGTTAATAGGATTATACTGAAACTCTGCAGGACAAGATGGAACTGTAAGTGTGTAATGCACAGCGTATAAATTGAATGTTCCAAATTAAAGAGAGAGAGAGAGAGAGAGAGAGAGAGAGAGAGAGAGAGAGAGAGAGAGAGAGAGAGAGAGAGATCACTAAGGCGAGCAGAGCCTCAATAACTCGACAGTGTAGAAAGGTGCTCATGGTCTAGAAAGTTTAAATCCTTCATCGGAAGTTCAAGTTTTTTTGATGAGGAATGATGACTGGGCATGATATATGTTAGCTTTCATGCCAGTGGGACCGTAATGCGAAATCACGTTCGGGGGAAACCGGACAAAAATACCGATTAATATTAACTTCAACTTTTCACATATGTAAGGGCTTTAAGAGTACAGTCTTGTTCACTGAAGTAATTTGGCATAAAATATCAATAGTGTCCATATTTTACATAATAAAATGCTTTGTCTATTCAACATGATTATCACAAAATCTGTACGGAGAAGGTCACATTTATTTCACGGAAAGCGCTGAAAATGTGAGTGTGTCAGCAAGATTTAGTGAAATTTATTGTATAAATTTACTCCAATCTAAGTAGATAAATAAAATTTCTGATGTCAAATAAGTAAACAATGTTTCTTATAATGAAAGGCCTCAAAAAATCATATCTGAATCGACGAATAATGATTAAAGCAATGGAAAAGTTCATGTTTAAAGAAATTGGAGTTGTCTGTCGATGGAGTAGGAAATTTGATGGGTTGCTGAATGTATCACATAAAAGGCAGATCTGAATCATGTAAAATACAAGGCGTTGGTGTCTTCATAGAACTTACTATCCTGGTAGTATAACTAAATGACAAAAGATTGCGCTTCATGAGGAAAAAGTTCTTACGAAACCAATGTGATGAATGATTGTTCCAAATTCTAATGACAGAATTTTAACAGCAAAATAGCCTGATTACATGGTTATTGGATATATGGCATAAGAACAGTATAGGTTTAGAGAAAGAAGTTAATATGGATTTTTTTCCTCCAAGTTACGAAATAACGAAGTTCACTTTTGTCTTATTATATTCTTTATTTACATGGGGACTTTTCAAACTTTTTTTTTTTTTTTTTTTTTTTTTTTTTTTTTTTTAGATGTTATTGGACTAATTTCTAATTAACTAGAGGTTTGCAATTAGGGCAACAAAATGGATTAGAGAACGGCTGTTCCACAAATTCTGCATAATTAACGGTAAAAAGAAGATCGCCTCTGAATATCCTCCCTTCATTTCTGGTAATGATGTTAATTACAGAGATTTAAAGGGGAGATTAACTTTCTCATGTAAAGAAAAAACATTCAATCTTTAATTTCCATCTCATATAAAGTTCAAGATTAAGATGCGGCTTCCTTAATAGAACCATAATATGTTGATATTCGGAAAAAAACAGGGAAATAAGTTCAAAATTTAAAAGTTACTAGAAAAATTTTCGTCAAGAGATAAGTAATTAATGTCCTTATAACGCACCAATGACTTTTAATAAGAACTTTTGATAAGAGAAGTAATTAATAATTAGAATAAGATATTTCAAGAACAGTAACGACACTAAAATACATATTTCATATTTAAACTATATAAACTGAAACAAAATGAGAGGAAGAAAAATTAGATAAAACAGTGTGCCCAAGCGTACCATAAAGCAAGAGAACTCTAACCCAAGACAGTGGAAGACCATAGTACATAGGCTATGTCACATCCCAAGACTGGAGAACAATGGTTTGATTTTGGAGTGTCCATCTGCTAGAAGAGCTGCTTACCACATCTGTAGAGTCTCTTCTGCCCTTGCCAAGAGGAAAGTAACCACTGAACAATTACAGTGCAGTAGCTAACCCCTTGAGTATAGTATTTAAGGATTCTCATAATCACTAATTATTTGGCATTTATCTAATGACCTAAAGTACTGAAAGAATTCTTATTAACTTTGCTTGACTAAAGTTTTCCCCGTTTTTTTATATTGCAACCCCAGATGTAAAGGAATCTGAGACGTTGTCGAGTGAAGACATGTTATCGTCGAATTCTCGCCCTTAGATGTGTGTCATCTTATAGTCTAGTTTGTGAAAGTTTTGAAAATATTTAGTTAATCTTATGGAGAGTCTAAAGTGAGAAGTAAAATTACACCGTGGTTGGTTGCCCCTTGTGTGGATTTTCGAGGGGAGACAGGAAATTATAAATAAGATGTGGCTGCAACAGCTGCTACCACATGAAGTGTATGTTTGTAGAGGCAAACATCAGCGATGAGGATATAACAAACTTGAAATGGATTTGTCTACTCTGTACAGATGAAGCCGTTATGGCCAAGACAACTGATTTAAAATGGAGAAGGAGTTGAAAATAAAAGACGTTTATATAAACGATCATGGAGAGAAAATCGCTGAATTGGTATACTGAATTCAGAAACTCACTGCAGACTCGCAATTTCCACGTAGACCATTGATCTCACCGAGAGAGTTGATAATCTAGCGATGAATATGGAATCAATTGTTTAACACTTCAAACACTGATGGACCCAAAACAAGAGAAAATGACATATGCTGACAAAGTGAAGAAAAAAAAATCTACTGGTAATTAAATCGACAAAAGTATCAACTAAAATAAATGACAGAAACAAGGAGGTCTCACATGCACTTAAATATATTCCACTTCTTAATACATGGTCAACTTAAAATGAAAATGTTGTAAGCTTTGCTGACGAAAAGACAAGAAAAGAAGCAGCAAACAAGATTCAAACCATTATAGCTGAGACCGAGACGAGGAAAATTGGAGAACTAAAACCAAAAATAATATGCAATATATATAATGAAGATGATATAGTAAATACTTTGATTCAAAGACATCGTTACCTGGACCAATCCAAAACATAGAAGAGAAGATAAGTCTGGTATTTAAGAAATGTGCTGCAGGTGGGACTACCCACTACTTGTTGAAATATGATCATGAAGTTGTGAAGGATATACATGATAATGGCGACAACGTTATTTTGCAATGGGGTACTTATAACATTCGTAATAGGTACCACGTGATCACCTACCACCACTGTCAGAGGTATGGACATTTTGAAAAAGATTGCGTGTTTAAGACTGAAGATAAAGTCTCCGGGAAATCTTCAGAAAAAACATTGCGCCACAGAATGTATTTCACATCAGTTAAGATGTACAGACTGCACTATATTGAACAAACCAAATGACCACATAGTGAATTAAAATAATTATAAAGCTTACAATTTGTAACTGAAAAGAGTAGCAAAAATACTGAAAGTGTCACAAACTGTGGCCGTGTAGATGTACAATCTGTTGGTAATAAAACTATTCAAATTCAACAATTGATAAATGAGAAATATTTGGATATATTATCATTATCTGAAAGAAGTTTAAATAACTATGACAAGGCTAAGATCGCTGATATGAAACCCGCCCCCACCGAACACACCTTTCGTATCCCGAGAGAGGGCAGATCTGGTGGGTGGGGGGGGGGGAGGGGGGGGAGGTCTTCATTCATATAGGTTACTCAAATCTCACGGTGTTAAAAAGAACTAGTTTAACAAGCTTTAAAAATCTAGAAATAAACTTTATTGAAAAAACAATAAAATATCCATCTTAATAGTTTACAAACTTCCGAGAACAAATACCAGTATCATCTTTGAAGAAATCAGCGTACTCATTGAGATGATTATTATTTATAAATTTTTTTTTTTCTTTTTTTTGAGACTTCAATCTTCGGATGGAAGACGCATCAAGTCTTGATGCTTCAGCATTTAGTGAATTATTGGAATCATATAAATTGGTGAATAATGTTGACTGTGCAACTACGTTGACTTGGCATACATTGGACCTAGTTTTATGTGATGGAATGAATAACATTGTATCTAACATAAATGTGGAAAAGAAATCACTAACTTTCCATTGCACAAACTTATTATGTTTAGACTACCTCTACCGATACATACATTGATGAAGAAAATAGACTTTAGACATGAATCAAACTTCTCTCCTTTCGTATTAATTGAAGAAGTTATAGAGAAAATAAATAATGCTATCAGCATTCCCTGTGATCATCATAAACAACGTTTGTTGGGTGATATGTGTGTTGACTGCCTTATGACCATATATAATTGGGTGAGTGAAATTGAATATAATCCCATGCATCTGTTGATGGAGAAGACTATAGTTGTTTTAGATTAATGTCCTTGGTTTGATGGAGAGACTTTAGAGAAAAAGAAGGAAAAGAGACGTGAAGAAAGAAAGTGAAATCGGTTAAAAACTGAAAATTCATGGGTAGAATACAAAACTGCCATTCTGTCATTATAATTGCCTACTGAGAATAAAAAAAAATCCGAAACCATAATAGAAAGATCCTAGGAGCAGCAACAGACATAAACAAATTATTTCATCTCCAAAATGGTATAATGGGAAATGAAAATGAATGAAAAAAATGCTACCAGAAGGACACAGTGACCAGGAACTAGCAATTAATTTTCTAGTATTCTCTAAAAACAGAAAAAGAAAATATAACTAGAGCATTTACAATTATTCAACATCAGATTGATGCTACAACAGATACACAGATAAAATTGACGAGATTCAATAAAATAACACAAGATGATATCACGAGGAATATCAAGAGAGCAAAGAAAACAAACTGTGCGATCGATCTAATGCGAATACCTGAAGTAACTGGAGAAAGAAATTTTTCTAGTCTAGCTTTTATAACTATGAGAATAGAAGATAAAGGCATTGATAAGTGTAAGTTCCCTAAATCTGACCAAATGGCCATAGTCACACCAGTTCTGGAAAGTTCTGTAGATTATCAGGAATTAAGCTTGTATAGACCTATTTCACGTCTTTAGGTAAGCTGTCACCTACGCACTTTTTGGCTGCCACGTGTTGCGACCTGGAGTCGTGTCACCTCACAAAAAGGGGTACAACACCTCGCTCCAGCTTATGACAAAACCTTGCAAGAGAACTGTAAAATGTCACGACGTTGCCAGGTTATTGAAATTATCATGGAATTGTGCGAGCTGGCGACCTCGTGCAACCTCGTGAGATTGGTTTCGCGATGTCGTACAAACACCTTATAGAATATTGCCTGGCTTCATGCCACCTCACGCCTGCTATGACCTCTTGCTACTTTATGCAAGGTCTTACCCCCAAATGTTACCCCTTTCCGGCGAGCAGCTTACACCTATTTGCACAGAGCTGATGATGTCTGGCAAGCTGGTTGTAAATTTGTCCGAAAGGAGTCACGTTCTGAAGGCTGATTGGTTGGAGCCCGGCTGGGGTTGAATACTAAGCGTTGATTGGTTGATACTGGTGCGTGGGTGGCATATATACATTGCTAGGCCCAGCATCAATCATTCATAGCCCAGCATATGCAAACTACTATCTCTACAATGCCTTGCTAGACCACCATACATTCCCAGGAGCCCCAGCAGTCCCATCCCCAGCCCAAGGAACTGGAGGTGCTCCCTTCTACGATGGTGTTTGAGATGGAGTGTGAGGACGATCCTGTTATAGGAGAAGAACCTGTATCAGGACCTAGTGGACTACAGCACCCACAAAAGAAGAGGTATCGACCCAGCAAGAGAAAAATACCAGACTACTCCTTCACGGATGCCCAAATTTCAGAGATTGTAGAGTTTGTTAAGCAGAATCCATCTCTCTACGACAACCTGGGAAAGCAGTGGTGTAACCCCAGACTGAAGTAGACCCTGTGGACAGAGCTTGTAGCAACCTTTGTGGACTGTACTTTCCTGCAAGTGACGAAGTTGTTAGAAAAAAAGGACAGATTTTGGGAAAATGTAAAAGAAGGAGAGTAAGAGTGGTACCACAGAAAGGAGGAGGACAGCACGAGAAGAAGAAGTCATGGCCACCTGGGAATTTCTCGGGGGCCATATACCTCATGAGAACACAGTATCAAGCGACAGGCTCTCTCCTATCTAGAAAAGGGCCAATTCAGATCCTCAAGTGAGATGTCTGGTTTGTCTGCTGCATCAATCATCAAGAAAAGGAATTTGAAGACTAGAAGCCAGCCAGCAGAGACAGTAGCCTCAACCACAACAGATGAGCAGAGAGCATCCAGACACTCCATCAGGGAGCTCTTACATAAGGCTAATATCCTGACACAGAAGAAGGATGCTGAAGGACCTGAGGTCGAGATACAAGACTTCTCAACATACCTGTGTTCACGACAGAGAAGAGTGCCCCCTGGAACTTCAAGTTGTTGTTCGGGAAGATGCTGGAGAAGGTCTCACCCCTGGAGGAACCCCCTGAGGGGATATCATCCACCAAAAATCACAGGGAAATCTTAAATAACGTGACAGGGACACAATAACCTCCTCCAGCGTTATCATAACCTCTAGAGTGGCAACCATAACCTGAAATAGTCCAGGCAGTAGCGTTCACCACTCCTACAATGGAGGCAACATTTCAGCAACAATCTTATCAGCCAATACAGTACCAGCAGTAACAGTTCATGCAAAAACCATAACAGCAACAGCAAGCAACAACCAGTCTCATCACAGCAGCAACCAGTTTAGACGCTATGTATTGCAACGCCATCATGTAACTTCCCATCTCCCGGATCTGCCTGTACTACCTCGCCAAATACTCCCGTTTCCCGCTTCTATGCTGCCTTAGATATGTTGCCCTCGCTGCCATCCCCAAGCATCTTGACTCCCAATGTTGTGCCTGCTGCAATGGATCAGTTGGTCACGTCCCCCAGGTTGAACACCCCCAGAGTGTGCCGAAGGAAGGGAGTGAACACAATTAAACAAATTTCTAAAAAGTATATTTTAGGTATAAAGTATGTTGTATCCATCACCACCTCCTTCGGCGAGTATGTCGATGTACAGAAACTTGTACTTTGCATCTGAGATAGCCATAAGTATGATACTCTGGAACTTCTTGTAGTTATAGTATAGTGATCCTCCTTTCCTGGGCTTCTTTTTAGGGACATGCTTTCTATCAAGTGCCTCTCCACAACTATGATAGTTCCACTTATTTGCGAATAATCTGGCGACTGTCTTGTTCTCCTCGGGAGTTTTAGGGAACTTCAGGATTTCATGTTGGTAGGTGTCAATGATGGCTTTGTACACTTAAGGCACAAATCTGCAAATCATACTCTTGGAGACTCTAAAACTATATTGCAGACTTGTATAGGAGTCACCACTAGCCGGGAAGCAAAGAGTGACTGCCAACTTCAATCCCACTGTCAGAGGATCTCTAACTCTCGTCTGTTTTTTGGTGAATATTGGAGAAATGCAGTCAACCATCTCTGCAAACAATCCAGGTTCGATCCGAACGAAGTTCTTGTACCCCTTAAGGTCTCCTGGGTTTAGTTCTTGTAGCGGCTGGTTATGATCTCCATGTATGGATCTCCTCGTCAGCCATTCCGGCACCATGTCATTCTTGTAACTCTTCTTCTTACTTCTGCTTGTATTGGTGGTTCCTCTGGTCGTTCTTTGGGTCTACTTTTCTAATAGTTCTCGGGGATATAGGCAGCTGTTACCAAAAGAATACTGACAATTATCCCTGGATAGGTACGGTGGGTCGTTTGCGACCCCGAGCGTCAAAAAAAAACAGGTTTTTCTCACGTGACTCACCCCTGTGACTGAATTTGTGGGTGATCGACCTGCAGGAGGTGTCTCCCCTACACGCTCTAGTAGTGTCCAGATGTGCATTGCTGTAGCTGTACTCCTTCCCCGATTTCTGAGACGCGTCGGGGTCGTTCGCGTCCGAGTTTACCCTTCTGAGGTAGTTTGCATAATTATCAAAGTTATTACGTATTATGAAATTGTCGTAGAATGGTGCAACTTGTATAGGTTATCAGTTGTGGAAAGTCTTGGTGGATTGTTTGGCTACCATGTGCATGTTTTTTTTTTTAGTTTAAATGTCGTTCATCACCACGAGGACCATTTTACCGCGAGTGCCCCTTTTTCATTTTTTTTCATTTTTTTGCCAAGTCATTTTTCCGTAAGATATTGCCAAATAGTGTCGTAAAACTTTTGCTTGTTTAGTGTTGGAAAGTGTGTCTAGATGATCTGGCTACCCATGCATGACTTTGTTTTTGTCAGATACGACGTAGTTATTGGTATATTGGGTATTTAACTGCGGTTACCAATTTCTGTTTTTTTTCAATATTTGTAAAAATTACTACGTAGTAAGGAATTGCCGTATATTATTCATTTTTTTTTCATGTTTATGTGTTAGAAAGTGTGCCTTGATGGTTGGGCTAATACGTGCATGTCTTTTTTTTTATCTGAGATGTCGTATATTAGAATGTCGGGCATTTTACCGCGAGTGTCCCTTTTTAATTTTTTTTAATTTTTTTGCCAAGTCATTTTTCCGTAAGATATTGCGAAATAGTGTCGTAAAACATTTGCTTTTTTAATGTTGGAAAGTGTGTCTAGATGATCTGGCTACCCATGCGTGATTTTGTTTTTGTCAGATACGACGTAGTTATTGGTATATTGGGTATTTAACTGTGGTTGCCAATTTCTGTTTTTTTTCAATATTTGTAAAAATTTACTACGTAGTAAGGAATTGCCGTATATTATTGATTTTTTTTTCATGTTTATGTGTTAGAAAGTGTGCCTTGATGGTTGGGCTAACACATGCATGTCTTTTTTTTTTATCTGAGATGCCGTATATTAGAATGTTGGGCATTTTTCCGCGAGTGCCCCTTTTTATTTGTTTTGCATTTTTTTGCTTAGTCATGTTACCGTAAGGAATTGGCAAGTAGTGTCGCAAAACTTATATTTTTATAGTGTTGGAAAGTGTTTCTAGATGATCTGGCTACCCATGCCTATTTTTTTTTTAGCCAGATATGGCGTATATATAAGTATGTGTTCGATTTTCCTGTGATTGCCATTTTTTCGTTTTTTCCCATTTCTTTCAAAATTACTACGTACTAAGGAACTATCACAGAGTAATATTTCATTTATATGTTTATTTGTCGGAAAATATGCCTTGATGGTTTGCCTAGCACGTGGCTGAAATTTTTTTTTTCTGAAATGCCGTATATTAGAATGGCCATTTTTCCACGAGTGCCCCTTTTTATTTGTTTTGCATTTTTTTGCTTAGTCATGTTACCGTAAGGAATTGGCAAGTAGTGTCGCAAAACTTATATTTTTATAGTGTTGGAAAGTGTTTCTAGATGATCTGGCTACCCATGCCTATCTTTTTTTTAGCCAGATATGGCGTATATATAGGTATGTGTTCGATTTTCCGGTGATTGCCATTTTTTCGTTTTTTCCCAATTCTTTCAAAATTACTACGTACTAAGGAACTATCACAGAGTAATGATTCCTCTAGATGTTTATTTGTCGGAAAATTTTGTTTACTTTTTTTTTGATTGAATATCATCAAATTTTTTTAGCTAAAATATTATTTTACATTTTTTTTTTCGATTTTATTTCCCTTCAAAAAAAAATTTTTGGGTCAGAATTCTAATTTTATAGTCGTAAAATAATCGACAATTATCCAGCAACCCACCATACAATTTTATGCATATCCAATAATAATTAGATTAGTAAATAACACCTTGAAATTGACATACCCTTCCTACATTTCAAGTGGCAGATTAGGGAGTCTGAGTCAGTGTGGTTGGCGGCCATTTTGTGGACATATCCGAAGCGTAAGCTGCCCTATCTATATATATTCTTGTTCCCTATAGAATTTGTGATATTTTGGTATATTTTTACCTGCATAAATATCATATTATATATTAAATATATGTATTTTTTTACGAAATTTCCAAGTACTCAAAAAATTACCTTTAGATATGGCCCCTGATATAAATGTAATTTACAAAATAATGAAGATTTTTTTACATATTTCTATTTTAGGATAACATATGTTTATTCCCTAAAAAAATTAGCCACTTCCTATTTCATTTGGGTACCCAAAAAAATTCATGAAATTTGGACAATTTTTTTTGGCCAAAAAAAGTTACCCTTTTTTTCTCATTTCAGATCTTCACCTCCATGGGTCTGACTTCATCCAAAATACATCAAGATGTGTCCTAAACATTCAAGAATCAATTCCTAAAAGGATTTGTGTATATATGTATAAACTTTTTTTTTATGAATTTTTATGTCAGGTCTTTTTTTTTTTCTACTTAATTTTTTTAAATATTTATAATAAATAGTTTTTCTGCAGATGAGTAGTATTTATCTTTACAGTTGTTTTAAGCATTCATTGAAGTTTTTTTTGGCAAAAGAAAAAAGGAGGTTACTGCAAAAACTGATTTTTCAAGAATTTTTTTTGGCGTCGGGGTCGTTCGCGTCCGAGTATACCCTTAAAGGGGTGTCCGAGGACCGTACCTATCCAGGGTTATACCGTCTGCTTCTTGTCTTGTGTAGCGACTTCCAAAGGCATCAAGCACTATATATATACCTCTGGTAGCTTGGGCACGTTTAATGTGATTCTTCGTGACACTTTGAAGGTACCTCACAAACTTCATGGCACCTCGTAGATACCTCGTGACACTGTGTAAGGTACTTTGCAACACTGCATCATTACATCGAAAAAGTTTCTAAACAACTCACCTCACCTTGTGACACCTCACAAGGAAACACAGCATCCATCTCGTGGCACTGCGCAAGACATCAATCTCGTGACATGTCACTAGACCTCCATGCTCACATCGTGATGTTTTGGCTGTTTTTGCTACGATGGGGCACTAGCCCTCGTCGCAACACGTTCCAGCCAAAAAAGTGCCGTGTCAACTTACCTTTATCTCAAAAGTGCTAGAATATATAAATCTTGAACAACTAATTAGTGATTAAGAAGAAATAGAAGTTTTGCCATACAACAAGTCTGTTCTGTTCTGTTGTAAATGATATGATGGAAATACTGGATGAACTGCTACTAAATGATCTACGGTTCATCAGTATTGAAGATCAAACTTCCGAATACCTAAAAGACTATCTGGTTGACAAAAATTACTGTGTAAAAATTTAAAACTCTTATTCATCATATGAACTTTTAAACAGTATCTATACTATTCGTCTATCGAAAATACTACAAAGGCATGGTGTGAAGTTCAAAGTATTTGCAGATGATGCACAATTTTACTTCA
>NC_090725.1:206678637-206703637 GCF_036898095.1 Palaemon carinicauda | reverse complement strand
TCATACTATGTCAGGGTTTGACAGACTGAAGGCTTATTACATTACTCATTGCCTTTGAGTCACCCTGTATCCCCATCTTCTGTAATGGAATACGAACAAGCAAATAATCTACACTAGTTCTCTCAAACCCAAATACTCTTGTACCGACAAAATGGAGATGAACCTTGAAATACTTCCCTCACTTCCTGCATGAGTACAAAAAGATAAGAAGCTACTTGGGAAACCAGGTTTCCCAAGTGAATATTCAAAAGTTACTGACCTCGACGTTTTTACTAAAGGGGAGGGTTTTCTGTCTGGTGTCATTTCAGAATCAGGTAGTAAATCACAAGCACAATGTGGAACGGCCTGAATACCTAAGATGGTTAGAAATCTATATAGCATCTACAATGAGCTAAATGGTGCGAGAGACTAATATCTAGATCAGGGAGATGTTACTCTAATAGCAAAAATTATTTTTTTCCAAAAAAGAAAAAAGAAGGTCACCAAAGAGTCATCTCTAATATTCAGAAGAATTAAAACGAAAAAAAAAAAAAGGTAAATCACAAAATATACAGTAGATGTCCTTGAGAAAGTCCTGCTTCCAAATATCTTCGAATCTTTTTTTAATAAAGGTAAATTAAGAAGACACAGTAGATCATACATGTTTCTCATAGGTTACTTTGCACACAAAGATCACCAAACCCAAAATTTCAAATAATCGGTATTTAGCTAAAGAAACATTGTCGATAAAATTAATTGGTTATAGAGGTCCCGATGTCCTTCCCCTTCTAACAACCATACTTTCAATTTTTTCACGGTCTAACTTCCTCCCATAATCTACACCATGTATTAGTTTTATCGAGATATCTATTAAGGTATTCAAAAACACTAAAGGAATAGAATCGGTTCAAATACAGCAGTATCATCTGCAAGAGCAACGAACATTTAACTGCATACCATAAATATTTGATATAAAAACCATAAATGGGGCAAGAACAATACGCTGAGGAATACTAATAATTACAATCATGAGGGCCCAATGGATAACCATCAGATCTTTGCAGTTTCCAATACTTACTCTGTGTGCCTTTTGTCTGTTGGCAAACTGGCAAGGTGTTAAGTGAGGAAATTACGAGTAAATTCGTGTATTTTTTTCTATTTCAGTTTGCTTCTAAGGAAGATTTTCTTCGATAACGTCTGAGCGTTTTTCGATAACAATCCTATTTCTTGATATTTTGATAGAGATCAGCCAATCTTTTATATTCTGAATAAACACCTTTTAGAAATATGTAAGACGAAAAACTTCATACTCTGTGCCTTGAAGTATAAAAAAAAAAAAAAAATATTCTCCATATGGTAATATTTTTAGAACTTTATTCATCAATAGTTCTATTAGCTCTGGATTATAGTTTTCTTCATAAATATTGAGTACACTCAGGCTACAACAAATATTGGGCGGTCAAAAGAAACCGTTCAGTTATTATCGCATTCTCTTTAAAATTACTTTTTTTCTGATACCTATCATCATATTTCAACGTATCAGAGTGAGTGATAAAACGCCCACACTATTTGCAGATCATCTGCACTGTGGGCATCATGGATTATGCGCACCACAAAACATAGAAGGTAAAAATGCTATAATGATCTTAGGAACGATTAATATTCTGTCAAACTAAAGACATTTATCATCAGAAACGGTGATCTTTCTCAAGAGCACTCCTAGCAATACATGTTTCTGATATCATTTGAGCGACATTCCATAATCATTAAGATATTTACCATATCCTTTTGAATAGATATTCTTTATCAAAATATATATTGCCATTATTGTGGAATAGTTCCACACTATTAATGGGAAGACGTCTCTAAATTTGAGATTTACCATTTGCCGTTTGAAAACCCTCGTTCCAGCGATTGAGACGCTCGCCATATTATCTCCTTAGAAACAAAAGCCTCGATGAGAGTATTGTCGAAACTTCCCGGATGATAAATGACAAGAGCCGCGACAGTCGCGTCTTTAAGGTTGAAGATGGAATGAGATCTCCGAAGATTACGTCGATGAGTGTGGAGGAAAAACTGTTATGGGCTATAGAGGGATTATTAGGACTTCTGGTAATCGAACCCCTGTAAAGGAAACTTTTTTTTTTCTATAAGGTGTCACTGATATGTATTTGTTTATTGTTTCCAGTATTTTATGTTGTAGTAACCGTTGTGTCAAATCTTTATTAGATTTAAGTGTTTTCTTCCATATTTCACGTACAATACTTGTTCTCAGTATCGTCCAGATAACGTACCTTAAAAGTATTTTACGATATGTCTATTATCATATTTCCCAAACAAATTTACACTTGAAGGTTTAAAGGGCATCCATGAGAGGCAAAGACAAAGGACAGGCCACTGTGTTTGTTTACCTATGTCCCAAAGACAAAGCATATAAATGTTAAATGTTATCAGCATCAAAGCACCCGCCCCCATCCCCTCCAACGCCACCTACGCAAGGGTCAAGCATGGGCTGCATGACTTGTCAAGTAGACCCAAACCCACAAGGACGGTATGTATGTATGTATATACAGTATATATATATATATATATATATATATATATATATATATATATATATATATATATATATATATATATATATATATATATATATATATATATATATATGTGTGTGTGTGTGTATATATAGATAGATAGATAGATAGATAGATGCACACACACATACATATATATATATATATATATATATATATATATATATATATATATATATATATATATATATACAAGTAAGTACCAAAATTCAATATATGGATTGGTATAAGGTGGGATATACATCCTTCATGTTTCTTTACATCGAAATGTCATTGGTTTATAAGAAAAAAATAAAATAAAGCCAAAACCCAGGAGAGGAAAATGGAAAAGTGAGATTATACCTGCAGCCACCCTTCGTATTAATGAGCAGCAAATCACCACATAAATGGAATGTTTTATATATCACTTTTGAAAATATAATCCAGGGAAATTGAAGACGTTTATGCGTGATCCAGGAAATGTCAAAAAAAAAAAAAAAAAAAAAAAAAAAGGTATGGAATGAAACTGACGATAATTGGTATAATTCTGTAGTATGATATTTTCACAAAGCCTTTATTTCATTTTACCTTTTATATTCATTTGTCAGCACAAAGGTTCGCTTCACAATGCATATTTTACTAAACTTAAAGCACCCAAAATACATAACATTTAAAAACTCAACGGTACTATTATTATTATCCTTACTTGCTAAGCTACAACCCTTGTTGGAAAAGCAGGATACTATAAGCCCGGGGCTCCAACAAGGAAGATAGCCCTGTGAGGAAAGGAAATAGGAAGAAGAAAATATTATAGAAACAGTAACAACATTAAAATATATATTTCCCAAATAAACTATAAAACCATTAACAAAACAAGTGGAAGAGAAATAAGATAGAATAGCGTGCCCGAGTGTACCCTCAAGCAAGAGAACTGAAACCCAAGACAGTGGAAGACAATGGAACAGAAGCTATGGCACTATTCTACATCTGGAAAACAATGGTTTGATTTTAGAGTGTCCTTCTCCTAGAAGAGCTGCTTACCATATCTAAGAGTCTCCTCTACCCTTACTAAGAGGAAAGTGGCCACTGAACAATTACAGTGCCGTAGTTCCTTGAGAGAAGAAGAATTGTTTGGTAATCTCGGTATTGTCAGTTGTATGAGCACAGAGGAGAATATGTAAAGAATAGGCCATACTAGTCCGGTGCATGTGTAGGCAAAGGGAAAATGAATCGTAGCTAGAGAGAAGGATCCAAAATAGCACTGTCTGGCCAGTCAAAGGACCAAATAACTCTCTAGCGGCAGTATCTCAGCGGGTGGCTGGTGCCCTGGCCAACCTACTACCTATTATTTTCACGCGCAGCCTGTAGATAGACTGTTTATTTGTTTTTGTTTTTCAATTATCATAGCACCAATTTTTCCTTGCTTTAAATCATTCAAAGATTTCAGGATCTTATCATTTTAATTAATGAATATCTAAACAGGAGAGAGCCAGGGATGATCCGACGTGTTTGGGGCGGACCCCCAATGCCGATTTTTAGTCGGTTACAATTAGACACATTTGTTGTTTAATGTTGCATTGAGAGCTCACAACAAACATGATTTATTTCCTTACCGGCCAAATGTTTTCAAATGACTTATGAATGGTCCACCTTCAGTATGAAAAAGTAAAAGGTTATTTGGCAAGCTGAAGTTATTACAAACTTCGTTGAGAATCTGACCAAAAGAAACACGTTGAAAAAGTGATCTAAATGATCTTTTAGATTTTCAAAATTTTTTCAATGAAAGGAAGACAATAGAAACTAGGAGAATGAACATGTAAAACCTGACTCTAATTATGAAAATTGTATAGATAACGCTCTCTCTATTGATCCTCATATTATCTAATCATCACATAGAAATTAACTTCTTCTTTTTTTTCACCTTTGGGCTTATCATTTTTCTTTTTATAAAACAATCTCGAGGGAAAATATTATTGTTGTAAAGAAAATCTAAAATAACCTTGAAAATATGGTTTGTATATAGGCCTAATTTGCCTATCTTATTATTATTATTATTATTATTATTATTATTATTATTATTATTAGCTAAGTTGTAACCCCAGTTGGAAAAGCAGGATATTGTAATGCTAAGGGCTGTAGCAAGGCAAATAGCCAAGTGAGGAGAGGAACTAAGGATACAGTTATATGAGTGTGCCTGAGTGAGCCCATAAGGAAGAAAACTAACCCAAGACAATGGAAGACCTTGGTACAAAAGCTATGGCACTACCCATGCGTACAGAACAATGGTTTGATTTTGGAGAGTCCTTCTCCTAGAAAATCTTCTTATCATGGCTAAAAAATCTATTCTTCCCTTATCAAATAGAAAGTATCTTCTGAAGAAATATAGTGCAGAAGTTAACCCCTTTAGGCAAGAAGAGTTTTTCGGTTATCTTATAGTGGTCAGGCGTTTGAAGAAACCGGAGAATGTGTGAAGAACAGGTCGGCCTATTCGGTGTTTGTGTAGCCAAAGGAAATATGACCCGTAACCAGAGAGTAGTTTTATATAGTACTATCTGATCAGTCAAAAAAATACTACCTACTACCTATGAATGCAAAGGATATATATCTACTAATTCAAATTGTTCAAAATTACTAAGTTGGTTAATATTGTGTGTAACCTTCATCAACCAGATAATCTTCAAGACATCCCTGTGGATACTCTGTGTTTTTACTAAACCGATAACATGGTTACAATTATTTTATTTATCAACTAGGCCTATACTGTATATCTATCAGGTGTTGGTATAAATATGCTTAATCCTTGGGAAGTAAGGAACTACAGACACTTACTGAAAATCCTTATAATTATTTGATTCAACCATATATTTTTTTATTTCCTCAACAACTTGTCACAAAAATCCTTATTATAGAGGCGAGTCTTTACTTATCTATGCGTTCGTTTACTCACTCATTGTCATACTGGTTGTTGTTGGTATTGATTAATTTGCAAGGGCAAAACCTACGTAATTCTAATACTTCAATATGTCCAGGATGGAGGATTCCATAAAATCTACTAACTCATCTAAAAACGTGATATCTTTCATTTTCATAAAATTCTCAAATAGCTCATATAAAGTTGAATGCTTCGAACAGGTTAATCTTACATCTTCTACTCCACCGTTAAATCCTACGTTAAGGGGTCGGTTGCCAGATGCACCCTCTCCAATGCCTTCTATCAAAGGCATCTGAACCACCAAACATCTTTTCTTCATATCATCCTTCATCTTACCTCGCCATCTAATTCCCTACCTTCCTCTTGATATTCTCCCCCTAACAGTGACACTCCTATCCTCTCTGTAATATTTACTACCCCATCTATTCTTCTTATGTCATCATTTTCCAATCTTTCAAGAAGTGATATTATCACAATCCACCTCAGCATTCTCATCTCTGTTATCTTAAGCTTTGCTTCCTTTTTTCGTCTTAAATCATACATAGTAGCTTAAATCTGCTTCATGAATTAATATTAACAATAAAAATATCAATATTTATAAGAGCTGAAAGAATAATAATGGGACATTTCCATCCATACTAAAGTATATAATGTGGTCAATGATAGCAATGGTATTCTAGCATATTAGAAGACGAATATATAGGAAATTATATATGAATAAGTCGTGATATAGAAGCACCAAAAATAGAAAAACGTGTTGATGATGATGATGTTGATGCATCATCAATGCCTTACCATGGTGAAATTTACGGAGAAAACCTTCTTTAGAAAATTATCAAAAAGTCATTCAAATAGCAAAGAAGAAAGATTCAAAGAACCAAATATACAAATAAAGCAATCCCGTTGTGTACGCAATAAAACACAATATCATATTCCCATTTCTTTAACATGTTCCCCGTCTAAGTGATATATCAACAATGACACGGAACAAAAATAATCTTTTCCCATTCCAGTACAAGAGAAAATTGTCACTTGACGACATATGAGGCGGAAAAAGAATATCATGCCATCAGAGGTGGTGAAATTCTAAAATTCTGGGGAGAGAGAGAGAGAGAGAGAGAGAGAGAGAGAGAGAGAGACATTAGCAAACATGATACACACGCACACACACACTCACACACACACGCACGCACACACACGTGCACACACACACACACACTCACACACACACACACACACACACACTCACACACACACACACACACATATATATATATATATATATATATATATATATATATATATATATATATATATATATGTATCGATGTTTCAACATTATGACGTTCCCTGGCTTAGCAGGTGCGGTAAACCTTATTAAACATTATTCAATTCATTTATCAACACAAAAGCATAATATTCAGGTGACTTTGGTGCTTGAGAGAGTGTTGTATTCAGACATTTTCGGACTTGAAGTTGAATTCCGCCTCATATCACGGTGTAAAAACGGATCTCCATTGTAAACCGAGAACCTAAGCCATATATATATATATATATATATATATATATATATATATATATATATATATATATATATATATATGTGTGTGTGTGTGTGTGTGTGTGTGTGTGTAACATCAAAATTCGACTCATAACACGGTATTAAAACGAATCTCCATCGTAAACTTAGTGTCTAAGCCATATCTTACTATCTAAGCCGTATCCAAGCTTTTACTCTCGATGCCTGTCGGTTGATCTTACTAAAATTAGTATGTACCGGCGGGGTCACTTGCCTTAGTTAGATAGGCACTGCACATCAAAAGGAACTGGCTATCCTTTGATGTATATAGCCTATAAATCCTCTAAGGATTTAGTCAGTCATGGATACAGAAGATGAAAGAATGACCCCCAGTCCCGGGCGTAGCGGGGTGCTAAGAATCTCCCGGTTTATTAATACTAAAGAAAAATTTAAAATAGGTAATTGGAATGTTAGAACCATGAATCAGATTGGGAAGTTACAGCATGTGGAGAGTGAATTTATGAAATACAGTTTGGATATCTTGGCCCTAAGTGAAACACGTTGTAAGGGGATTGGTAAGGAAACTTTAGACCAAGGTAATATATATACTTATTCAGGAAGATCAGGTGGTGTTGGATGAGGAGCAAGAATGGTGATGACACCAAGAGCAGAAAAGGCATTAACCAAGCGGATAGTTGTAAATAGTAGATTGTTACTAACAAAGTTTAAATCAAAGCAGTGCAACATGAGTTTTATAGTTTGCTATGCCCCTACAAATGATTCCACTGAAGAAAGGAAAGATTAATGCGATGGAGAACTGGAGAGTGTATTGGATGAGATCCCGGAGAGAGATATGAAAATTGTGATTAGTGTCTTCAATGCTAAAGTTGGAAGGAATAATCAAGGGATAGAGAATATGATGGGTGTTGATAGCTTGGTGAAGTTGCAAATAAAAATGGAGCACATTTCATAAGTTTCTGTTCAGCAAACAATCTTGTCATTAAAGGTACTCTCTTTCAGCACAAGAACATCCACAAGTATACATGGACTTCACCGGGTGGCATCACGTTACAAAAATCAAATAGATCACTTTACTGTTAATAAAGATAGAAGGAGGACCCTGAGAAATGTAAGAAGCTATACTGGTGCGAATATTGGTAGTGATCACCAGTTCCTCGTTGCCACAATGAAATTAAAACTAAAAGGACCCAACAGAAAGGTAGATAGAATATATAGGTTTGACACAACTAAACTTTTAGAAGAAGAAACCAGAGAAACATTTGATTGTAGGAATCGATTTGCAGTCTTAGAGACTTTAAAAGACGAAGAGCAGAAAATTAAGGAAGAATGGTTTGATATTAAGAACATATATCAATCAGTTGGTAGTGAAGTCTTTGGACCCGCAGTTGCGAGGAGAAAGCCATAGATATCAAATGATACTAGGTATAGTATAAAAAAGGTGACAAAAACTGAAATTGATTGCTGAACGTTTTCGAGGAAGTAATGAAAATTACAAGGTAGAGCATGCTAGATATTCCAGTATTGATAGTGAGGTAAAATAAAAGCTAGAAAGGACTGGAGAGAATATTTAGAAAGTAAAGCAGATGAGGCTGACAAAGCTATGAATTCAGAAAGTGGCTATGGTATAAGAATTGCTCATAGAATTATCAATGGAATCTCTATGCGAGCAATAAAGAAGAATATACCCATTAAAAAGAGAGATGGATCTGTTACAACATCAGAAGACGAAGAAAGAAAACGTTGGATGCAACACTTTAGTGAGGTTACGAATAAGAAATATGAAGGGAATAATTTGACTGATATGCCTGAAGCTGATGAAGACCTTAGTGTGCTCATGAATGAATTCAGTGTGTTTGAAGTCGAAGCTATCCTCAAAATACTAATGAGATGGAAAGCCACTGGATACGATGGAATAACTGCCGAGATGATATTGGCCGAAAATGAAGTGACGACTCCCAAAGTACGTACAAGATTATTTTGTAGAATGTGGTATGAAGAGGCAAAACCTGATGAATGAATGTTAGGAGTGTTGGTGAAAAAGGCCCCAAAAAAAAAAAGGGGGGGGGGGGGGAGACCTGACTGATTACAATAGTTACAGAGGCATAAAACTTACGTTAGTTGGTATGAAAATGTATAGTATGCTTAGCCTAAGGGAACTAAAGAGAAAGATTGATGAAGAGGTGATAGATGAACAAGCTGGATTTAGAAAAGGAAGAAGTTGCACTGACCAGATTCTCATTTCGAGACATGTTGAACACCAATGCATATAATATAGAAATCCCCTTTTGATGGTATTTGTGGACCATGAAAAAGCCTTTGATAGTGTGTATCAGATAATTTTATGGGGATTCGTGCGTTATTAAGGAATTTCTCTTAAATATGTAAATTTGATTAAGTCTGTTCATGATCATAGCAAGTGCAAGGTTAATGTGAATGGAGTCTTATTAAATGAATTTCCACTGAACAGCAGAGTACTCCAAGGGAATGTTTTGTCACCTATGTTGTTTATCCTCCTCATCGATTTTGTGATGCGTAGAACAGTAGGAGTAGGTGGAGAAAGATTAGACTGGATTGGTGATAGGAATTTAGCAGACCTAGAGTACGCTGATGATGCTACCCCTGTTAGCAGGACACCACAGGATTTGCAATGCTTACTTACCAAAATGCATGAAATATCACACGAGGTTAGGCAGAAGATGATGAGAACGGAGTAAGCAATGGAAGATGAAATGTCATTGGAAGGAGAAAGGATTAATGAGGAAGAAGCACTTAAGTATTTAGGAACTATGATATCCAGTAGAGGGTCTTTAGAATTAGAGTTTAGTGAAAGATGGAAAAAAAAAAAGCAAATCAGAAAATGGCTAGGTTAAGTAAATTTTGAAATCAAATAACCTGAATTTGCATATAAAAATCAGACTATATATCTATGGTCATGAGTCATGGTATGACAATGAAACAATCTCCAATAGATATAGTAGATTTGAGAACAAAGCCCTTAGAAGGATATTGGGAGTGAAATGGTAGGACAGGATTAAAAATGAAACTATAAGAGAGATTACTCTGGTGCCATATGTTGATGAAGTCATGATGAAGGGTAGATGGAGATGGTTTGGGCATGCTCTTCGCACTCCCCAAGAGAGATTAGTTCACAAAAAACGTACAGTTGGGCTCCACAAGGCACTAAAAAGAGTTGTAAAACCCACACCTACATGGCTGAGGCCTATGAAGCGCGAAGTGGGAGATGATGAATGTAGAAGTATTGAAATAAAAGCTAAAGATACAGACGACTGGGGAAATCTAACCGATGCCCTTTGCGTATATATGCAACAACTAATGGAGCTGTTTCTAGATCTAGACTCAGACAGATTTATTCATGTCTGGGGTTTGACCACTTTTCACAACCACGCTAGCTAGCGATGATTAGTGGTGTTGGAGACGTTTGTCGGATCGCTTACCTCAAATCAATCCAGCATGGGTATCCCTGACTAGCACAGCTTTGCTTATCATGGCGATACACAAACCCTTTTGCCATGTTAAGGTATCACCAATGAGAAACGTTATATATATACATATACATATACATATATATATATATATATATATATATATATGTATATATATATATATATATATATATATATATATGTATATATATACATGAATATATATATATATATATATATATATATATATATATATATATACATATAAATATATATATATATATATATATATATATATATATACATATATATATATATATATATATATATATATATATATATATATATATATATATATATATATTATATATATATAAATACATATATATATATATATATATATATATATATATATATATATATATATGTATAGATATATATATATATATATATATATATATATATATATATATATATATATGTGTGTGTGTATGTATATATACATATATATACTATAGCTATTTATATATATATATATATATATATATATATATATATATATATATATATATATATATATATATATATATATATATATACAAATATATATTTATATATACAAGCATCAGAAATATCTTTCCAGTTTTATCGGTTTATGTGTTTCTATGCGTCCACACCGGCAAACTTTCTTAGTTCGTCAATCCTTCGTCTTCTCTTTCTTCCCCTATTTATTTTCAAATCTCCAGGGACCCAATCTATTATCTTTAATGTTCATCTATTAACGTCCTTCTCATTATATGCCCTGTCCTTGCTCATTTTTTACATGTTTTGATTTCTTCTATTTTAGTTGGCTCTATTATCCATATGATTCTTTATCTGTCTCTTAGTGTTATTCTTGTCATTTTTCTTTACATACCTCTTCAACTTGTAACTAACTCATGTTTTAAGGCTTTAGTAAGGCTCCAAGTTTCTGATTGATATGTTACAACTGAATATTATTATTATTATTATTATTATAATTATTATTATTATTATTATTATTATTATTATTATTATTATTAGTTCCTCAGAAAACATCTATAACTTTTAAAACGTTGCGGGAAGCATAAAATTATTGTAAGATTATTGCTTAAAGAACGTCTATAATGTTTAAAACTCTTCTAGTAAGACCATCTGATTAAATACATTTCTTACGAGAAATAATTTGGCATTTTCCATTTAATAATTTCACTTTGTTTACCAAAAGCTCTTCATCCCATGTTTATTCTTCTTTTAATTTTGGTTTCATGTCCTGGAGAAACTCTGACTGTCTGTCCCAAAAACGTATATTCAATAACAATCTCTAAAGGTTCCTCCATAGTTATTATTTGATGTCTCTGCATTTTTATTGAACATTATCTTATTTTTACTCATATTCATTATCAGACCTATAATCCGGCTTTCTCTATTTAAAATATGATCTTTTGTGATTCCTGGCATTATTCACTTAACACATCTATGTCATCTGCAACTTTTATGTTGTTAAGGTATTCCCATTAATATTAGTTACTACATTTTTTCCAATCAAAATTCTTAAAATATCTGGGAATTCTGTAAATAGTTCATGAGGGAGGGACTCTTCCTGTCTAAAGCGGGGTTTACACGGCCGAGCAGCTCGTCGAGCCTGGCTAGACAACCCTGTGTTTGAATTGATGTTCGAGCGTGTAAACGGGCTATTTGGTTGTCGAGCGCGCTCGCCGATCGACTCGATGAAAGTCAGGCTCGTCTTGACTTTTGTGGGCGGGGCTACATTGTTTGACGAGCGGTGTGAACGTGTGAACGGGTCTCGAGCATCGAACCTAAGTTGTTATTCAAACCTGCTAGAGGAAACATCATTAAAGAAATTAATTATGGCTGCCATTAATGAAAGCAAGAATCAGAAGGAAGTCGTACTTGATTTCATACATGCATATCGGGCTCATCCAGCTTTAGGGAAAGTTAAATCAAAAGACTATTCCAATAAAGTAACCAGAAACAAAGGAATAGCGGCTCTGCATGAAATATTGAAAGAACTCGAGCCTGACTGCACACGAGACGCCGTGACGTAGAAAATAAATTCTTCCTGATGCTAAATAGCGTAAAGTGACACTTGGTCTTTCATGTAGAGTTATGGCCTTCCTCATAGTTGTATCTTCATGAGTAATCAAAGGGCTGAAACGATTCAGTAGATCAATATACGTGTCTTCATCCATACGCAAATAATTGCGCCAGTCATCTGGCTCTAATTTTTGACGTTGTTACTGTTTTTAGAATGATTTATTGTTAATTTATTCTCATCATTTATTTATTTCCTTATTTCCTTTCCTCACTGGGCTATTTTCCCTATTGGAGCCCTTGGCCTCATAGCATCTTGCTTTTCCAAGTAGGGTTGTAGCTTGGCTAGTAATAATAATAATAATAATAGTAATAATAATAATAACAAGCAAGTTGGTGTTTGAAAATTTCTCTCTTTTTAGTAGCCAGTCCTTCGTCCACTTTGATCTTTTTTTTTTTTCTCCTTAGTGCCACTGCTAAAGCAATGGCTATCAAATCGTCCTTGTCGAGAGACATGACGTTGTTTTAGCACGAGGCACACTGAGGCTCGATGTACTGTCTGAAAGCTCTTCGAGCCGTTCTACAAGTAGGTTCAACAACCGGGCTCGGCCGTGTAAACCCGCCTTAACTCCTTTCTCAATCGGAATTTTCTCACGAACTTTATGCAGTTTTAGGGTTGCTGTACTTTCTGTATAGATAGTATGAAGTGTTCTAACATAAGATTCATCTATTTATTGTCATCGAAAGGCTTTCATTACGGCTGAAGTTTTGACAGAATCAAAAGCTTTCTCATAAACACACAAACGCACACACACATATAAATATATATAAATAAGTATATATACACACATATATATACATATATATACATATATATATATATATATATATATATATATATATATATATATATATATATATATGTATATATATATTTATTTATATATATTTTTATGTATGTGTGCGTTTGTGTGTTTATGTTTTTGTGTTCGTATTGCAGCCGTGTTGCAAGCCCCTGGAGTCGAACAGGTTTCTTGTAATGGAGGTTCATCCATTTTAACCCTTAGTAATTTTTGCATGTTCTTTCCACTATCAATTTTCAATAATATAATAGTAGCCAGTGAGCATCAATCATTCAGCAATGATAGATTATTTTTTCTTCTCAAACAACTGTGCACCACTTATCTTTGACTTCTAATGGCAAAATCATCCACAACGACTGTAAATCTGTCCATAAATATCACACACATTTCCCTCAAATCAAACTTTTGTACAAATTCAATCCTTCTTATTTCTGTCTTTGTTATTAGAAGCTTCAATTTGAGCAATCACATGTTTTTATTTTTGTCAATATCCAACACCCTGGATCGTAAGCATTATTCTAGAATTTTCTTGATATTTTTCATGGCTCTATAAGCCTCTATAATCCTTTTTCTTTCGCATTAAAATTTCTCACATAACTTTCCTTTCTTCCTATTTTGTTCATTTTTTTCATGTGTTTTTTAATAAAAAACAAATGAATGTATTCATGAATAACATATATACGCCGAATTTGAACACAGGAGACAGAAAACCTTCGAGATAAGCTGATTTATTGTACATATGCCACGCGTGGAATTTAAAGCGTGAGATATTTGGACATGCAAAGAAAGAACAATGTAAAACTTGACATACAGTAGATATAAGAGTGAATTAAATTTGTAAGAAATTGTTTTGCAACCTAGAATAAATGAAAACATATATGCAAGAGAAAAGAGGGCAAAGCTCTATAGTGTTTTGATAGAGGAATACCTTGAATTTAGATAAAGAAATGAGAGAGCAGTTATTGTGAAGTGGGTCCTAACATCCAAGACTTAGCCGTACGCGTAAGATAGATGTGAAGGGCTTAAAGAGAGAAGGGGCGTTTGACAAGCTACTGATGAGCCTTTTGTATATAAATATGAAGTGGATAGTGTTATACTGCTTTCTTGCACTAAGGGTTATCTACGTTTTGACAGGTAAAATATGAATATGATAGGGGGCTTTTCTTGTGATTTCTCTTAAGTCACAAAATTTTCACGAAAAGACTCGGTAGTTATGAATTTCCATTTTGCATTCAGTTCGAACTCTAATCTCCTCAAATGAAAGACAAGATAGCTATCAATCATGACAGTAAAACCTGCATTGAAGCTGGAACTCAATTGCTATCTCTATATCAGGATTTACGTTATGAGATAAATGTTTCACACACCAAGGTTTTTTTTTAGCATAATCCCAAAATCATTGGAAAGTAAGACAGTGCTTTCATCAAGCAAAATTTGAAATACAGCTACCATTTATCACTTAGGATCCGTCAAATATCATGGCCTCTACTAAAATGAGTGCTTTTCATTTGAAGAGACTTTGTTTTAATCCTTAAGTAAGGTAGAGATCTATTTACATTGGGCAAGATGATAGGGTGATTTTCACCATATATTGGACTCATTATGAGTTATTTAAATTGAAGGATATCAACTGGATCACCTGGTGGGTTGGGAAGATGGGAAAACCTCTCTGGAAAATAAGAAGTGGTACCATCAAGTAAATCCTGAAATCCAGCCAGGACTTATGTTGGAAGGACTAATAGCAATCTTGTTGTTCATTTTTAAGAAAATAATTTCTATTGACATGACATTGCGTTTACTTTCATCATGTAAAAACATACATATATACATAATCACACACACATACACATACACACACTCACACACACACGCACAAACATACACACACACAAACACACACTCATACACACACACTCACACACACACACACACGTACACACACACACACACACACATATATATATATATATATATATATATATATATATATATATATATGTGTGTGTGTGTGTGTGTGTGTGTGTGTGCGTGTGTGTATGTACATATATGTATGTTTACATAGATAGATATACATAGGTACATATATTTATTTACATGCATGTATATAAATAAATAAATATATATATATATGTGTGTGTGTGTGTGTATGTATGTATTTATGTATATATATATATATATATATATATATATATATATATATATATATATGTCTGTGTATGTATGTGTGTGTGTTTGTGTGTATGTGAATGTATGTGTGCGTGTGCGTATGTTGGCAGCTCTTAGAGCATAGATCACTGATATTTTGATGGTATTAGTGGAGGGTAAATATGAAGAAGAGGAGTATACAACACATGTGAAAAATCAACGTTTATCACAATACCAAAAAATAGCAAGAACACTTCAGTGAAATAAATCAAAATAAGAAATATTAAGAATTGTCTTGGACAGATTAAGAAACAAGATACTCCCAGAGATTGGCATTGAACAACGCGGTTCTAGGTGAAAAAAAAAAAAAGATATTCCACTTTTATTTTGAAAATGTTTATATGTTGGTAGAGAGAGCAATAAAAATGAAAAAAAGATCTAAATGTTTGTGTTGTTGTTATGAAATAACTTTTGTTCGAGTTACGCATATAGACTTTTAAATGGTACTAGAATAGAATAATATCGATGGGAAAAATCTAAGATTTAGAAAAAATTCATATTGAATTTAGGAAGCATCAGTAAAAGTAGAAAATTATGATTCAAAGACTCAGCACATAAGAAAAACTGGACTGTTGATGTTTTCAATATATGGAGTGAAATGATAATGAGGGATATTGGAGATATGGAACGAATTAAGGTTGGAGGATTAATGTTAATAATATCAGATATGATAATGATGCAACACTTGTTGAAGATTCCCAGGATAAATTGCAAACTGTAATCTTGTTGAGGGATACACTCGCGCATGCTGTTCTTACTTAATTCTTTTCCTCTTACTTTTTTTTTTTTTTTTTTTTTTTTTTTTTTTTTTTTTTTTTTTTTTTTTTTTTTTGTGATGTTTCTATAGTTTTATAGTGAAGGACCTACTTTAATTATGTTTTTTTTCTGGAAAAATTTTACTTTGATTGTTTATTCTTCCCATGTAGTTAGTCTTTTTCCTTGTTTCCTTTCCTCAATAACATAATTTTCCCTGTTTGGGCTCTTGGACGTAAAACATCTTACTTTTCTAACTAGGGTTATACACTACCACATTGGTCACCAACATTTTTGGTTAGGAGAGTCATTTATTTTGAGACTAGTGAACATTTATGAAATGTCAGAGCCGCAATGACAAATACAGTGTTTGAGGTTTAAAATTAACATCTGCTGTACTTAAAAGACATAACAGAATATAGTTCAGTAGGTCTACTTAATAGAATAATCATAGTGATATTTATTATACTCATATTCACAAAGCAAAAAAGCTCATACATTCTTCCGGGCATTATACTTCCGTTTAAATGGGAGCACTCGTAAAAAGTCTAACAAATCTTTGTTACATGTAGTAGGCTACCAGTAGCATGAAAGATATATATGGTGATTGCAAAATATAAAAGTAGCATGGCTAAATTATAATCTTAGAAGTTACAATATCATACCTTTATAATTGAAGGGTGGAGCACATTATCAAAATTAGAAAATTATATGATACTATTCACATAGCAAAATGATTTGCTATTTTTTTGTAATATTCTTGAATATATATATATATATATATATATATATATATATATATATATATATATATATATACATACACACATATATATATATATATATATATATATATATACATATATATAAATAAATATATATATATATATATATATATATATATATATGTATATATACATATATACATAAATGTATATATATATATATATATATATATATATATATATATATATATATATATATATTTATACATATCTATATATATATATATATATATATATATACATATATATACATACATACATATATATATATATATATATATATATATATATGTATATATATACATACTGTGTATATATATACATACTGTACATATGTGTATATATATATATATATATATATATATATATATATATATATATATATATATATATATGTGTGTATATGTATATATAAATATATATATATATATATATATATATATATATATATATATATATATATATACATATATACATATATAAACATATAAGATAATTTTAAAAAATCAGATTATTAATAGTATCAGTGATTTTTTTATGGCAGTCACAGTAATGTTCAACATTGCATTCATGGAAATAATATCACACTCAGAAAACTTAGAAGAAATTCTTCATTGAAAATTTAAATTCAAAATCAAGATATAATTCACTCAAACATTTATATACATAAAGTTAATTTTTGTGCGATTTGTTCCTGTGATTCCTTTTAGAGCTGGTCAATGTTCGTAGCGTTAAAAGTAGTTATCAGCTGTATGCAAGCTCTCGAGGTCTCATAGTATAACAAACTTCTTAATTTTCCTTTAATGAAATTCATGCTTGAAAAACATTTGCTCCTACAAATAAGTGGATCTGAAAATAGAGAGTACCCCAAATGCATACCTCTTGCCATTTTTAAGTTTTCTGAAAATGCAATCCAAATCCAAACTCAATAACAATCTTATCTTGTTTTTTTTTAAGATTTATCACTTTTCATCATTTGTTAACATACTAACGGAGCATATTGTGTTTTTAAAGACTCTACAGTCGACCAGAGACTAAAACTTTAAATTTTGATGTCCCTACTTTTCCTGCAAACTAGCTATTTCAAGCTCCAACTCCGTTTGATTCTCTTTAGTAAAGGCCTGAAAACTTGGTACAGAGATATCTGCTAAAAATGGGTTGATCTAAAAGGAAAGGAATGCTTTCTCCTTTCTGAATTCGTGGGCACGTAATACAAAACTTATATACATTCTCAAGAAAGCTGTTTTATGGCATCGATATCAAACTCATAATCTGCAGAATCTATTTATTTCGTCAGTGATGAAAAATGAACAAAAACACTTCACAAAATATCTGAAAAACACAAAACCTCTCCCTTTTTTTTTTTTTTTTTTTTTTTTTTTTTTTTCAATAACAGCACTCCTTCTAAAGGGAATAAAACAGTATTTCCCTCTCCTTAAAATTTCAGGTTAAGATTATCTAAATATGAAACTATTTAATATTTAAAATCTTTGAAACCTTTTGCATGAAATTTTTCAAAGATCAGTCAAATTAATGCGTCTAATATGCCTTTGAATTTTAATAAAATTAAAAAATATTGTCTTATGAGTGTTACACAACTTTGTTTTAAATGGATAAAAAGGTTAGCTAAGAGTTTAGAGCCGCAAAACAGTCTTGAAAAAGCTGCATGCGGTGCCTGAACAGCAGGTATGTGACCCCTTGCCTAGCTTATAATAATAATAATAATAATAATAATGATAATAATAATAATAATGATAATAATAATAATAGTAGACGAAATCACGCCCAAAGAATAGCTATATAAATCAATGCAAAAAAAAAAAAAAAAAAAAAAAAAAAGCCTGATGTCTTTAATTGATGAAGTTAGATCATAATGGAAGCTACCAGATATATGGAACGAATTAAGGTTGGAGGAGTTAATTTCAATAATATCAGATATGCTGATGATGCAACACTTATTGAAAACTCCCAGGATAAACTACAAGCTGTAATCTTGTTGAGGGGTACACTCGTGTATGCTGTGCTATCTTATTTCTCTTCTACTTTTTTTTTTTGGGGGGGGGAAGGGTTTCTATAGTTCTATAGTGAAGTATCTAATTTCATATTGTTACTGCTCTTAAAATATTTGGCTTTGATTGTTTATTCTTATCTTGTAGTTTATGTATTTCATTGTCTCCTCTCCTCACTAGGTACTTTTTCCCTGTTGGAGCTATTGGGCTTATTACATCTTGCTTTTCCAACTAGGGTTATAGCCTAGCTTATAATAATAATAATAATAATAATAATAATAATAATAATAATAGTCGCAGTAGTAAAAAACTCCCCCCCCCCCCATTATACAGATCATGCAATACAACTTTTACCTAAGTTTCTGTTCAGTCCAAAAGGGTGTGTTTTCAATAGAATTAAAAAAAGATCAGCTGACGAAAAAATTATTTTTTCTTCTTTAACAATATGTGCCTAAATCAGTCACTCGTGTTGGTGTAACAGTAGAATCAATGCTGCAACAGGAAAAAAAAAAAAAAAAAAAAAGTTTTAATTTTTTGGAATGCAGTGTCGCAAGTTATGGAAAATGCAATAAAGAGACCAAGAAGAAAATATCCATGTCTAAAGAGGCATTTGGCAAAAGAATATAAGCAAGAGGTTTGTGAAACCTTTTTGTTTGGTCTGTATTGTTATATGGCTGTGAAACTTGAACCTTGAGGAGAGCAGACGAGGAGAGGTTACAGGTTGCAGAAATCGGGTTTTGGAGAAGAATACTGAAAATATTACGGTGTGAGAGGAAAATTAATGAGGAAGTATTGAAGAGGGTGGAGTGGTTTAGGAGGGAATTTTTAGATGCAGAGATAGGCAAATGCGGTTTGTGGGTCACTTAGTAAGAAGACAAGAATTAGAACATCTCTCTCTCTCTCTCTCTCTCTCTCTCTCTCTCTCTCTCTCTCTCTCTCTCTCTCTCTCTCTCTCTCTCTCTCTCTCGTGTAAAATCAATGGAAAGAGGCCGAGAGGAAAAACTAGACAAAAGTATATGGATGAGCTTGTGAGAATGACTGGAGTAAGAATACATGCAGCTCAGTACCTGCAGAGAGCCGGAAATTGAGAGAAATGTTGAACCATGATTACTGACGTCCTTCGGGATATGGCACCTAGATGGTGATGATGATGAAAATGATACATATATATATATATATATATATATATATATATATATATATATATATATATATATATATATATATATATATATATATATATATATATACAAATAGACTCTATGTAGTGTACGTATGACACATTCGGCCATAGGAATGGGCGTGCGCCTGTTTTACCTTCATGCATTTGTTTCTTTTCTGAATGAAAATAAAATTTCAAAAAGAAATATTTGTGCAGGATTCTATGGATTCATAGTTAAATAACACCGACTACAGAAGAACATTTCAAATTATATAGGAATTATAGCTGAATTATAACCGAAAAGACTACGAGCAAGCAGTTACGTTGTAACTGATAGGCGAGGTGAACGCAACTAAACTTTATCAAACAATTATCAAGTTTATATACAGTGACTTGCGAGCAAGGACATCGCATGAATTTGAGCATAATAAAACAAGCGCTAGCATAATAATGCAGGGTGCTCTATAAACAGTACAGAGAAGAGCGATTGACAAGATAAAATATCAAAACCGTTAAAGTGTACGAGGGTTTATGAAACCCGTGCGGTACGAGACAAAAGAATTAAAAGTATGGATAGAAATAAGCACCGGAATGATTCATAAATCTTTTATTACTACAGTATATATGAACCGTGTAAAAGCTAATCATAGAATATTGTTTATATAAAATGAGAAAACATTGCTTGCCAAGACGCCTCGAAAATAGAAGATAAGTTTCTGCTTGGTATGGCTTTTTTTTTTTTTCTATTTTTTATGTATTTTCCTAATATCAATTTGAAGTATAATGATTGCGATATTTTTTCTATCAAAGTTTATCTTCATTCGATAAAGGTGTTTCAATAGCATTATACAGATTATCCAATACAACTTTTACCTAAGTTTCTGTTCAGTTCAAAAGGGTGTGTTTTCATTAGCATTAAACAAAGATCAGCTGACGAAAAAAAAATATTTTTTCTTCTTTAACATGTGCCTAAATCAGTCACTCGAGTTGGTGTAACAGTAATGATGAACGATTAACCGACATTTTTTATAACTATGTTGACTTAAACGAATCGTTATTAAATAAAAGTAGCAAAAAATAACGAATAAATACCAAAGTAACCCTTTTTTCTATAATATGTGAATAGATTTTCATTCAATATGCTGTAACTCTTTTTGATATACTGTTTTAGAAAAAAAAATTCTCATTTGCAAATAGATTCGCATTTCATGGATAGTTGAGGTAGGAGCAGATAGTAAATGAGAACGACAGGTTATTCCTTAAGCTTAGCCTGTATTGTGAAAATTTCACTCTGTGAAACCTCAAGAAAGAGCAATATCACATCTGCATGAAACATTCAGTATCCTATTCTAGTGTTCATTACTCATATTTGGTAAATATAAGACCAAATGCAATGGTCTAAGACTAAGTGGTGTCTTTATATGCTACTCTCATGATACATACTCCAGATAAAAAAAAAAATAAAAGAAAAAAAAAATAAATAAATGACAAGTTAATTGGTAATGTGTAATGGTAATATCAAATGGGAATCTATTAACTCCTAAGATTATTTTCGAATGAAAGATAGCGGTATTATTTTTGGTTACATTTGCAGATACTCTACAGTCTACACGGTTGTGGTGGTCTGTTGGTAACGTCCTTGCCAGGTGATCGCCAGACTGGGGTTCGAGTCTAGCTCAAATCTTTAGTCGCTTCAATCTCACCATCCTTGTGAGCTGTGGGTTTGGGGGAGCCTATAGGTCTATCTGCTGAGTCATTAGCAGCCATTACATGGCCCTCCTTGGTCCTAGCTTGGGGGGATAGGGGGCTTGGGCGCTCATCAAATGTATGTATGGTCAGTCTCCAGGCCTTGTCCTGCTTGATGGGGCAATAACACTGTCCTTCGCCTCTGCCATACATGAAGCGGCCTTCAAACCTTTAAGTGTCAGCAAGATCAGGGTTGTTTAAATATAGGGTAAATGAATGAATAACATACATTTTTCGATATGAAAAAGCATTGGGTTACAAAATAAAGTTACATAACAAGGAAAAGTAGGCTGTCGAAGGGACTGATATATATATATATATATATATATATATATATATATATATATATATATATATATATATATATATATATATATATATATATATATAAATATATATATATGTATATATATATATATATATATGTATATATATATATATATATATATATATGTGTGTGTGTGTGTGTGTGTGTGTGTGTGGTGTGTGTGTGAGCGTGTGTATGCGTGTGTGTATTTAGGCAGTTTGATTAAAATAACTGTTTGTCTTTTTCGTCAAGGAATTGTTTTATATTTGGTGTTATGTAATGCTGTGATGTTATGTATCTGGTTCTGGTATTATATAACTGTGAATAGAATTACTGTCGTGTCCTTTGCCTTAAGGCTAAGATACACATTATTTTCTAGCTACTTGCGGAAATAGGGGGAGAGTCCTCATATATCCATGACTTTTAACATTCTTCAATATAATACATACATACATATATATATATATATGTTCAATATGCACATATATACATTCCCACATACATACATATCCACTCACACTTACACACACATACACACACACACACACACACACACATATATATATATATATATATATATATATATATATATATATATATATATATATATATATATACATATATTTATATATACATATATATATATATATGTATATGTATATATATATATATATATATATATATATATATATGTGTGTGTGTGTGTGTGTATGTATGTATGTGTGTATGTCTGTACGTGTTAACTTACTTTCAACTGACTGATTATGAGTGGGTTAATATAATCATTTTTAACGATTCGTGTTGCATACCATTCTCCAGGCTAAAACAGATAGAAATATTATTAGACCGGAAACATTTTGAAAACGCAGAATTTGTAAAAAAAAAAAAAAAAAAAAAAAAAAAAATTATATTAAGAATTACAAAATTAAAGTATGTAAGTGCTACCATAGTTATTGATACCAATATCTAAAGAAATGTAAATATTAATCTTATTGATTATACAAAAAGTTTAGTGATGCGGTCTCCTAATCAGAAAAATAAAAAAGAATTGAGCTAATAGATACAGTACAGTGATGCTACAGAGTAAGAGGATGGATATAAAGTGCTGCTATCAAACCCACTATTTCATTTTCTCTTTACTGCATATCGAGAATATATAAATCCTCCCAAATCGAGAAGCATTCCCATGTTTAAGAAGCCAGCTGAGTCTGCTTTTGCACCTACACTACCACTTCCTATTATTATTATTATTATTATCATTATTATTATTATTATTATTATTGTTATTATTATTAGCCAAGCTACAACCCTAGTTGGAAAAGCAAGATGATTTAAGCCCAAGGGCTCCAACCGGGAAAAATAGCCCACGGAAGAAAGGAAATAATATAATCAATAAATCATGAAAAAAAAATAACAATAAATCATTCTAAAACCAGTAACAAAATCAAAACAGATATGTCATATATAAACTATAGAAAGATTTATGTAAGCCAGTTCAACATAAGACTATATCCTGCAAGTATGAACTTTTGAAGTTTTACTGATTCAGTTACCCGATTATGAAGATCGTCCCACAACTTGGTTACAACTGGAATAAAGCATCTAGAATACTGTGTAGTATTGAGCCTTATGATGGAGAAGGCCTGACTATTAGAATTAACTGCCAGCTTAGCATTACAAACAGGGTGGAACTGTCCGGGAAAATCTGTATGCAAAGGATGGTCAGTTTTATAAAAAATATTATGCAACATGCATAATGAACTAATTGAACGACAGTGTCAAAGATTAATATCTAGATAAGGAATAAGAAATTTAATAGACCTTAAGTTTCTGTCCAACAAATTAAGATGATAATCAGCTGTTGAAGACTAGTCAGGAGAACTTTACTCGAAGCAAGGCAGGATAAAATAATTAAATCAGTTCTTCAGAATAGATTGATCACCGGAAATCTTAAAAGACTTTCTCAATAAGCAATTATTCTTTTTACAATTGAAGAAGACACAGACCTAATGTGTTTCTCAAAAGTAAATTTGCAGTCAAGAATCACACCTATAATTTTAAAAGAATCATACAAAGTTAAAGAAACAATATCAATGCTGAGATACGGATGTTGAGGAGCCACTGTCCTTGTCCTACTTACAATCATACTTTGAGTTTTGTTAGGATTCAACTTCATACCCTATAATTTGCACCATGCACTAATTTTAGCTAGATTTCTTCTAAGTGATTCAGCAACCCTAGATCTACATTCAGGAGATGGAATTGATGGAAAGAGAGTAGCATCTGTTGCATATGCAACAAGCTTGCTTTCTAGGCCAAACCACATATCAATTGTATATAGCATAAAAAGTAATGGGCCAAGAACAATACCCTATTGAACACCAGATATCACATACCTATACTCACTATGGTGCTCATCAACAACAACTCTTTGAGATCTATTACTTAAAAATTCAATAATAATGCTAAGAAATGACCCACCCACTCCCAACTGTTTGAGGTTGAAAACAAGGGCCTCATGATTAACACAGTCAAAGGCAGCACTAAAATCAAGGCCAATCATACAAACTTCCTGACCACAATCAAGGGATATCCCTATAGGATTGGAGATTGTAAGAGTGGCATCA
>NC_090725.1:206666137-206673637 GCF_036898095.1 Palaemon carinicauda | reverse complement strand
AGAGAGAGAGAGAGAGAGAGAGAGAGAGAGAGAGAGATCTTAATTAAGTTCTGTATTTTTCTAACTTGACGGTCCTCATTTTACAGCTAATAGCAATTTTCTTTTGCACATCATTCCTTAAGCAATCCAATTACGCAGACCTGCGACGAGATCTTAGGCGCTGCAAACAGTCTTTTGAGAATAAGGATTGATTATTTCTGAGGAATGTATTATTCATATATTACCCAAAACATCTTTCAATATTTTAAGATTAAAAAACATTCAAAAACTAAGTATTGGGGTTTTATTACCGGTAGATGTTATTCGATATACAGAGTTCTATGGTCCCATGTGGACCAGTGTTGGTACCGAGAAGCTCATTCGGTGTAGGAAAATATGGAAGATATAATTCCTTGAATATAAGATTGTTTAAAAATTTCTTCGGTAGTTAATGTAACATTCGCGAGTTGCGAACAAAAATAAAGGCATCAGTTCGATTCAGTTGTTGAAATTGTATTTTTTTTTTCATTTTCATATTCTAACAGTTTTAAGAGAGATAATCTTTAATGAGTTATGTTTTGAATCTGGTATTACTTGCGAAGATCAAACCTGGTGTTAGTATTCTTTTTGTTGAGCAGGTTGCCATGAGCTTGATTTCATCGTTTATCTGTTTATAGATAAAGAATTGAAACTTTTCTGGTGCATCATAAATTTTGATCATGTTCCCATTGCATTTATCGAATTATAATTACTCAAATTGTATTATGAGCCAAAACTGTTACGTACATTCCAAATCCATTTTTGGAAAGCTAGCGGCTTTTGCGCTTATCGTAATGTAATTGTTTAAGAGCAATTTTTAATCTTAATTTAGTATCTTTGGTTATTTTTTCTTTTAACTCTGTTGGAATTATGAGGCCTATTTTTTATTAATGAATATATTTTCATACTTCTCCTATTTCACCTGGTTACTCATAAATGATAATATTATTATTAGTAGTAATAATAATAATAATAACAATAATAATAATAATAATAATAATAATAATAATAATAATAATAATAATAATAATAATAATAATAATTTAGGTAAATAAAATAATAACATTAATTTTAATCATCATCATCATAATGATAACAATAGTGCTTACTTTATTTCAGTTGCGCAATGAACAGATTTTAAATCGACATGACTCTGTCGCCGAAGTGTTTCGAAAAAGTAATCGCACAGAGTAACCTCCCTCACTGCTATGAAATTGCTCGGGAGAATTACGTGGAATTGTCTCAATCAATTAAGAAAATGGTTCTCCGAGATGGGCAATGACTGTCCTCCTAACAATGCTCCTGTACTCTGACCAGGGAGTTACAGCCGTTGGTGAAACTACATTATATCCCCTGCTAAATTCCGTCCTTGCCGATGAACTGCGTGTATGCTTGTAAAATGAATATAAATGTAGAGAGAGAGAGAGAGAGAGAGAGAGAGAGAGAGAGAGAGAGAGAGATCTTAGCAATCGGTAATAGTTTCCAGTAAATAAATTATGCATTTATAGCTGAGAGGAAGCTTTCCGAATGTTACACAAGTGACAATGTCTTTCATTCCCAATGCACATTGAAAGAACACTTTTATCCTCCCCTTTCATAAATATTACTCGATCGTATTGTTGTTGTTCTTTTGATAAATGTATCCAGGAACATATAACTGGTGCCCTAATTTCCAATAACTTACCATCCCCTTTATTATCAGTCGCAAATCCAAAGATTTAAGGATGTTCAGCTCAACCAGAGGTGATTTATATCTGGCAAAAATAGTCATTGATATTCCGAGTTTACCCTAAAATAGTTCTGACTGAACTTTCATTGTTCCGACGTAAAATCAGATTATTCAGAATTTGAGATATCACTGCGAGTGATTTGTTGCCGCTCTTGTCTTGTTCAGGGATGTGTGGAATATATTCTTCAATTTAGCTGCATGCAGTTTAGTTTACATCCTGCAATTTGGGTCGGGTCGAGTATATTTTGTAATTATGCTTCATGTATGACGAATGTATACTTATTGGGTTTTGTACTTGCTGCAATATATTTCTACTATTCTTAAACGCTTCCTGTAAATAAAATTTGTAATATATTCTCACTGCACTTGAACGCATCTTCCAGAATAAAAGCTCTATATATATTGGAAACTATCCTGCAAATGGAGTACTATGTATTCTTATACACCCCAAAAGGTTTGCTAGATAGAATTTTTAAAACGAAAATTTGGAAATTTAAAATTTAAAATTTTAAGATTCTAAAATTAGTATAGAAATGTAATATCTGGTGTTCTTGGCCCATTAATTATCCTACTATATACACATGACATGTGGTTTGGCCTAGAAAACAAGATCGTTACATTTACAGATGATGCTATACTCTTTGCAATAATTCCATCTCTTTAATGTAGATCTGGGGTTGCTGAATCCCTTAATAGAGATCTAGCTAAAATTAGTGTATGACATAAATTATGGGTTATGAAGTTAAATCCTAGCAAAGTCATGGAGAGTTGCCCCTCAACATCCGAATCTCAGCATTGATAATGTTTCCTTAACTCTGTACGACTCTTTTAAGATTTTAGGCGTGATTCTCAACAACAAATCTACTTTTGAGAAACATATAAGGTCTGTGCCTTCTTCAATTCCACAAAGCAATTTGGCTTATTGAGAAAGTCTTTCAAGATTTCCATGTGAACAATTTATTCTTAAGAAATTTTTGAATTCTTTCATTCTCCTGTTTGGTGTTCAACTGCTGATTTTCATCTTAATTTGTTGGACAGAAGCTTGCAGTCTAGTAAATTTATTATTCTGGATCTAGATATTAATCTCTGGCACCGTCCTTCCATTAGTTCGTTATGCATGTTGCACAAGTTTTTTCATAATTCGGACAATCCTTTACATTCACATCTTCCTGAAAAGTATCATCTTGTTCGTAATACTAGGTATGCAGTTAATTCTAATAACCAGGCCTTCTCCATCACGAGGCTCAATACCACAAAGTATTCTAGATGCTTTATTCCAGCTGTGACTAAGTTGTGGAATGATTTTCTTCAGTCTCTTTCTGTCGTTTATGTATGAAAGATATGTTCTAATGTTACTACTGTTCTTAAAGTATTCTATTTTAATTTTTCTTCACTACTCATGGAAATAATTTATTTCCCTATTTCCTTTTCTCACTGGCCCATTTTTCCTTGTTGGAGGCATTGGGCTTGTAGCATCCTACTTTTCCAACCAGGATTGTAGCTTAGCTGCTAATAATAATAATAATAATAATAATAATAATAATAATAATAATAATAATAATAATAATAATAATAATAATAATAATAATAATAATAATAATCGATAGTTTACTCTATACACTTGTTAATAATATCATGTTCTTCATTCAATATGCATATTTAAATTTCCTCATGAATAGTTACTTTCTAAGACATAGATCATCTGATGGATGAGATCTATATACTTATTTTTTCAAGAGCCTGAAGAAATATTTATTTAAAATAAATTTATAATCACTTTGTTTTATACTGGCTATAAATCCTAATATAGTACGCTCTCTTGAAGGAATAAATTTTATAATTCATACCGATTAAATCTTACTTCGATCTGTATATTTGGTAAAGGATATTTTTTCCTATGAATAGTGATCTCGAATAAGACTTCCAAGCAAACAATATTTATTATTTAAAGCTGCCAAAAGACGATTTATGAGATACAAGGAAATGCTCAAAAGAATTTTGAAATTTGGTCTACATTCACGTTTAACTTTTTTAAACAACTTTTAGCTACTGAACGCGGTATAGAATTTTTTTTTTCTTAAGGATGAGAAATAGAGTGATACAGAACTAGACAAAAATAGTGTATTTAAGATGTACCATCCCTTCACAAAATGATTGGTCACTCAAGTGGCAGGCCCTTTTTTGCTTGAAATTTCCTTCTTTTTTTTTCTTTTTTTTTTTCGTATAGCTATTCAAGTATCCTTCCCTCTATCAATATATGTCTTTGCATGTTTTGTAAGAAAAATTACTTGCATAAGTAATAGGATTACAAAAGTAAGGCAATCAGAGATTTCAGACCTCTACCAGTGAATAATGCCAACATTAAACTATGGTCTACGGACATCGTCTCCCACTTTTCATATGCTGACTGTAGTAGTAGATTGTGAAAAGTGCAATGTTGATACAGAATCGGAATCTTGATCCATGTCACTTCCAAAATTGCATTGTTTCTTCCAAAGCATAAAATCTGGTTAAAATCCAATGTGTCGATTTTTTTTAATGTAATCTTTAAAATTTTAAAAGATGAAAATCAGGATCTAGAATCCGGATTCGGTACCGGAATAGCTCCAAAAGTTGATGGGTCCATGGCCTAAGGTCTTTCTATGCTAAAATCTCATAAATATCCGTTCGTTTGTTATAATATTACTTTTAAAAGAGCAAAAGATTTTTTTATCAAGATCTAGAATCCGGATCCAGATTATCTCCAAAATTTAATGGGGTCGTCCATTACGTAAGATCTATATGTGGTGAGAGTTTCGTCAAATTGTGTCAAGTAGTTTTTGTCAACAGATATAAAGACATATAAATGAATAAATAGATAAATAAATAAATAAATAAATAAAAAAATAAATGAATAAATAAATAAATAAATAAATTGACTCAAAAATATAATCTCCTTCGCGAAGGTAACTAGAACTTCCTAATGGTGCCGAAGGGAGTAGAAATCCTCTGACGTAGAATAGATCTAATGTCGATCAGAGTTAATTAACTTTTTGTGATCAAATAATTGCAAACGATACGTTTTATAGATAGTAGGTTGGCCATGGCACCAGCCGCCCGTTGAGATACTACCGCTAGAGAGTTATGGGGTCCTTGGACTGGCCAGATAGTACTACTATGGATCCTTCTCTCTGGTTACGGTTTTTTTCCTTTTGCCTACACAGACACCGAATAGTCTGGCCTATTCTTTACATATTCTCCTCTGTCCTCATACACCTGACAACATTGAGATTACTAAACAATTCTTCTTCACCCAAGGGGTTAACTACTGCACTGTAATTGTTCAGTAGCTACTTTCCTCTTGGTAATGGTAGAAGAGACTCTTTAGCTATGGTAAGCAGCTCTTCTAGGAGAAGGACACTCCAAAATCAAACTATTGTTCTCTAGTCTTGGGTAGTGCCATAGCCTCTGTACCATGGTCTTCCACTGTCTTGGGTTAGAGTTCTCTTGCTTGAGGGTACGCTCGGGCACAGTGTTCCATCTACTTTCTCTTTCTGTTTTGTCAAAGTTTTTATAGTTTATATAGGAAATATTTATTTTAATGTTGTTACTATTCCTTTAAATATTGAATTTTTCCTTATTCCCTTTCCTCACTGGGCTATTTTCCCTGTTGGGGCTCCTGGGCTTATAGCATCCTACTTTTCCAACTAGGGTTGTAGCTTAGCATTTAATAATAATAATAATAATAATAATAATAATAATAATAATAATACTGAATACGCTTCATATACTTATTACATTCTTCTTTTTTTAGCGCCGGGGGGGGGGGGGTGTCAGGTGAAATTCCAATTAGATAGAAGTTGAAGACGAAAGATTAAAAGATGTAGCTGAAAATGTAATGAAGCGAAAAGCTTTAATAACAAGGAGTTGAGGGATCATCAAAGCAGAAAATTCGCAATGTATCGCTAAAGGTTGAAGAATTAGGTCTGAGAGTATACAATTGGGTCACAGAGACAGTAGAGAGTATTAGTGGCTTTAGAATAACAGATACAGTATATACACAAAAATTAGCAGGATGAGGAAATGTTAGGTTTGTGTAAGGAAAAGAGGCATCATCTGAGATGCAACTGTATGGCAAAAGAGTTAACTATTTGTAGATATGCTAGTTACCAAAGGAGTAAGAACAAATTGTAAACCCCATGAAAAAAAAAATAAATGAATAAGATAAAAAAAAATTTTAAAAGATACTCAAGAAGATGAGCGTCACTTTTAGGGACACTACAATGTTGGTAAACTGGGAAATAAATAAAAAAGGAAATGTTTATGGGCAAAAGGATTTTAGAATATAAGACACTTAAGAATTTACGAGATAACAAATATGATAAATGGAAAACCAGTATTTATAAATTTACTCGGGATTTGAGAAAATTGACGAAAGAAAAGTAAAAGAGGATTAGTTGTTGTATTAAAGAATGGAAAACGAGATAGAGTGACTGTATTATTTATGAAGCCATAACTGTATTAAAATGCTAGGGTAAATATGAGACAGGCAGGATTTTGAATGAAAAACCAGAACGGATAAAAAAGGATTAGTAAAGGATGAACCATTTGAAGTGTTTGGAAGTAAAGTGATAAAAATATATGTAGCATAAAAATTTAGAAAAATCATTATCATTGAATCAGTTGAGGGGAAATGTACAAGATACCAAGAATGTATGATATGAAAGATAAGTTACTGAAATCATTTAATGATACTAGAAGTTAGCTATTTCCGAATATATAGACTGGAAAGTGAATTTGTTTTTGTAAACGTTATTCTGTGACAATGTTAGATTGTGTCTACATGATTGTTAGATAATTCTTGAAGACAGTGACATCAATGATCATCCCTGTTATGATGCCAGATAATATCGAATAATTAATCAATCAGTATTGAAGATGGGTTGATGAGAAATTAGAGAAAGGATAACAGATTTGGGTACAAATTTATGGAAACTTTATGTCATACAGAATGGAAATTAATGATGTGTTCTAATGATATTCAATACAATAGGAAGACACGGTAAAATACTGTAACTAATCGAATATTGGATAAAGTTGAGATGTAGTGTGAGCAAGAGGACAAAATGGAAACCTAGAAATTTAATAATGGATTTCGATACTGAATGGATATTGCAAATTAAAAATTGTCAACTTGCATAGGTATTTATGAGTAAATACTTGATGATGGTAAGATGAAATAGACCGGTGATTAACAGACCAGGTGGAATAGAAGTCGTTTGGTTTATGTAACATTGAGAAAATGCTGTTAAGTGTCTATGATGATATGCAAAAGCATTTGAATCCATTCCACTTCATTTAAATGAAGAGACTATGTTGAGACATGATGAGGTTTGGAAACATTAGAATCAACTTCCCTAAATGGAACTGGATAGCAAATGTTAAGGCAAGTATTCTCTGTATCAAAGAAATTTAGTTAATACTCCTTAATGAAACTTGAGTATGGATGTTGAACCAAGAAAATGATGTATGGAAGGATCTAAGTCAATTCCCCTTAATGGAACTGGTTGTTGATGTTGAGCAAAATTGGAGATGCAAAACGGTATTTGATTCAACCCCGTAAATGGAACTGGAGTATGAAAGTTGAGAAAAGTAACTAGTGTATGAAAGGCTTTTATCCAACTCCTGTAATGGAACTGAAGTGCAGAAGTTGGACCAAGTTGGTGATGTATGAAAAGATTTCAGCCAGGTCTCCTTCATGGAACATAAGAAGG
>NC_090725.1:206656137-206661137 GCF_036898095.1 Palaemon carinicauda | reverse complement strand
TTTGCTGCCGGCTGGCATCGGTCTTGTACCTTTGCCGGCCGGCTTATGTCAGTCCTTGTCTGCCGGTCACCAAGAGTGTGGCCGGCAGCTGGGTACTACCTTGTGTAGTTGCTGGCCGGCAATCATTGCCGGCCAACACTGGCTGTTGCTGGCCGGCAGCTGCTGCCGCCGGCACAGGCATTTGAACCAGAGGGCTGCCGCCCTATAGCTGTTAAGTAGTATACTTTAAAGCTAATTGTGGTGTGTGCCGGCCGGCAAAGGCAGGCCGGCACACATCCTCCTATACTGTACTAGTATTCTTCTGTATAGCATATACAGTAAGAATTAAACTATAGTAAAAGTTTAGGTACAGCACTGTATCTTCTAACACTATTGTGTTTTCTTGCACGGCCCTTTGCTGTTGCCTTCAGACAAGAAGCAGAGTTCTTCCCTGTCTATTATCCCGGATTTTAAAATCATTGCCTAGGTGTGAGCTCCACCTGTTTCCTCTGGAAACTTTGCATTGGTTACTCTAGTAGAGATAAACCATTTTGATTTTATTATCTGGAAGGCTGCAGCAATGGGTTGTGAGGGAAACACAAGTGTGTGTCTTTAATTTCTGAATTGTTATGCTATACTATGCATATCCAGTGATACATAGTTCACTTGATACTCATGGAAATTTCTTCTCTTTACAGAAGGACACTCCGAAGTGGGGAAGTGCTTTCTGCAATGTCAGCAGCAAGAACCTCTGCGGACATGAGTTTTGTAGGAGAAACGCAGCATACGCTGTCTCCAAGGATGATCTCCGGTATTAGGACCCTCAGGTATGTACTGTGTGCACTAACCTGATTAATGAGACATTTAAATAGCTAGGAAGAAGCTTCGTACCTGGGTAAGGGGCTTCCAAAAGTACACTTCTGGCCCTTATCTTCCAAGTGAGAATATGAGGGCGTATCTTTTCCCTAAGGCATCAGCTGATGCAGTGATTCCCCAGCCTCAAGAGGAGATCCCCTAAGTTCAGATCCAGGTGGATGCTGAAGTCGCGGTCGCGATGCAAGACATCCAGCTAAATGACAGGATATCTGATGTGGACGGGTGTCAGGAGGAAGACCTCCTTGCAGAAGCCCAGGATGAAGTTCAAGCCCCTCTACATCGGCCGGTCTCCCAGTAGAGCTGGGACAGGCCCTCTCTTCTATTGTAGGAATGATCCAACAAATGCAGAAGGAGAATCAGGAGAAGGCGGCTGCAATGGAACTGCGAATGCAGTGCCTTGCAGAATCACATGGGCCCCAGAAAAGCTCAATGTGAAAGACCTTCCTTTGTGCTCGGATGCTAACCCATGGAGGTATGCTGAGCACATGTCGATGACGACTGGAAAGATCGTCATCTCGGATATGCTGGGCTCAGTTCCCCTGGAGGGTGGAATTCTGGCCCAGCAAGGCACCATATCCGGACTGTTATGTCCGGCTGAGGAAGGAACCAGCTTCAAAGGAGGAGGCAGAGCCGAAGGAGGTCATAGTGATGACCATGCTAAGGCTCAAGCTCTACTTTCATCTTCGATGAAAGAGAGGGGCTTCTCTAACTCAAAGGTAGCTGCATTGAATAGGAAGCTCCCTTCCTTTGTGTCCTCGCCTACTAGAGCCTTCCCCCTTTTACAAAAAGGGTTTCTGGCTGTACTAAAAGCAATCGAGGCCGGCAAGTCTTGCCCCTCCCTAGAGGAGTGTAAACCCTTGTCGCTGGCCCTGCCTATGGACCACAAAGATTGGAAGGACGTCCATCTTACGTTCTAAGTGGGAAAGTTGGAGGCTGATATTGCCGGACGTCAGTTCGGCAAGGACCTCCCTAAGCTGTCTGACTTTCTTTTGCGAAGTGAGTTCGATACAAAAGAAAGACTGACTGCCTCAATGTCTCTTCAGACTACTCTCGAGACGATGGCAAGTGACCCCAAGGTCCATGAAATGTTCATGGTAGTGGCCAAGCCTCATCTGGCCACAGTGACGAAGGACCTTTATGGCTTCGTCAAGGCAAGGAGAGCTTGTAGGGAGTTCGTGTTTACCTCGGCTACAGTGAGGCACGAGCTAAAGAAACAAATCTCCTCCAACATTTGGGGAAAAGACCTTTTTCCCTACCGACTTGGTCAAAGAAGTTTTTGATAAAGCCACCTTGGAGAATAGAAACCTTCTCCAGAAGTGGGACCTGGCTATCAAAAGAAAGTCTTCCCCGGATGAGGGTCCTCAACCAAAGAGGAAGACTATGAGGACTAGGCTACCGTCTCGGCCAGCCAAGCCTCTTAGACAGCAACAGCAACTGCAATTGCCATTGCCCCCAGTGCCCCAGATCGTGGCAAAAACCCCGACCACCTTTCAGTGGGTACCCCAGGCCGTGTCGACACAGTCCACGGCATTCACCCCAGCGTTCGAAGGGCAGTCTACTTCCTTCCGAGCAAAGCCTAGAGGAGCAGCCAGAGGCTCGTCTAGACGCCCCTCAAGGGGAAGGGGATTCAGGGGTGGTCGTGGTCAGGAAGGCAAGACCTCAGGACGGCAGTCCAAGTGAGGTGATACCGGTAGGAGGGAGACTTCTGAAATTTCGGGATCGGTGGACCTTCGATCCCTGGGCCCACAGCCTACTCAAGAATGGATTGGGCGGGAGCTGGTACAGCACTCCACCCCCGTACCTTCGGTTTTTCCAACACTCCACCCCCGTTCTGGAGGAGTACGTTCAAGAACGGTTGGAGAAAAAGGGTGAAGCCCATCAATTTCTAAGGGAGGCTGTTTTGTGTTCCCAAGAAAGACTCGGAAAAGCTCAGAGTCATTCTGGACTTGTCGCCACTTAACAAGTTCATAGTGAATTGCAAATTCAAAATACTAACACTGCAACACATAAGGACCTTACTGCCCAAGAGGGCATATTCCGTCTCTATAGACTTGTCAGATGCCTACTGGCACATTCCAATTAGCCATCGACTCTCCCCCTACCTAGGGTTCAGGCTACAGCGAAGACTATACGCCTTCGGAGCCATGCCATTCGGGCTAAACATAGCCCCAAGGATTTTTACGAAGCTTGCGAGCGTAGCTCTCAAATAATTTCGCCTAAAGGGAATTCAGGTAGTAGCCTACCTGGACGACTGGTTGGTGTGGGCAGCATCCGAGACAGAATGCTTGCAAGCTTCCAGTCAGTGATCCAGTTCCTAGAGTACCTAGGCTTCAAGATCAACAGAAAAAGTCTCGACTTTCTCCATCTCAAAAGTTCCAGTGGCTAAGATCCACTGGGACCTTTTGTCACACCGTTTCTCCACCCCAGCGAAGAAAAGGAAGGAGATAGCGGGTTCTGTCAAGAGACTTCAAGATTCCGAAAGGATATCAAGACACGAGCAGGAGAGAGTACTGCGCTCTCTCCAGTTTGCTTCGGTGACAGACCCAGTGCTAAGAGCACAGCTAAAGGATGCAATCGGAGTTTGGAGAAGTTATGCATCAAACGCGTGAAGAGATCTGAGAAGACCAGCCGCTTCGGCTAAGTACTCTTCTCAGGCCTTGGTCCCAAGCCAGACATCTAAAGAAGTCAGGTTCTTCTTCAGCCACCTCCCCCGTCGGTGACGATTCACTCAGACGCCTCAAAGGAGGGATGGGGAGGTCACTCTCATCGGAAAAAGGTCCAGGGGACTTGGTCCAGGCTATTCAAGACCTTTCTCATAAAACTTTCTAGAAGCTAGGGCAGTGCTCCTTACCTTAAAGAAAGTCTCCCCGCGTCATTCGTTCCACATAAAGTGGTAATAGACAGCGAGGTAGTTGTAAGATACTTGAATCGACAAGGATCGAGGTCACCACCTCTCAACCAGGTGATGTTGGCCGTCTTCCGATTGGCGGAAAAGAAGAAGTGGTACCTGTCGGCAGTTCACCTTCAAGGAGTCCGCAATGTGACAGCGGACGCTCTATCCAGGTTCACACCGATAGAGTCGGAATGGTCCTTAGACGCAGGATCATTCTCCTTCATTCTGAATCAGTCCAAGAACTGCAGATAGACCTCTTTGCGACGAAAGACAACAAGAAGTTGCCCCTGTACGTGCCCCGTACGAGGACCCCTTAGCGGAAGCAGTGGACGCGATGTCCCTCGACTGGAACAGATGGTCCAAGATTTATCTGTTCCCTCCTCACAACCTTCTGTTGAGGGTCCTCAACAAACTGAGATCCTTCAAAGGGTAGCGGCAATAGTGGCCCACAAGTGGCCGAACAGCGTGTGGTTCCTCCTGGCATTGGAACTGTAGCTGAAGTTTGTACCACTACCAGACCCAGTTCTGACCCAGCGAGTCCAGAATTCAACTGTCTGCGCTTCATTACAGAAAACCCGGACCCTGCAGTTCATGATTTTCTCTCCCTAGCGGTGAGAAAGCGTTTCGGGATTTCGAAAGCCAGTATAGACTTCATTGAGGAATATAAATGCAAATCTACTAGAAGGCAATATGAGTCATCTTGGAGAAAATGGGTGGCCTTTTGTCAAGGCGAAGATTCCGCAGGAGATCTTGACAGACTTCTGCTTATCTTTTTCCCCACCTCCATGGTCAAGGGTTGGCAGCGAACACGATTTCAGCGTGTAAGTCTGCTTTGACAAGACCCATTCTATATGCCTTCCAGGTCGACCTAGGTAACGAGATCTTTAATAAAGTCCCGAAAGCATGTGCTAGGCTCAGACCTTCAGCACCTCCAAAGCCCATTTCATGGTCTTTAGACAAGTTCTTCATTTCGCTTCTCTGTTGAGCAATGAAGAATGTGCGTTAAAGGATTTGACACAAAAAGTTATTTTCCTAATTTGCACTCGCGTCCGGGGCCAGGGTTAGTGAGATTGTAGCCTCTCGAGAGAGGCAGGTCGTGTTCAGTTCCTGGATGGGGAAGAACTGAACCTGTTTCCGGATCCTACGTTTCTCACCAAGAATGAGTTACCCACCAACAGGTGGGGTCCCTGGAGAATCTGCCCTCTGAAAGAAGATGCATCTCTATGTCCAGTAGAATGCCTAAAGGTCTATC
>NC_090725.1:206623637-206643637 GCF_036898095.1 Palaemon carinicauda | reverse complement strand
AGGAGAGTTTTAGAATTACAGTGCAAATGTTTCGTGTGTTATTAAAGATTATTAAAGATGTTGAACCAAAGACTCTTTTTTTTTTTTTTTTTTTTTGTAAATGTAGAGAATTTTGGAGTTCTTGACCACGTTCGATGCTCTCAGTTTCCTCTTCAGTCTATCAAGCTATCCTTTAACCAATAATTTATATTATAATAACTTTGCTATTACAGAAATATGAATATGAATTTAAATAATAATGCGCTATAACAACAATATGGATAAGAATCCAAATACGTAGTTTAAAAATCCTTTTGTTATATAATCAGATATATTTTACTGTATATCTACTCTCAATGTGCATCCTTTGTGATTCTAATTTCTTAGAAAAACTGTATTTTGGTAACTACTTTTGCGTTTATAACACATCCACAGACAATGCAAATAGCCGATGATCAATAAAACGGCACAGTTTTTATCAACATTATATCATTCAGCTATGCGATAGATTAATAATTTCAAGAAACTATGATTACCCAGTTTACAAAATTTTATAAGAACAAAATTAAACTTTTCTTTTATCTTTCCTGGCCATATTTTGAAAGGTCTAGGAAAATTCATCGATTGCAATTCATCGAACTTCAAATTCATCGATGGGCAGACATATACAAGATATTTTTTTTTTCAAGGAATATCATTATCAAAATAGGCCAAAGATAATGATAATTCTTTATTAGATTTGTTTTTTTCGAAATTTGCAAGCACAAAAAGATTATTATTCATATATGTTTTAAAAAACTTTATATAAAAAAAATGTAAAAGTAAACCTATAAACTTATCAACCTAATAAAAAGAGATATCATGACTAAACCTCTCAAGTAATCTTTGACAGGGTCATTATCATTATAGTTCATTACAATTTTTTTAGTCGTTTTGCTGAGTCGGGTTATTTCCGCTTTTTCAAAGAAGACTTGTCCTGCAATGTACTGTTTAATCTTTGCATTGCTTAATGTCTGGTCCAGTTTGATGCATTCGATAAATGATGAAATATTTTAATGGTACGAGGTAAGTTGAGCCTCAAAACCTCTATGACAGGCCTCAACCGAATTATTGGTTTTATGGAAGTCTTGTAAAACCACATCGTGTCCACATTCGATGCATGATTGAATAGATCGCATGATGCTTTGTGAAAAGTGAACAAAATAAACCACCCACGATGCTTTGTGGTATTGAAAACCTCCCTAAAAGCTTTAATAAAAGCTTTTTCATAGTTTAGTGAGATTGATAATGGCTCTTGCATAGGAGTAAACTTCTTGATATTTTCTAAAAATGTTACGTAAGTTTGAGATGATTTGCTAGGTAGGAAAACGTATACCAATGGAATTGATGTATTTTCCTCTAAGCCATGGAGTGGGTATAGTTAATAGAATACCGTTATGATTTCCTTTAAATGGAAGTAAATACAATGAAACTTCTTATTCCTCAAAATAAAAGGGTGTTATAGAGTCTTCACTAGTTTGTTGATGAATTGTTGTAAGTTAAATATCTTAGTGGTAAGACTGCTGATTCCAAAAAGGAAGAATTAAATTGTGTTTAAGACTTGTTGCTAGCTTATTGATGGTGTGTTGAATCGGTGGAATGAAAAGTTGTGGAATTGCAAATCAATGAATTGCCATCAATGAATTATTGTTGATCAATTGCAATCGATAAATTTTCCGGATCCCCATTTTGAATCTTCTTTTAACGCCAACAAATGGAGTCCTTGCTTTGTTGTTAATGATTCATGGATATACCTAAATACAAATTATCTTTACTATACTTTCATGAATATGCTATTAATGATTCCCATTTTTTTACAATTCAATTGTGAGATAATTATTTCCTTCTACTGCAGTTTCTTTCCTTCAGATAACTTAAATACATTTTTCTGTTACTTATACTATGGAAGCTTTTGTTATAATATTCTTTCCTAATATAATCTACTGCCAAAGAATAATATTCAGGGATAAAATATGTTATTTCTGATAATTCATTTGGTAATTTCATGCCATTCAGTCTTGCAGAGCAACAATATATAGTTTACCTGATAAAATATATTACATTTTTCAAAAAGTGACACTGAATATATGATCTTTCCCTTCAACACTTATTATCCCCAGACCTCCTTCTAAATGCAACAAATGCAAAGTAGACAATAACAATCCATTTACTCTTAGGTTTTTTTTATAGTGTTAGATAACTATTACACGACATATTAATTTTTTTTTTTCCTTTTTCAAGGCAAACAAACTTTTTCCCCATATTTATTTAGAAATATTTCATACACAAAATCATTCCAGAACTTTAAGATCACATTCTTACGTCGCATTTCTTGAATACCTTACAAGAGTCTTTTCTCTAAATAGGTGAGGTATAAAACGAAGTAAATTTCATTTCATTTGAATACCCTTTACATCACGAATATTACATCACATCTATAGCCTGATGTTGATATCAAAGGCAATAAAGGGAAAACTGGAAAAATAACTCCCCATAAAATCCGGTGCGTACCCAGTTCCTGATCAGCGCCAATTATTGCCTATACTCCCAACTAATTAACCAACTAAAGATACCCAACCATCCACACACTGGAGGGTTCAAATGCTGTTATTGGTTTACTATTATTAATTTTATAATTTTCCCCAGTTTATTATTATTATTATTATTATTATTATTATTATTATTATTATTATTATTATTACCTAAGCTACAGCATTAGTGTGGAGAGCAAGTTTATAAGGCCAAGGGTTCCAACAAGGTAAGATAGCTCAGAGAGGACAGGAACCCAAGAAAAAAATTAACTACATGAGAAGTAATGAACAAATAAAATGAAATCTTTTAAGAAAAGTCTCAACATAATAATAGATCTTTTATATGTAAACAATAAAAACTTCAAAAATAAACAAGATAAGGAGAAATAAGATAGGAGAGTGTGTCTGAGTGTATCCTCAACCAAGAGAACTTTACCCTGAAACACTGGAAGACCATGGTATAAAGGTTGTGTTACTACCCACGACAAGAGAATAATGGTTTGATTATCCTAGAAGAGTTGCATATCATAGCTGAAAAGTCACTTCCACCCTGACCAAGGGGAAAGTAGGCACTGAACAATTACAGTGCAGTAGTTAACCCTTTGAACGAAGAAGGATTGTTTGTTAATTTCAGTGTTGTCAGATATATGGGAACAGAGGAGAATGTGGAGAGAATAGGCCAGACTACTCGGTGTATGTGTAGGCAAATGAAAAATGAGCCATAGCCAGAGAGAGAGAGAGAGAGAGAGAGAGAGAGAGAGAGAGAGAGAGATCCAATGAAGTACTGCCTGGCCTGTCAAAAGACCCAATAACTCTCTAGCTGTAGTATCTCAACGGGTGGCTGGTGATATGGCTAACCTAATCCAATTTATCAGTAAGCTACCTATAATATTGCTTATACTGATACATTCCTTCTTCATTTGCATTCTCACAAGCAGAGCCATTTTCCTTTATACAGTATGATGGGTGGATATGAAATTCGATACGTATGGGCAATATTTATTTATGTTATTAAACATTCAGCAGCGTATATCGATATCAAAATACGGCTAATTTTAAGATTTTTCTAAAATTTACAAAAGGCAGATTAAAGTTGGGTCATGTAATTAATGCATATATAATTTTGCACATGTAACTTAAGGAATATGTGAAAGACCTTCTAAACCACAATTCTGAAATAAGACGTATTCCGAAGACGGGAATAGAAAGAAAAGAGAAGTTAAGTGGTGTGAGGTCTGGTATTGTCTAAGGCTTGTTAAGAACCATATCTTACTAATACTATATAAGCATAAGTTTAGAAATAATGCTCTGTTTTTTCTGCATTGATTATAGAACTGTATTTGATTTTAGAGGTATGTGTTTGCGCCATATTAGGTACCCTCGAAGTGGTTTTAGCCTAAATTAAACTATGTTTAAAGGTTAAAGGTATCTGGTTTCAGTTCAAGAACGTCAGCCGGAAAAGCTCAACCCCTCACTGGGGCGCCGAACCACAGCAGTAACCTCCTCAGTAAACAGCTTAAACTGGCGGTCTCAAGCTGGGATCAATCTACTGCTATGCAAATGCAAACTGAACGCATTACTTCTGTACTAGCCTTCTGGACTGTGTTTAAGCACACATGTTCTGCAAGTTATCATCATAATCAGTCTACAATCTCACCTTAACTTTGCATTGATAAATGCTAAAAACAATAATACTTCGTTTTTGAGTATCAATGTGAACAATACCAGCTGTTACTCATACATATGTCCACAAAAGCGACCGGAGATAGCCCTTTAACTGTAACATGTTCTGGCCACAAAAGCATCAGGATTGGGTGCCACTCTCTCACAGGCGATTTATGTTAAATTAACAGTAATGATGCAGTCATCCCTCGGTCATCGACTATGTTAGGTAACAGAGACTACCGCGGAGATCGAAAACCCGTGTAATATTGGTGCTCTAGGGTCAGTGAACTCTAGCCCTCATATCCAACTAAACACTTTCTATGTGCGGTCAACTAACACCTCAAATAAGGCACTATATTGTTTTCACATAATACTCTAACTATAAAGTAAGTTTTATTGCAGTTATTGAACAAATAAACACTGTACAAACTACTACTTTTCCATCCTTTAATTAATAAACTCCTAAATCATCTATAACACTAAACAAACTACTTCCAAGTTTTATTGAATTCTTTTCTCATTTCTAAATCCTTAAAATTTTACTATTCAATTTTATTGTCAAGTTTAGTGTTATATATAATTCAGTTATGTTTAATATTTACATCAGTATGACGGTCCGTTCATTACATTGAATTCTAATTTATCCATTCAACTTTTTTTCCCTCCTTTCATCTTGTTTATCTAAATTTTTTCCAGCTCATTATTTCCTTTCCTGCATAATAAATAACAACAATTTTAGTTTAAGTAGTGGAAAAAAAAAAAAAAAAAAAAAAAAAAAAACATGACTTTAGTCCGCATTCCATACAATATTATCATATTTGCTATTTTCAATTCTTCCTTCTCTACTGTTTCATTTTCATTTTTTTTATTAACACTTTTATTGTTAATTTCAATTTATGTTTATTCCTTATACCATTTATTTCTGTCTGTTATTGATATACCCTTTCTTTTTCCTAATTATCTTAATTTCAATATTTCCTATATTTTATATGTACTGAATTTATTTAATGAAGATTTTTTACAGACGAATTTAATGCATAAAGCCTAATGTATATTCTTTCCTGTAACTAGAAAGAGACGAAGACTCAACTAATCTACACAAAATTCTGTGACTCATTTAAGATTATGTTTAACAAAACATCATAATAATTTGTGAAAAATCTGAAAGCTTTGATATCCTTCACATTATTGAGAACAACTGGCAAGGCTATTCTATTTTTATCTTAACTCCAGCCAGCTTATATAGATTGGTTTGATTTGTAGTCTTTTTTTTTCCTCTCTCTTATTTGTTGGAAGAAAATTTTCTATTTTTTTAAAGAAATCTTTTTGAAAGATACAATAATTCTTTTTCAATTTGTGAAAAATAAAAACACCAGCGGTCGGAATCAGTGGTCGTAAAAAAAGAAAAGAGGCTGACATTGACATTGAGAGTTTTTTTCTTTTTTTAAATTATCAACTAAAGTCCTAAAGAGACATTTCCTTTATTGTTTGACCCTTGTGATTGATACTAGAACTTTAAAATTAAAGTTCAGTTCAATAGGCGTAGGAGATAATGATGATGATGATTTAATGAATTCAACGTCATCGTGTGAAGGTAATTTTAAAGAGCTTTCTTTTCAGAAAGATGCAAAATTCTTTGTAAATAAATAAGGAATTTACTGGTTAACATATATTACATATAACATGTCATTTCATTATTTTTCGTCAGTGAAATAAAAAAAATTTTTTAAACCAATTTAATGGAGAATAATATGCTGAACTACAATAATCTAATTTCTAAAATGTTACTTTATATATATATATATATATATATATATATATATATATATATATATATATATATATAAAATATGTATAAATATATATATATATATATATATATATATATATATATATATATATATATATATATACAGTATATACATATATATATATATATATATATATATATATATATATATATATATATATATATATATATATATATATATATATATATATATATATATATATATATACAGTATATACATATATATATATATATATATATATATATGTATATATATATATGTATATATATATATATATATATATATATATATATATATATATATATATATATATATATATATATATATATATATATATATATATGTCTTACTTATAACTGTAATCGAACAGTTTAACATGTTTTTTTCAAAAAGGCCCACAAAAGAAACACAGGAAATATAAATAAATCACACTATATTTCGGTCAATAAACATCGACCCTCTTCAGGATGTAAAGTAAAAATGAGGAATACAGTTGTTGGGGTATTAAAGCCAACACTTGTTGTTGGCACGGGCCTTTCCCTTGGTTGGCCCGTAGAGGAATACAGTGGAGAGTGACGGTTTATATACGAAAGAAAAAGGGTGTGTTCAATTATAACAACTATAGAACAATTGAACACACCCTTTTGCTTTCGTATATAAACCGTCACTCTCCACTGTATTCCTCATTTTTACTTTACATCCTGAAGAGGGTCGATGTTTATTTCGGTCAATAAACATCGACCCTCTTCTGGATGTAAAGTAAAAATGAGGAATACAGTAGAGAGTGACGGTTTATATACGAAAGAAAAGGGTGTGTTCAATTATAACAACTATAGAACAATTGAACACACCCTTTTGCTTTCGTATATAAACTGTCACTCTCCACTGTATTCCTCATTTTTACTTTACATCCTGAAGAGGGTCGATGTTTATTGACCGAAATATAGTGTGATTTATTTATATTTCCTGTGTTTCTTTTATGGGCCTTTTGAAAAAACATATATATATATATATATATATATATATATATATATATATATATATATATAAAGAGAGAGAGAGAGAGAGAGAGAGAGAGAGAGAGAGAGAGAGAGAGAGAGAGAGAGAGAGAGAGAGAGAGAGAGAGAGAGAATCTGGTCATGGGTTATTGAGAAAGTATTTTAAGATTTTCGGTGATCAATCTATTCCGAAGCAATGTTTTAATTCTCTCATTCTTCGTTGTTTTGAGTATTGTTCTTCTGTTTGGTCTTCAGCTGCTGATCCTCATCTTAATTTGTTGGACAGAAACTTATGGTCTATTAAATTTCTTATTCCTGATCTAGATAATTTCATCCTGTTCGTAATACTAAGCAGGCAGTTAATTCTAATAGCCAGACCTTCTCCTTCATGAGGCTCAATGCTACTCAGTATTCCAGAAGTTTTATTCCAGCTGTGACCAAGTTTTGGAACGATCTTCCTAATAGGGTAGTTGAATCAGTAGAACTTCAAAAATACAAAGTTTCACCATAAGTTTTTTTGTTGAACAGGCTCACACAAGGGTTTTTACAGTTTATATAAAATCCAAATCAAAGTCAAACCATTGTTCTCTAGTCTTGGGTTGTGCCATAGCCTCTGTACCATGGTCTTCCACTGTTTTGGGTTAGAGTTCTCTTGTTTGAGGGTACACTCGGGCACACTATTCTATCTAATTTCTTTTCCTCTTTTTTTGTTAAAGTTTTATAGTTTGTGTAGAAAATATTTGTTTTGATGTTGTTACTCTTCTTAAAATGTTTTATTTTTCCTTGTTTCCTTTCCTCGCTGGGCTGTTTTCCCTGTTGGGCACCCCCTTGGGCTTGTAGCGTCCTGCTTTTCCAGCTGGGGTTGTGACTTGGCAGGTAGTAGTAATAATAGTAATAATATATCTGTTTTGACATTGTTAATGTTTTTAGAATAATTTATTATTAATTTGTTCTCATCATTTATTTATTTCCTTATTTCCTTTCCTCACTGGCCTATTTTTCCCTATTGGAGCCCTTGGTTATATCATGCGCAGACATTAACTAGTGATAAAATAAAAACCATTACAGTGTGGAAATGTTTATGAAAAACATGATATAACCTTGCGGACAATGGTGAAGCATTCTAGACATGATATAACCTTGTGGACCATGGTGAACCATTCTAGACATGATATAACCTTGTGGACCGTTGTAAAGCATATCTTGTGGACAATGGTGAAGGATTCTAGACATGATATAGCCTTTCGTACCATTGTGAAGCATTCTAGACATGATATAAACTTTTGGACAATGGTGAAGCATTCTAGACATGATATAACCTTGTGGACTATGGTGAAGCATTCTAGACTTGATATAACCTTGTGGACCATGGTGATATAACCTTATAGCATATTGCTTTTCCAACTAGGGTTGTAGCTTGGCTAGCAATGATAATGATAATAATAAACATTTATTTGAATTTATATTTTTCATCTTGTATATTATATTATGATATAACTTAAGCATAATGCACGTATGAAGCATTTTTAATCTTTTTTTATTATTAGAATTTCTATGAATTGGGTTTATCACCAAACAGTTTACATGTGATAGCTAATTTATAAGGTTATTGAGTATATTTGTTTGTACTATTCACTGTTTTATTACTATAATTATCAATGATATGAATGTTACTCTTGATTGTATCATGATATTACAACAGCGATATATAAGGGTAGTTTACAGTACAATAGGAAGGTAAAAAGAAAAAATAAGTTGCCGAGAATAAGATTAGCGCACTATACGGCAATCCTTACTCAGTTCATGTCGAGAAAGCTGCAATGAATCAAAACTTTATTTTAAATATTTCGAGGATCTAAATATGTTGCGAATCGGAGTCGCGATGACGAAATCTGCGATGCCAGAGGACGGACAGTAAATGAATTACGATACTTTAAGAGTGACCCACTCGGAGGACGTGAACATCACACACATGTACTGCTTGCTAGAACAGTGAAGTAACGAGGAAGCATCACCTGTGAGTGAAGCAAGCCACGTCGGAGCAAAGACCATTTGAGGGACATTTGAAAGGCAGTGTACCACAAGTGTTTCATACACGCTTCCACACTGTAACGGTTTTGATTTTTTATCTTATTACTCGCTCTTTCCTGCACTGACAATAGACCCTTCTGTTTTTTCATGCTTGCGTAAGCTTTATCATGTTTGATTTTTGTGAAGTTCTTTCTTGGAAGTCACTATATATAAATTGAAGGAGTGTTAAATGAAGTTTAGTTGCTTTCACCTCGCTTCCCAGTTATCAATTAATGGCTTGCTTGCAAATTGGTCACTCCGGGGTTGCCAAATGTGCGGGTTAAGTAATAACAGGGAGGTTAGGTGAATAAAACTATACTTTATTAAACTGTGACGAGCCGAGAGAAGGCTGTGACTCAGAGGCAGGATGAAAGCAACTGAGTAAACTTTATTACAGAATGCTCATTTATATATACATGAACCCCAGACAAAAAGGGCATACAAAACATAACAGGCAATTTCATGTTCAACCGAAAAGCTCACCGGTTAACAGTTAATGGTGAGAAAAACAGACATGTTATTTCAGGTTCTTATCAGTGCGAGGGGAGAGCGAAGATACAAGCATAATATATACAACAAATGAAATTTCGTTACTATGTACGATCGTATGACACACATTGGTACATGGCTCCCCCCCTAAAAATGACATACTGTACATGTTAAATAGGGCGCCCTCATCTAGAGAGGCGAACTGTAGGCGGGTCATCTGGCAGGAGATAAGCAGGTTTTAGACGATCAATGGAGACCCAGTCTTCTTTGCCACAAATGTTTAGTTGAAATACTTTCGGACTGCGTCGGATCACAAGGAAAGGGCCTGTGTAAGGGGGTCCTTAGCGGTGGCATGCTAGTGTCGTTGCGTAGCAAGACGTGCGTTACAGAGGGCAAGTCTGTTGGTATGTGATGCTTCGCTGGGGGCTTGTAAGTCTGGCGTCATGGAGTAAATTTTCCCATGACGTGACGTATGCGCTGGAGATCGTCGGAGGAGGTTGCAGAAGGAAAAAAATCTTCAGGGACGACCAACGGGTCACCATACACCATTTCAGCTGCTGGGACGTCAAGGGCGTCTTTAGGAGTGGTTCATAGTCCCAGGAGGAACCAGAGAAGCTGAGTAAACCAGTTGGAATCCTTGCAGCGGGACATCAAAGCTGCTTTGAGGGTGCGATGAAAACGTTCAACCATTCCATTGGCAGCGGGTTTGTAGGCAGTTGTCTTATGTAGGGTGATGTCCAAGAGATTCGCTAATGATGTCCACAATTGAGAGGTGAAAGTGGTACCCCTGTCAGAAGTAATATGCTCAGGGATACCAATTCTTGCAATTCATCCTAATAGTAAGGCAGATATACATGAGGCAGACGTTGCAGTTTCCATGGGAATGGCTTCACGCCAACGAGTGGAGCGGTTGATAACGGTAAACACGTAACGATGTCCTTGTGATGTGGGTAGGGGACCTACAACGTCGACGTGAATGTGGGCGAAACGACGCTGAGGTTGAGGAAAGGTGCCCACTCCTGAATCCGTGTGTCGATGTACTTTGGAAGTTTGGCAAGAAGTAGAGGCGCGGACCCAATCCTTAGATTCCTTAGAAATGCCGTGCCAAATGAACTTCGTCTTCAGCAGCTGTGCAGTAGAATGGCACGAGGGATGTGAAAGGCCGTGAATGAAATCAAACACCTGTCTGCACATGGGATCAGGAATCCAAGGTCGCGTTCTACCAGTACTGACGTCAAAGAGGAGGGTGGTTTTGGAGTCGTCAAGAGGGATGTCTTCCCAACGGAGAGATGTGCAGGATGTCCTACATACTTGATACTCTAGATCCTGTCGTTGGGCTTCAGCCAAGGCGTTGTAATCCAATCCCAGTGGAACAACAGCCAACATGTTTCTAGAGAAGGCATCGGCGACGGGATTCATTTTCCCAGGGATGTGTTGAAGGGTGCAATTGTATTCAGCCACGGCGGAGAGATGTCGGCGTTGATGGGCGGACCAGGCGTCAGACTGTTGGGTTAAGGCGTGCACCAGAGGCATATGGTCTGTGCGAATGACGAAAGGCGTACCTTCTAAGAAATGGCGAAAGTGACGGACAGCTAATTGCACCACCAGCAATTCGCAAACGAAGGTAGAATAACCCGATTCTGCCTTGGACAATTTTCTGCTGAAGAAGGCCAATGGTCGGGGCGAGCCGTTGACCACCAGTTTGAGTACTGCACCAATAGCGACGTTGCTGGAATCGGTGGAGAGAAGGAGAAGGGCATGTTGGATAGGAAAAGTGTGAGCTGCAGCGGTTGATAGGGCCTTATTTGCATTGCAGAAGTCCGCTTCTTGAAGGAGACCCCACTTCAGGTCCTTTGGCTTGCCCTTGAGGGAGGCGTAGAGGGGAGCAAGAGTGGTGGCAATGCTTGGCAGAAAACGGTGATAACAGTTGATCATTCCCAAGAATTCCTGCAGAGCTTTGACAGTCAAGGGCGTGGATAAGTTCTGAACGGCTGCTACCTTCTCCGAGAGAGGATGGACTCCTTCATGTGTGATGCGGTGCCCTAAGAACAACACTTCGTTGGTGCCAAAGGTACACTTGTTGTACTGAACTACAAGGCTTTTTTGTTGCAGGCGGTCGAGCACGATGCACAGGTGACGGAGGTGTTCCTCTTTTTAGGAAGAGAACACAAGTATGTCGTCCACATAACATACACAGAAGGGGAGGTCCCATAAAATGCCAGCCATGAGACGTTGAAAAGTGGCCCCAGCATTACGAAGGCCAAAACAGGAGTAATTGAAGGTGTATGTACCAAACAAAGGGGTGATGACGGTCTTGGGGATGTCTTCTGGGTTCATAGGCACCTGATAATACCCCTCCAGGATGTCGAGTGTGGAGAAAACCTTCACTTTATGCAGGTAGGAGGTCACGTCGGCGATGTTTAGGAGGGGGTAGTGATCCGGTTCTGTTTGCATGTTAAGGCGCCTGTAATGCCAACACGGACGGAGGGAGCCGTCTTTCTTCAGAATGATTTGTAAGGGTGACGACCATGGGCTAGAGGCGTTTTGGCACAGGCCCATTTCCTCCATTTCGGCGAACGTCTGTTTGGTGGTTGCCAATTGTTCCGGTGCCAGACGTCTGAATCTTACGAAGACTGTGGGTCCCGTTGCCTTGATATGGTGATGAATACCGTGCTTGGCAGGAGCCTAGGGCGTTTGGCGAAGTTCTGGACGGAAGACTTCGGGTACGACGTGAGAAGGTAGGCGTAAGCATCCATGGGTGCGTTGATGTGGAAAGCAAGGTTGGAGGGGGTGGGTTGAAGAGGTGCCGACAAGTACGAGTCTGCATTGATCAATCGTCGGTGGGCGACATCGACCAGATGGTGGAAATGAGAGAGGAAATCCGCACCAAGGATTGGCAATGTAACGTCAGCAACGAGAAACTTCCAATTAAATTAACCGTTTCCAAACGATAATGTGAGGTTCTCGTAACCGTAGGTGGGTATCGCAGATCCGTTGATAGCTACCAGGCGGACATCGGCAGACGTAGACAGACTACGTCGTGTCCTGAAGAGTTCCCTTGGCAAAAGAAAAAGACATGCACCCGTGTCTACTAAAAATCGCATGCCCGTTCCTGCATCATGTAAAAATAAAAGATTAGAAACACAGGAGGCCATCACCATGAGCGATGGCTTACTTACACGTTTTTTGGTCACTGACAATCCTTGGCACATTTCTTCACGGTTGCCACAAATCTGTTGTGGTAGTAGCAAAACTACAGCAGATGGAAGGCAGTAAGTGGCTGTAGAAGTCGTTGGTTGGGGTGCGAGCGATTGGTGGGTGGTGGGTGGCTTTGTCACTGCTTCAGCACGTCACGGGGTAGGCGTGTATGTCCTACGGCATTCAGGTCAGCTTCAGTTGATGCTGAATAGGCGTCCTCTTTGTTAGGAGTGGAGGTGTTGATGGAGGTCTTGAAGGTCGTGAAGTGGCTGTCCATAAGGGAGTCGGCCTTGTTCATCAAGTCATTTATGGGTAAACTATCGACATCGGGTATGGCAACACGTACAGATTCGGGTAAAAGGCGTATACAAAGGGAACAAAGTAGGTTTAACTCACGAGGAGAGCCGTCTGCAGCAGGTTGTAGGCGAGCAATACTGGTCATTTCCCTGAGGGCGAGCGAAGCCCTTTGTTCCCCAACGGTTGTTGAGAGAGCTGAAAAAGCTTTGCTATACGGGCGGCTGGCGACGGCGAGTACTGCTGCAGAAGGTATGTTTTGAGGGCGTCATACGCTATTGGGGTGTCTCCTTGTTCACAAAGCCAGTCGAATATTTCTGGGAAGGTGTCCTCGGGTATCACCGTGAGAGCATAATCTGGTTTGGTGGTTGAGCGAGTCATGCCCTTGAAGCAAAACTGGATTTCTGCGCGCTGGCGAACGACGAAAGTTTCAATGGGGCATCGCCAACTTCCGTGGAGTCCGCCATAGTACCAATGATGGAGGGGTGAGGGGGTGGAAGGCGGGAGGAGCTAGTCGACTTCCGGGGTTACCAATGTGATGAGCCGAGAGAAGGTTGTGACTCAAAGGCAGGATGAAAGCAACTGAATGAACTTTATTACAGAACGCTCGTTTATATATACATAGACCCCAGGCAAAAATGGCATACAAAACATAACAGGCAATTTCATGTTCAACCGAAAAGCTCACCGGTTAACAGTTAACGGTGAAAAAAACAGATATGTTATTTTAGGTTCTTATCAGTGCGAGGGGAGAGCGAAGATACAGTATAAGCATAATACATACAAAAAATGAAATGTTGTTACTATGTACGATCGTGTGACACACGGTTGGTACAAAACACACATCGAATTCATATATAGTGACTTCCGAAGAAGAAACTCTAAAATATCCATACATGATAAAGTTTATGCTATCATGAAAACACAGAAGGGTATTTTGACAGTGCAGGGAGAGCAAGTGATTAAAACCGTTTCACTGTACGAGCGTATATGAAATACATGCGGTACACTGTGGTTAGGCAAACTTCTCTGTGTTTGCATTATAAATTAGATAGACTAATATCTATTCCAAGGCCCATAACACCCTCCTTTTCAATATAACTAATGAACTAGGCTTCTGATTAATGTGATACCAAGCCAGCAGCGTTTGAGACACCGACCTAATTAATAAAAATGGATACAAGCTTTAATCCGCATTATTGTCTTATTTTATATCAAGAAATTTAATCTTGATATTATGGGCATGGTCAAAACGGATATTAAGACCTGGCTACTATGTGCAGAATGACGTGTGTAGACCATGACGTCCCCGTGAAGTTTACACTTGCCAGGCAACCCATTTCTGTATTGCTATTAATATATTAGTACAAGAAATTATATATATATATATATATATATATATATATATATATATATACATATATATATATATATTGAGAGAGAGAGAGAGAGAGAGAGAGAGAGAGAGAGAGAGAGAGAAAATCTGATAATGCATAATATTCAACTATACATGTCCGTGATGGTATGCCATTAACCATATCAACATAATACCAACCTATTCAATCTAATCTTCAGTTTACTGTTGTCTTGTTCCCTCTTGTAGTATGTTAAGAGTCGCAACACAAAAGTATTACGACTACCTTGTGAACCATGATAAAACCTTCTAGACATGATATAACCTTGTGGACCATGATGAAACCTTCTAGACATGATATAACCTTGTGGGCCATGTTGAAGCATTTTAGACATAATATACCCTTGTGGACTATGATGAAACCTTCTGGACATGATATAACCTTAGGGGCTATGTTGGAGCATTCTAGGCATGATACAACCTTGTGGACTATGATGGAACCTTCTTGACATGATATAACCTTATGGGCCATGTTAAAGCATTCTAGACATGATATAACCTTGTGGACCATGATGAAGCCTTTTAGACATGATATAACTTTTCCGACCATGGTGAAGCATTCTAGATATGATATAATCTTGTGAATAATGGTAAAGTATACTAGACATGGTATAACCTTGTGGACCATGGTGAAGCCCTCTAGACATGATATAACCTTTTCGACCATGGTGAAGCATTCTAGACATGATACAACCTTGCGGACAATTGTGAAGCATTCTAGACAAGATATAACCATGTGGACAATGGCGAAGCATTCTAGACATAATATAGCCTTGTGGACAATTGTGAAGCATTCTAGACATGATATAATCATGTGGACAATGATGAAGCATTCTAGACATGATATAACCTTGTGGACAATGGAAAAGCATTCTAGATATAATAAAACCTTGTGGACAATGGTAAAGCGTTCTAGACATGATATAACCTTTTGGACCATGGTGAAGATTTCTAGACATGATATAACCTTGTGAACAATGGTGAAGCATTCTAGACATGATATAACCTTGTGGACAATGGTGAAACATTTTAGACATGATATAACCTTGTGGACAATGGTGAAGCATTCTAGACATGATATAACCTTGTGGACAATGGTAAAGTATTCTAGGCATGATATAACCTTATGGACTATGGTGAAGCATTATAGACATGATATAACCTTGTGGACAATGGTGAAGCATTCTAGACATGATATAACCTTGTGGACAATGGTGAAGCATTCTAGACATAATATAACCTTGTGGATAATGGTGAAGCATTCTAGACATGATATAACATTGTGGACAATGGTAAAGCATTCTAGACATGATATAAACTTGTGGACAATGGTAAAGCATTCTAGACATGATATAACCTTGTGGACCATGGTGAAGCATGCTAGATATGATATAACCTTGTGGACAATGGTGAAGCATTCTAGACATGATAAAACCTTGTGGACCATGGTGAAGCATGCTAGATATGATATAACCTTGTGGACAATGGTGAAGCATTCTAGACATGATAAAACCTTGTGGACCATGGTGAAGCTTCTAGACATGATATAACCTTCTGGACCATGGTGATTATCTTATACATGATATAACCTCATGGATCATGGTGAAACATTCTAGACCTAATATAACCTTGTGGACAATGGTAAAGCACTATAGAGATGATATAACCTTGTGGACATTGGTGAAGCATTGTAGACATGATATACCCTGGGGGGCCATGGTGAAGCATTTTAGACATGATATAACCTTGTGAACCATGATGAAGCCTTCTAGACATGAAATAACCTCTTTGACCATAGTGAAGGATTCTAGACATGATATAACCTTGTGGACAATGGTAAACCCTTCTAGACATGATATAATCTTGTGGACAATGGTAAACCCTTCTAGACATGATATAACCTTGTGGACCATGGTGGAGCATTCTACACACATATAAACTTGTGGACAATGGTGAAGCATTGTCGACATGATATAACCTTGTGGGCAATGGTGAAGCATTCTAGACATGATATAACCTAGTTGACCATGGTAAAGCATTCTAGAGATAATATAACCTTCTGGACCATTGTGAAGCATTCCAGACATGATATAACCTTGTGGACCATGGTGAAGCTCCTAGACATGATATAAGGTTGTGGACAATTGCAAAGCATTCTAGACATGATATAACTTTGTGGACAATGGTGAAGCATTATAGACATGATAAAACCTTGTGGACCATGGTGAAGCTTCTAGACATGATATAACCTTTTGGACAATGGTGAAGCATTTTAGACATGACATAACCTCGTGAACCATGGTGAAGCATTTTAGACACGATATAACCTTGTTGATAACTGTAAAGCATTTTAGAGATGATATAACCTTGTGGATAATGGTGAAGCATTTTAGGCTTGATATATTTCCATGTGGACCATGGTGAAGCTTCTAGATATGATGTAACCTTGTGGACAATGGTGAAGCATTCTAGAGATGATATAACCTTGTGGACCGTGGTGAAGCTTCTAGACATGATATAACCTTGTGGATAATGGTAAAGCATTTTAGAGATGATATAACCTTGTGGACAATGGTGAACCATTTTAGACATGATATAACCATGTGGACCATGGTGGAGCTTCTAGACATGATATAACCTTGTGGACAATGGTGAAGCATTCTAGACATAATATAACCTTGTGAACCATTGTGAAGCATTCTAGACATGATATAACCTTCTGGACTGTGGTGAAGCTTCTAGACATGATATAACCTTGTGGACAATGGTGAAGCATTCTAGACATGTTATAACCTTATGGACCATGGTGAAGCCTCTAGACATGATATAACCTTTTAGGTAATGGTGAACATTTTAGACAGGATATAACCTCCTGGACCATGGTGAAGCATTCTAGACATAATATAACCCTTTGGATAATGGTAAAGCACTCTAGAGATGATATAACCTTGTGGCCATTGGTGAAGTATTGTAGACATGATATAAAATGTCAATAGTAGGCGGTAACCAAGGTCCCAGCAGGAGCCCTTTTCAATGCATGTATCTAGAAATGTGTACCTTCCCTAGCACGATCACCTCTCTGACTGCCATCAGAGATTTTTATTTTGTGTCTTCTTTTTCGTAAGAATTATCTATTAATTAAATAATAAACACGATTGAGGCTAAAAATTAGTTTTCTCAAACATAATAACTATTTATTATGTTCAGATTCAATCAAAGAGTAGTACAATTCACTACAACTTATATGCCATTTGATAACCATACAGAAATGGTGTCCTAGGTCATGGTCGACACACATTCTCCAACAATTTGCCAGGTCTTAATTTCCGTTTTCATCATGACCACAAAATTGAGATGACATTTCTCGGTATAAAGTAAAATAATAAAGCACAGTTGATGCTTGGATCCTTTTTTCCTAATTAGGTCGGTGTCTCAGACTCTGCTGGTTTCGGTATCACAATAATCAGAAGCCTGGTTCATTAGTTATATTTAAAACGGAGTGTGTTGTGAGCCTCTAAATAGAATTGATAGTAGGCTCATCCACACTTTAAACTGACTCTTTTCATGTCCTTTTCTTTACAATTATTATTGTTATGCTTATACGAATCTGCAGTTAGAGGATAGCATTCAATACGCTTTTGGTTGGAGCATGTTAAAGACTTGGGGCTGCACTCAGTCACTTCCTATAGCAACGGCAATGCTTATGAGTTGATGACTATGGCAAATAAGCACATAACAACAAGCGCACAATGCGTTAGCGTCATTTATCGTCAATGCACCCTGCTTAAGATGGCGAATGCGCAGAAACGTCAACCCTCGTTCTTGTCTCCCCACTATTGTTTTTGAGGGCATATGGCTTTACCGGCCAAGCCAGGAAAGTGGTTAGAAATTTCATTTTCCCGTTTACATTAAATTCACTGTCAACGAGAATTGTTCACTGCCTATGCTATCCTTGATACCATACAGCTTTATGACATTACCTTAGACTTTCATATCGCCTTCGTCCACTGAAATTACCAAGAAATCTTAAAGCTTCAGAATTGTCGCCCTTTGTTTACTCTGCTCTTGTTCTCTCTAGCTATCAACTTTTTTTTTTTAAATTATATATGCGATAATGCGCGTTCTCGATTGATCTCTGCGCATAGTGAATTGGTTGTGAGAACCTACTGGTGAACATACGTCTGTTAATCATCTAATCAACATAACCACAGCATGTCCATCATATTTTTACCTTCTTTTGAAAATGTCCCACGTACAGTATCCATGATGACCGCTTACAACGTTTGATACGGTTTTGTGGTATGGATATATCACTTTACGTTATTAAAGACTAACACATCGATTTGATTTTTTTTATTATGATGACATTACCGTGTAATTAAGGTAAATTGATTGAAATTCCTGGATTTCTGACCAAAGTGACATACTACTTGAATCCAAATAAGGCTGAGGCTACAGTTAACTGAGAAACTGTTTATAATTTTCTCGTAGATCTGAAATGAGAGAGAGAGAGAGAGAGAGAGAGAGAGAGAGAGAGAGAGAGAGAGAGAGAGAGAGAGAGAGAGAGAGAGCAGTTAATAAGTATTACTTTCTTATATCATATATACATGGTGTGAATATCCTTAGAAGGATAACAATATAAATTTTACGCTCAAGAGATTAAGAGTTTAAATATCACTCATGAGTGACATATGGCAAGAGAAATCTCATTCTTTCTCAATACATTAGGTTTGTTTAGAGACAGAACGTGAAAGAAAACAAAATCTATCTTGGTCCATGTCCATCTCTATCCAAGCCTGGACCAGAGAGAACATAGCAATGGCTGCTGATGACTAAGTAGGCTGACTTATAGGTGATATTTTGTCCAGTAAGGAAAATTATTAAGCCATGATTGCGGCTTGAATTCTAGACTAAAAGACTTCCATTAAACTATAATAGCCATAACATGTTACTAATGATGGCCAGGATCAGATTATTAATATTATAAAACAACACAAACCATATCCTTAGTTGAGAAAACCAGTCTTCAAAGGCTGCGGCTTTCCTCCCGCTTCAAACTATGAGTTTTTCTCTCTTGAGTTCTAACGCTCTTTTCTTTCAGGATGTGAACATATCCTAAGCTCAATAACATGCTCTATTTAGCCTCTTTTCTTTCTTTGAACTAGGAAGAGAGAGGTAAACAAACTCATTAGCTCAACGCTTCTTACAACAATATTTCTGGCGATATTTTCCTTGTGTATTAATCCTTGGTCTCTTCCTTTACTCATTAATTATATTCATAGACTGATTATTCAGACTTACCTCATCAGCACCAACCGTAAACTCGATATAATTAGGAATGAATAATTCTAGCTATGAATAGAAATGAATTACCCTTCTGCGTTTAAAAAGCTTAATTTCACCATATGGAATTCATTAAAGATCTGGTTTCCAAGAATTCAATTAGATTTAAGTAACAAACCATAGGATTCATTTATGAAAACCATTACAGTGGAACAAATAGGTTTGAGGT
>NC_090725.1:206611137-206616137 GCF_036898095.1 Palaemon carinicauda | reverse complement strand
TGCTGTTCTCGGGGGAGGATAAGTTATTCCCTTGGGAGTAGCAACGCCTTCCTTGCTTTGGTGCTCTGGAAGCTGGCAAGTATTGCTGGCCTTTCCCCTTAGATCTCCCTTAGGCTAAGATAAGTTTCTTGGCTGCGGGTGATCTGTCACTAAAGCAAGGTTGGCAGGACCCTCTTGTCCCTTCCCCCTCTATCTCCGTAATGGCCTAGCCATTACTGTACTGTACCTTGCCGGCCGGCAGAGCTGGCCGGCAGGGGTCTTACTGTACTGTACGTCGTTCTACTTCTGGACCTAGTATAGGTTGGGATGTGGAATTGACTCAGCCCATTGCCGGCCGGCAGAGCTGCTGGCCGGCAAGGGTCTTATGTTTTCGAGTGCTGCCCGGACCTCTCTTGGTCCCTCATCCATGCCTGACGGCAGAGCCGGACGGCATTGGTCAAGGAAGCCTGAATTAGTTTCTCCCCTTCCTTATATGCACTCTTTCGGTTGCCGGGCTTGGAGGTTGTGTACACTCTTATCCCGGCATCCATTCTATTTTTCTTCTAGTGCTGTACCTGTCCCGGCTGCCGGCCTATGAGGCCGGCAGCCGGGCAGGTGTAGTCCTCTGGTTCTTTTGCTGCCGGCTGGCATCGGTCTTGTACCTTTGCCGGCCGGCTTATGTCAGTCCTTGTCTGCCGGTCACCAAGAGTGTGGCCGGCAGCTGGGTACTACCTTGTGTAGTTGCTGGCCGGCAGCCATTGCCGGCCAACACTGGCTGTTACCGGCCGGCAGTTGCTGCCGACCGGCACAGGCATTTGAACCAGAGTGCTGCCGCCCTATAGCTGTTAAGTAGTATACTTTAAAGCTAGTTGTGGTGTGTGCCGGCCGGCAAAGGCAGGCCGGCACACATCCCCCTATACTGTACTAGTATTCTTCTGTATAGCATATACAGTAAGAAGAAAACTATAGTAAAGGTTTTGGTACAGCACTGTATCTTCTAACACTATTGTGTTTTCTTGCACATCCCTTTGCTGTTGCCCTCAGATAGGAAGCTGAGTTCTTCCCTGTCTATTATCCAGGATTTTAAAATCATTGCTTAGGTGTGAGCTCCACCTGTTTCCTCTGGAAACCTTGCATTGGTTACTCTAGAAGAGATAAACCATTTTTGATTTTATTATCTGGAAGGCTGCAACAATGTGTTGTGAGGGAAACACAAGTGTGTGTCTTTCCTTTCTGAATTGTTATGCTATACTATGCATATCCAGTGATACATAGTTCACTTGATACTCATGGAAATTTCTTCTCTTTACAGAAGGACACTCCGAAGTGGGGAAGTGCTTTCTGCAATGTCAGCAGCAAGAACCTCTGCGGACATGAGTTTTGTAGGAGACACGCAGCATACGCTGTCTCCAAGGATGATCTCCGGTATTGGGACCCTCAGGTATGTACTGTGTGCACTAACCTGATTAATGAGACATTTAAATAGCTAGGAAGAAGCTTCGTACCTGGGTAAGGGGCTTCCAAAAGAACACTTCTGGCCCTTATCTTCCAAGTGAGAAGATGAGGGCGTATCCTTTCCCTAAGGCATCAGCTGATGCAGTGATTCCCCAGCCTCAAGAGGAGATCCCCTAAGTTCAGATCCAGGTGGATGCTGAAGTCGCGGTCGCGATGCAAGACATCCAGCTAAATGACAGGATGTCTGATGTGGACGGGTGTCAGGAGGAAGACCTCCTGGCAGAGGCCCAGGATGAAGTTCAAGCCCCAGACGTTGTAGAGGTAGACGTCGACGAGGTGTCGGCTACTCCGGTTCAGATTCCGGAGCCTATTCCTTCAACATCGGCCGGTCTCCCAGTAGAGCTGGGACAGGCCCTCTCTTCTATTGTTGGAATGATCCAACAAATGCAGAAGGAGAATCAGGAGAAGGCGGCTGCAATGGAACTGCGAATGCAGTGCCTTGCAGAATCACATGGGCCCCAGAAAAAGCTCAATGTGAAAGACCTTCCCTTGTGCTCAGATGCTAACCCATGGAGGTATGCTGAGCACATGCCGATGACGACTGGAAAGATCGTCATCTCGGATAAGCTGGGCTCAGTTCCCCTGGTGGGTGGAATTCTGGCCCAGCAAGGCATCATATCCGAACTGTTATGTCCGGCTGAGGAAGGAACCAGCTTCAAAGGAGGAGACAGAGCCGAAGGAGGTCATAGTGATGGACCATGCTAAGGCTCAAGCTCTACTTTCATCCTCGATGAAAGAGAGGGGCTTCTCTAACTCAAAGGTAGCTGCATTGAATAGGAAGCTCCCTTCCTTTGTGTCCTCGCCTACTAGAGCCTTCCCCCTTTTACAGAAAGGGTTTCTGGCTGTACTAAAAGCAATCGAGGCCGGCAAGTCTTGCCCCTCCCTAGAGGAGTGTAAACCCTTGTCGCTGGCCCTGCCTATGGACCACAAAGACTGGAAGGACGTCCATCTTACATTCTCAGTGGGAAAGTTGGAGGCTGATATTGCCGGACGTCAGTTCGGCAAGGACCTCCCTAAGCTGTCTGACTTTCTTTTGCGAAGTGAGTTCGATACAAAAGAAAGACTGACTGCCTCAATGTCTCTTCAGACTACTCTCGAGACGATGGCAAGTGACCCCAAGGTCCATGAAATGTTCATGGTAGTGGCCAAGCCTCATCTGGCCACAGTGACGAAGGACCTTTATGGCTTCGTCAAGGCAAGGAGAGCTTGTAGGGAGTTCGTGTTTACCTCGGCTACGGTGAGGCACGAGCTAAAGAAACTAATCTCCTCCAACATTTGGGGAAAAAAACCTTTTTCCCTACCGACTTGGTCAAAGAAGTTGTTGATAAAGCCGCCTTGGAGAATAGAAACCTTCTCCAGAAGTGGGGCCTGGCTATCAAAAGAAAGTCTTCCCCGGATGAGGGTCCTCAACCAAAGAGGAAGACTATGAGGACTAGGCTACCGTCTCGGCCAGCCAAGCCTCTTAGACAGCAACAGCAACTGCAATTGCCATTGCCCCCAGTGCCCCAGATCTTGGCACAAACCCCGACCACCTTTCAGTGGGTACCCCAGGCCGAGTCGACACAGTCCACGGCATTCACCCCAGCGTTCGAAGGGCAGTCTACTTCCTTTCGAGCAAAGCCTAGAGGAGCAGCCAGAGGCTCGTCTAGACGCCCCTCAAGGGGAAGGGGATTCAGGGGTGGTCGTGGTCAGGAAGGCAAGACTTCAGGACGGCAGTCCAAGTGAGGTGATACCGGTAGGAGGGAGACTTCTGAAATTTCGGGATCGGTGGACCTTCGATCCCTGGGCCCACAGCCTACTCAAGAATGGACTGGGCGGGAGCTGGTACAGCACTCCACCCCCGTACCTTCGGTTTTTCCAACACTCTACCCCCGTTATGGAGGAGTACGTTCAAGAACTGTTGGAGAAAAAGGGTGAAGCCCATCAATTTCTAAGGGAGGCTGTTTTGTGTTCCCAAGAAAGACTCGGAAAAGCTCAGAGTCATTCTGGACTTGTCGCCACTTAACAAGTTCATAGTGAATTGCAAATTCAAAATGCTAACACTGCAACACATAAGGACCTTACTGCCCAAGAGGGCATATTCCGTCTCTATAGACTTGTCAGACGCCTACTGGCACATTCCAATTAGCCATCGACTCTCCCCCTACCTAGGGTTCAGGCTACAACGAAGACTATACGCCTTCGGAGCCATGCCATTCGGGCTAAACATAGCCCCAAGGAATTTTACGAAGCTTGCGAGCGTAGCTCTCAAACAATTTCGCCTAAAGGGAATTCAGGTAGTAGCCTACCTGGACGAATGGTTGGTGTGGGCAGCATCCGAGACAGAAGGCTTGCAAGCTTCCAGTCAAGTGATCCAGTTCCTAGAGTACCTAGGCTTCAAGATCAACAGAAAAAGTCTCGACTTTCTCCATCTCAAAAGTTCCAGTGGCTAAGATCCACTGGGACCTTTTGTCACACCGTTTCTCCACCCCGGCGAAGAAAAGGAAGGAGATAGCGGGTTCTGTCAAGAGACTTCAAGATTCTGAAAGGATATCAAGACACGAGCAGGAGAGAGTACTGCGCTCTCTCCAATTTGCTTCGGTGACAGACCCAGTGCTAAGAGCACAGCTAAAGGATGCAATCGGAGTTTGGAGAAGTTATGCATCTAACGCGTGAAGAGATCTGAGAAGACCAGCCGCTTCGGCTAAGTACTCTTCTCAGGCCTTGGTCCCAAGCCAGACATCTAAAGAAGTCAGGTTCTTCTTCAGCCACCTCCCCCGTCGATGACGATTCACTCAGACGCCTCGAAGGAGGGATGGGGAGGTCACTCTCATCGGGAAAAAGTCCTGGGGACTTGGTCCAGGCTATTCAAGACCTTTCTCATAAAACTTTCTAGAAGCTAGGGCAGTGCTCCTTACCTTAAAGAAAGTCTCCCCGCGTCATTCGTTCCACATAAAGTGGTGATAGACAGCGAGGTAGTTGTGAGATACTTGAATCGACAAGGATCGAGGTCACCACCTCTCAACCAGGTGATGTTGGCCGTCTTCCGATTGGCGGAAAAGAAGAAGTGGTACCTGTCGGCAGTTCACCTTCAAGGAGTCCGCAATGTGACAGCGGACGCTCTATCCAGGTTCACACCGATAGAGTCGGAATGGTCCTTAGACGCAGGATCATTCTCCTTCATTCTGAATCAGTCCCAGAACTGCAGATAGACCTCTTTGCGACGAAAGACAACAAGAAGTTGCCCCTGTACGTGCCCCGTACGAGAACCCCTTAGCGGAAGCAGTGGACGCGATGTCCCTCGACTGGAACAGATGGTCCAAGATTTATCTGTTCCCTCCTCACAACCTTCTGTTGAGGGTCCTCAACAAACTGAGATCCTTCAAAGGGTAGCGGCAATAGTGGCCCACAAGTGGCCGAACAGCGTGTGGTTCCTCCTGGCATTGGAACTGTAGCTGAAGTTTGTACCACTACCAGACCCAGTTCTGACCCAGCGAGTCCAGAATTCAACTGTCTGCGCTTCATTA
>NC_090725.1:206603637-206606137 GCF_036898095.1 Palaemon carinicauda | reverse complement strand
CCCTTACCCATATTACGAGGACATTGTTACTGTTTGCCGTTCTTGATTGCTCCACTCAATAGTCTAAGCCATTCCCATAGAAACTGCAACGTCTGTCTCGTAAATATCTGCCTTACTTATTTGGTATCTCTGAGCATAATAATTCTAACAGGGTTATCACTTTCCCCTCCTAATTGTGGACAACATTAACGAATCTCCTTGGAATCACCCTAAATCAGCAAACAGGCTAAAACCTTGCTGCCAATGGAATGGTTGAACGTTTTCATACCACCCTTAAAGCAGCTTTGATGTCCTACTGTAAGGACTCAAACTGATTTACCCAACTTCCCTGTGTCTTCCTGGGACTAATGACCACCCCTAAAGATGTCTTATATGTCTTGGCAGCTGAAAGGAAATATGGCGATCCGTTGGTCATCCCTGCCAAATTTTTTCCATCTGCAACCTCCTCCAACAATATCCAGCGCCTACTTCACATTGTTGGAAAATTTACTCCATGCCACCAGATTTACAAACCCCCACCTAAGCAATACATACCAACAGATTTGCACTCTGCAATGCAAGTTTTCCTTCGCAATGACAGTAGCAATTCACTGCTAATCCCACCTTACACAGGCCCTTTCCTCGTGATCCGTCGCAATTTGAAGACTTTCTTAATCAGCATTCGTGGCAAAGAACACTGCATCAACATTGATCGCCCAAAATCTACATATCTTCTGCTAGATGACGGCCCTCCTACAGTACGCCTTGCAAGAGCAGGGAACCCAATTTCACATGTAAGTCTTTTTTAGAGGTGGGAGTCATATAATGCATGTGGTTCACACACGTTCGTAAGCTGTAATGGTATTTTCTTCTTTATTGTATATCTCGCTTTACATCTCACTGTTAACAGTTGTAGGATAAAATGTGACGGACATCATGTCGCTGGATTGAACGTCGACAATTGTACAAGTAGGACAAAATGTCGACGATTTTATTCTTTTATTTAGCAATTCATTTTATATCCAGTTCTGTTCTTACTGTTTCATTCATTAATAATAATACATGTTAAAATGGTAGTTCCGAAATAGACAAACTTGACAGTCGATTGTATTTTATTGAATCACAAGATGGCTTCATTTTAGAGCTACAAATTTATTAAAGAGTAACAAAAAATGTATCCCTTGACCGGGTTGAAAATTTGTGACTAGGTTCTTCAATCTTTCGTTGACTAACATGTTTTATGTTCTTCCACCCAATTTCTCTTCCACTGGTTAGTTGCGCTAATAACATTTCTGTATTTGCTTGTTAATTTTTCAGTTTTTTTTTTTTTTTTCTAAAGATGCATGCTTAAATACCATTCATCTTTTAAAAGCATTATGCCACCATTCAAGTGCATTATTCGTGCGTGGCAAGTCATGTGCAACACGACTATGAACTGACCAAAGCTTGATTTCAAAGCAGGGTTTACGTCGTCTTCCACGTTGAACTACACCTAACCAGGTCACTTCAAAATATGGCAGAAATTCGTAGAGAATACATTCTATCTCTTTCGTTAGGGAACCAAAAAACTCTCCAAAAAAAACCATGTTCTATGATAAATGCATTACTATTATCAGTATACCAGGACTGTAAACCCAATGACTGGATTTTCCGCCACAAACATTGACCAAAATGGAAAAAACACCCATAAATATTAGCATCTGGATATATATTCCTTATACTATTAATAACGGCTCTTTCGACATCAACGCCGATTGAGACTCCGGTTTTTCAAAAAAATTAAAATGAACTCGTAAGATTGCTCATCTTTTTTGCTAGTAAGGCACTAAACCATTGGTAGTGTTTTGTTATTCGTAACAAGGGCATGAATAGTATATAACTGCTTCCCAATAGGAGGGGAATCAAATGACCCGTCGTAAAGCCATGTAGAACAGGTTTCCAACATTTTTAAATTGTTAGACCTTGAGTAAATACTTATATCCTTACTTTCGTAAAACAAAAAAAAATTTACCTCTTGTAGTTGTCGTCAAATCATCTTCATTGATATTGCGTTGACGCCTAATTGCGCGCACAATGAATTACATACCATGGAATATCCTGCGTAGCGCTGGCCATGTCTTATCTGGCTGGCGAGAATAGCTTACAAAAGAATTTACAGTATTGTTAGAATTAGTTATTCGCCCACCACAATATCCACGTTTTTCACATTCCCACAAGATCCTATCCTCCTTTCGCATGTCCACCACATATGCATATCCTTTGTAAAGAAGTTTTTTGCCGCCTTTGTTCGTTTTTGTTATTTCCATTATAGCGATGGGCTGGTCAAAAAACAATTTAACTATACTGAATTTCTTTGAGAACTAATGGAAATTGGAAAGTTCTTTCCTTGTTGAAAATTTGAAAATTTTCTGTTGTCATTAAATGGCTTGTAAAACTAAACAAGGCTACTACCAGTATTGAAATAATAAGTAAACAACAGCTGACTTCTCGCAAATATGTAATCAATAACTTAGCTAGCTAA
>NC_090725.1:206591137-206596137 GCF_036898095.1 Palaemon carinicauda | reverse complement strand
TTGTGTACCTTTGCCGGCCGGCTAATGTCAGCCCTTGTCTGCCGGTCGCCAAGAGTGTGGCCGGCAGCCGGGTGCTACCTTGTGTAGCCAACATGGGCTGTTGCCGGCCGGCTGTTACTGCCGGCCGGCAAATGCATTTGAACCAGCGTTCTGCCTCCTTATAGCTGTTAAGTAGTATATTTTAAAGCTAGTTATGGTGCTTGCCGGCCGGCACATAACCTTGTATACTGTACCAGTATTCTTCAGTATAACATATACTGTAAGAGGAAAACTATAGTATAAGTTTTGGTACAGCCCTGTGTGTTCTAACACTTTTGTGTTGTCTTGCACAGCCCTTTGCTGTTGCCTTACAGATAAGAAAGTGAGTTCTTTCTTGTCTATTATCCAGGATTTTAAAATCATTGCTTAGGTGTGAGCTACACCTGTTTCCTATGGAAACTTTTCTTTGGTTGTTCTAGAAGAGATTAACCATACGATTTTATTATCTGGAAGGCTGCAACAATTGGTTGTGAAGGAAACACAAGTGTGTGTCTTTCCTTTCTGAATTGTTATGCTAAACTATGCATATCCAGTGATACATAGTTCACTTGATACTCATGGAAATTTCTTCTCTTTACAGGAGGACCCTCCGAAGTGCGGAAGTGTTTTCTGCAATGTCCGCAGTAAGAACCTCTGCGGACATGAGTTTTGTAGGAGGCACGCAGCATGCGCTGTCTCCAAGGGTGATCTCCAGTATTGGGACCCTCAGGTATGTACCGTGTGCACTAACCTGATTACTGAGGCCTTTGATTCCCCTAGGACGGTGGAATCAAGGGATATAGCAAGGGAGAAGCTTCGTACCTGGGTAAGGGGCTTCCTGAAGAACACCTCTGGACCTTATCTTCCAAGTGAGAAGATGAGGGCATATCTTTTCCCTAGGGCATCAGCTGATGCAGTGATTCCCCAGGCTCAAGAGGAGATCCCCCAAGTTCAGATCCAGGTGGATGCTGAAGTCGCGGTCGCTATGCAAGACATCCAGTTGGATGACAGGATGTCTGACGTGGACGAGCGTCTGGAGGAAGACCTCCTGGCAGAAGCACAGGATGAAGTTCAAGCCCCAGACGTTGTAGAGGAAGAGGTCGACGAGGTGTCGGCTACTTCGGTTCAGATCCCGGAGCCTATTCCCTCAACATCGGCCGCTCTCCCAGTAGAGCTGGGACAGGCCCTCTCCTCCATTGTTGGAATGATCCAACAAATGCAGAAGGAGAATAATAAGAAGGCGGCTGCAATGGAACTGCAGATGCAGAGACTTGCAGCATCACATGGGCCCCAGAAAAGGCTCAATGTGAAAGACCTTCCCTTGTGCTCAGATGCTAACCCATGGAGGTATGCTGAGCACATGCCGATGACGACTGGAAAGATCGTCATCTCGGACAAGTTGGGCTCAGTTCCCCTAGAGGAGGTGGAATTCTGGCCCAGCAAGGGGTCATATCCGGACTGTTATGTCCGGCTGAGGAAGGAACCAGCTTCAAAGGAGGAGACAGAGCCGAAAGAGGTCATAGTGATGGACCATGCTAAGGCTCAAGCTTTGCTTTCATCCTCGATGAAAGAGAGGGGCTTCACGAACTCAAAGGTAGCTGCATTGAGTAAGAAGCTTCCTTCCTTTGTGTCCTCTCCTGCTAGAGCCTTCCCCTTTTTACAGAAAGGGTTTGCGGCTGTACTAAAAGCAGTCGAGGCCGGCAAGCCTTGCCCCTCCCTGGAGGAGTGTAAACCCTTGTCGCTGGCCCTGCCTATGGACCACAAAGACTGGAAGGACGTCCATCTTACCTTCTCAGTTGGGAAGTTGGAGGCTGATATTGCCGGACGTCAGTTCGGCGAGGACCTCCCTAAGCTGTCTGACTTTCTTTTGCGGAGAGAGCTCGAGACAAAAGAAAGACTGGCTGCCTCAATGTCTCTTCAGACTACTCTTGAGACGATGGCAAGTGACCCCAAGGTCCATGAAATGTTCATGGTAGTGGCCAAGACTCATCTGGCCACAGTGACGAAGGATCTTTATGGCTTCATCAGGGCGAGGAGAGCTTGTAGGGAGTTCATGTTCACCTCGGCTACGGTGAGGCACGAGCCAAGGAAGCTAATCTCCTCCAACATTTGGGGCAAAGACCTTTTCCCTACCGAATTGGTCAAAGAAGTTGTTGATAGGGCCGCCACGGAGAATAGAAACCTTCTCCAGAAGTGGGGCCTGGCTAACAAAAGAAAGTCTTCCCCGGATGAGGGTCCTCAACCAAAGAGGAAGACTATGAGGACTAGGCTACCGTCTCGACCAGCCAAGCCTCTTAAACTGCAACAGCAACTGCAATTGCCATTGCCTTCAGTGCCCCAGCTGGTGGCACAAACCCCGACCACATTTCAGTGGGTACCCCAGGCCGTGTCGACACAGTCCACGGCATTCACCCCAACGTTCGAAGGGCAGTCTACTTCCTTTCGAGCAAGGCCTAGAGGAGCAGCCAGAGGCTCGTTTAGGCGCCCCTCAAGGGGAAGGGGATTCAGGGGTGATCGCGGTCGGGGAGGCAAGACCTCAGGACGGCAGTCCAAGTGAGATGATGCCGGTAGGAGGGAGACTTCAAAATTTTCGGGATCCGTGGACCTTCGATCCCTGGGCCCACAGCCTACTCAAGAACGGACTGGGCTGGAGCTGGTACAGCACTCCACCCCCGTGCCCTCGGTTTTTCCAACACTCCACTCCCGTTCTGGAGGAGTACGTTCAAGAACTGTTGGAGAAAAAAGTGATCCGAAGGGTGAAGTCCATCAAATTCCAAGGGAGGCTGTTTTGTGTTCCCAAGAAAGACTCGGAAAAGCTCAGAGTCATTCTGGACTTGTCGCCACTCAACAAGTTCATAGTGAATTGCAAATTCAAGATGCTAACACTGCAACACATAAGGACCTTACTGCCCAAGAGGGCATATTCCGTCTCCATAGACTTGTCGGACGCCTATTGGCACGTTCCAATCAACCGTCGACCCTCCCCCTACCTAGGGTTCAAGCTACAACGAAGACTATACGCCTTCAGAGCCATGCTATTCGGGCTAAATATAGCCCCAAGGATTTTCACGAAGCTTGCGAGCGTAGCTCTCAAACAATTACACCTAAAGGGAATTCAGGTAGTAGCCTACCTGGACGACTGGTTGGTGTGGGCAGCATCCGAGACAGAATGCTTGCAAGCTTCCAGTCAAGTGATCCAGTTCCTAGAGTATCTAGGCTTCAAGATCAACAGAAAAAAGTCTCGACTTTCTCCATCTCAAAAGTTCCAGTGGCTGGGAATCCACTGGGACCTAATGTCACACCGTTTCTCCATCCCGGCGAAGAAAATGAAAGAGATAGCGGGTTCTGTCAAGAGACTTCTAGATTCCGAAAGGATATCAAGACGCGAACAGGAGAGGGTACTGGGCTCTCTCCAGTTTGCTTCGGTGACAGACCCAGTGCTAAGAGCACAGCTAAAGGATGCAACCGGAGTTTGGAGAAGTTATGCATCAAACGCGCGAAGAGATCTGAGAAGACCAGTTCCGCTTCGGCTACGTACTCTTCTCAGGCCTTGGTCCCAAGCCAGACATCTAAAGAAGTCGGTTCTTCAGCCACCTCCCCCGTCGGTGACGATTCACTCAGACGCCTCGAAGGAGGGATGGGGAGGTCACTCTCATCGGAAAAAAGTCCAGGGGACTTGGTCCAAGTTATTCAAGACCTTTCACATAAACTTTCTAGAAGCTATGGCAGTGCTCCTTACCTTAAAGAAAGTCTCCCCGCGTCACTCGATCCACATAAGGTTGGTGATGGACAGCGAGGTAGTTGTGAGATGCTTGAATCGACAAGGATCGAGGTCACCACCTCTCAACCAGGTGATGTTGGCCATCTTCCGATTGGTGGAAAAGAAGAAGTGGTACCTGTCGGCAGTTCACCTTCAAGGAGTCCGCAATGTGACAGCGGACGCTCTATCCAGGTTCACACCGATAGAGTCGGAATGGTCCTTAGACGCAGGATCATTCTCCTTCATTCTGAATCAAGTCCCAGAACTGCAGATAGACCTCTTTGCGACGAAAGACAACAAGAAGTTGCCCCTGTACGTGTCCCCGTACGAGGACCCCTTAGCGGAAGCAGTGGACGCGATGTCCCTCGACTGGAACAGATGGTCCAGGATTTATCTGTTCCCTCCTCACAACCTTCTGTTGAGGGTCCTCAACAAACTGAGATCCTTCAAGGGGGTAGCGGCAATAGTGGCCCACAAGTGGCCGAACAGCGTGTGGTTCCCCCTGGCATTGGAACTACAGCTGAAGTTTGTACCGCTACCAGATCCAGTTCTGACCCAGCGAGTCCAGAAGTCGACTGTCTGCGCTTCATTACAGAAAACCCGGACCCTACAGCTCATGATTTTCTCTCCCTAGCGGTGAGAAAGCGTTTCGGGATTTCGAAAGCCAGCATAGACTTCCTAGAGGAATATAAGTGCAAATCTACTAGAAGGCAATATGAGTCATCTTGGAGAAAATGGGTGGCCTTTGTCAAGGCGAAGAATCCGCAGGAGATCTCGACAGACTTCTGCTTATCTTTCTTCATCCACCTCTATGGTCAAGGGTTGGCAGCTAACACGATTTCGGCTAGTAAGTCTGCTTTGACAAGACCCATTCTATATGCCTTCCAGGTCGACCTCGGTAACGAGATCTTTAATAAAGTTCCGAAAGCCTGCGCTAGGCTCGGACCGCCAGCACCTCCAAAGCCCATTTCATGGTCTTTAGACAAAGTTCTTCATTTCGCTTCTCTGTTGAGCAATGAGGAGTGTGCGTTAAAGGATTTGACACAAAAAGTTATTTTCCTATTTGCACTCGCATCCGGGGCCAGCGTTAGTGAGATTGTAGCCCTCTCGAGAGAGGCAGGTCGTGTTCAGTTCCTGGATGGGGGAGAACTGAACCTGTTTCCGGATCCTACGTTTCTCGCCAAGAATTAGTTACCCACCAACAGGTGGGGGCCCTGGAGAA
>NC_090725.1:206581137-206583637 GCF_036898095.1 Palaemon carinicauda | reverse complement strand
CTCTCTCTCTCTCTCTCTCTCTCTCTCTCTCTCTCTCTCTCTCTCTCTCTCTCTCTCTCTCTCTCTCCTTGCTGGCACAGTAGCTCAGTGTCTCGTAAATTAATCAGGAGATAAGATTAATGGCTGTTATACTCACCCTATATTGTTGTTGCACCTCGCATAATACAGTGAATCAACCTGTTTGGTTAGCAGTCGTGTTAAGGAATCTAACCAAATAAAGCTTTTAGACGTCTCAAAGTCTTTATGGTCATTACAGAAAAAGTAGAAAAAAAAATACTAAAATTCTGATGTAATAATGGCAAGAACTGCACTATAGTACTAACATATATCCAAATATTTCAATTCCTAAACATTTAAACTGTGTCAAACAGATATGCAAAGATTCGAGAATAATGAAAAATAACAAAATCGCCAAGTAAAGATATTCAAAAGCCAATTAAGTTCCTAATATTGAATTGCCTAAAATGCCACCATCAAATACTACTGAAGACCAGCTTCAACAGCTGGTAGTTAACAATTTTCTGTGCCATCGATTCCTAATTATACACAGTCATAAAAGGATTTCTAGAAAGGAATGGAGAATAAACAATTTCTAGTTACTGTACCATAGATATAAGAATGAAATATGTGGACTGTGTCTATGAAGCACGCACGAACATGTATGTATGTGGGTGTAACAGGATGTTTGTATGACCTGCTTTGAGTTTAGGGCTGCATTTGACCTTATTGATCACGAGGCCCTTATTTTCAAACTTAAACAGATGGCTGTAGGTGGGCCAATGTTGTGAAGAGTTATGCGTTATTATGGACGTCCTCTTAAATATGTAAATATGTCCAAGTCTATTCATAAGCATAGCAAGTGCAAAGTTATTGTTAATGGAGTCCTATCAAATGAATTTCCAGTGAACAGTCGAGTACTCCATGGAAATGTGTTGTCCCCTATGTTGTTTATCCTCCTCATGGATTCTGTAATGTACAGAACAGTTGGGAATGGTGGAGGATTGAACTGGATTGGTAACAGGAAATTAGCTGACTTAGAGTATGCTGATGACGCTGTTCTTATTTGCAAAATGCCACAGGACTTACAAAGTTGGCTTACCGGAATGCATGAAATATCACAAAAAGTTGGGCTTAAGATAAATAGAAGAAAGACAGAGATGATGAGAATGAAATAAGCAATGAAATATGGAATATCATTGGAAGGAGAAAGGATTAATGAGGTGGAATCATTTGAATTTTTAGGAACTATGATCTCATAGTCTTTAGAATTTGAATTTTATAAAAGATTAGAAAAAAATAAACAGACGATGACCAAGTTAGGTAAAGTTGGAAAATCGAATTGCCTATAGTTACATATTAGTATCAGGCTTTATATCAGTTTAGTGTGATCTGTGTTACTGTATGTATATGAGTCGTGGCATGACAATGAAACAACATTCAACAGATTTCGTAGATTTGAGAACAAAGCCCTCAAAAGAATATTGGGAGTTGAATGGTAGGACAGGATTAGAAATGAAACTATAAAAAAATTACTTGAAGGCCATGTGTGGACGAGATCATGTTGGGGGGTAGATGGAGAGGGTTTGGGCATGCTCTTTGCACTCCCCAGAAGAGATTAGTTCACCAAACTTTCAACTGGGCTCCACAAGGCTCTAGAAGAGCTGGAAAACCTAGGTTTACATGGTTGAGTACTATGAAGCGTGAAGTAGGATATGATGAATGGAGAAGTATTAATTTAAATGTTCAAGATAGAGACGACTAGAGAAATCTCACCGAGGCCCTTTGAGTCAATAGGCGTAGGCGGAGACGATGATGATGAATGTAAGAGTTGTGAATAATGAGCGGTAATCATCAAAACTAGAGGTGCCACAAATGAATTATCTGGTGTAATAACATGGCTAATTCTCCCATACTTGCAAAATGAACCTCTTCTTATTAACTTCCGAAAAATAACATACACCTGAGGAATTAAAAAATCTGTCTTAAAATAAAATCAAACAAAATATCATTGGATCTATACGCCCATAAACATTGAGGTCTAGTAAGAGTGTTTTGATTTCATGAGAAAAAAAAAATAGACATAAACTACTGGTAGAGAGTTATTGGATTCTTTAACTGTCTATAGTCAGTACTACATTGGATCCCTCTCTCTGGTTACGGGTCATTTTTATCATTGCCTACATATACACCGAATAGTTTGGCTTATTCTTTTCGGTTTCCCCTGTCTTCGTAAACCTGACAACACCAAGAATACCAAACAATTCTTCTTTCTTCAAGAAGTTAATTGCTGCAATGTAATTATGAAGTGGCTACTTTCCTCTTGGTAAGAGTAGAAAAGACTCTTTAAATATGGTAAGCAGGTCTTCTAGGAGGACACTCCAAAATCAAATCATTGTTCTCTTGTCTTGGGTAGAACCATGGTCTCTGCACCATGGTCTTCCACTGTCTTGGGCTATATCCTCTTTCTTGAAGTTACAAACAGGCTCGCTATTTTATCTTG
>NC_090725.1:206566137-206568637 GCF_036898095.1 Palaemon carinicauda | reverse complement strand
ATATATATATATATATATATATATATACTGTGTATATATATATATATATATATATATATATATATATTTATATGTATGTATATATATATATATATATATATATATATATATATATGCATATATATATAGATATATATATACATATATATGTTTGTGTGTGTGTAAATATATATATATATATATATATATATATATATATATATATATATATATATATACATATAAATATATATATATATATATATATATATATATATATATATATACATATAAATATATATATATATATATATATACAGTATATATACATATTTATGTATATATATATACATATATATATATATATATATATATATATATATATATATATATATATATATATATATATATATATATATATATAGAGAGAGAGAGAGAGAGAGAGAGAGAGAGAGAGAGAGAGAGAGAGAGAGAGAGAGAGAGAGAGAGAGAGAGAGAGAGAGAGCCTTTTGAACAACCATGGATACATGTACAAGATTGTCTCATGATCCGTATTGATTCCAATCCTATCATTTATACCTTAACAAATTCTAACAAAGTTTTTCTTCATATAGATTAATCTTTGCTCTCACCAAGGTATCTCCTGAACCATTTATCTGCAACATCACATTACACTTTCCTTTCCCCTGATCCAAGTACGACCATTATTTTGGCATAGAAAACATGCTCTTTGCAAATGCAGGTGGTGCCACTCTCTTCGCATTAATTCCATCTCCTCAGTGTATATCTGGGATTGCTGAATCTCCCAATAGAGATCTAGCTAAAATTAGTGCATGTTGTAAAATTATGTAGTATGAAGTTGAATCCTAATAAAACTCTAAATATGACTGTAAGCAGGTCAAGGATGGTGGCTCCTCAATATCCGGATCTCAGTATTGATAATGTTTCTTTAAATTTGTATGATTTTTAAAATTACAGGCGGGGTCCTTTACAGCAAATCTACTTTCGATAAACACATTAGGCCTTTTTGTTCTTCAGTTGCACAAAAGACCGGCTTATTGAGAAAGTATTGTAAGATTTTTGGTGAGCAATCTATTCTGAAGAAGTGTTTATTTATTTTATTCTACATTGTTTCGAATACTGTTCACCTGTCTGGTCGCCAGCTACACAGTTGAAAATTTGTCGTAAAAAAAAAAACGGTAAATATCCTGGAATAAATGTTAATAGGCATTTACCATTTCAAAAACGGATATACTGACATGAAGAAGTGATATTACGGTCACCAACCCGTAAAAGAAAATAACCAATTAAGATAAAATTATGGTCACTTGTATTTTTCTGATATGCGTCTAAGATCTATATATTTTTAGAGAGAATTTCCTATCAGAATTACGGATTTTTTTAACAATTAATGTACTAAATCTCATCTTAATTTGTTAAATAGGAACTGGCGTTCTATTAACCTTCTTATTCTGGATCTAGACATTAATCTCTGGTACCTTCGTTCAATTAGCTCGTTTTGCATGTTGCATAAGATTTTCCATAGTTCTGACCATCCTTTGCATTCAGAATGATATTCCCTGTTCGTAATGCAATGTATGCTGTTAATTCTAACAGTCATGCCATCTCTATCTTGAGGCTCAATACTACACAGTATTCTAGAATCTTTATTCCAACTGTGACCAAGTTCTGGAATGATCCTCCTAATTAGGTAGTTGAATCGGTAGAGCTTCAAATATTCAAACTTGCAGAAAGTGTTTTTATGTTGGACAGACTGTTATAAGTCTCGTTTTATAGTTTATATATGAAAGATCTGTTTTAATGTTGTTACTGTTCTTAGAATATTTTATCGTCATTATTCGTTACTTCTCTTTTACTTTATTTATTTCCTTATTTCCTTTCCTCACTGGGCTATTTTTCTCTATTGAAACTGTTGGTTTATACTTTCCAGCTTTTTCAGCTAGAGTTATGGCTTAGCCATTAATAATAATAATAATAATAATAATAATAATAATAATAATAATAATAATAATAATATTTAATCTTAAATTAATCTAAGTAAATATTTCATCTACAGTACACATCATGTACCTTGTCTAAATCTGCCGTGGTCTTCCCAATGAATTCCTATAGTACAGTATGTTATCAGTCATACTTTTCAATAAAAATACCGCCATACACCTTTCAGGTATACTTAAATGCTATCATCCCCCTGTTATTTCCACAGTTTAATTGTCTTAATTTTATCCTTTGCAGTGACTTCAGCATGTATTATCAAAACTCAACTCTTGCATCTTTCAGATTTGCCATCATTTTGTCCTCCGTTTTCAGAATAGAATTAAAATACGCACAATATTATCACGGCTTCAGGCAATATTACTCCAGTTGAAAGGGTTATAGTCGGTTTATGAATGGCAAGGTCAAGGGACAGTGACATTGCCCTATCGAGTAGGATAATGCCCTAGAGACTGACCATATATGCATATGATCAGCGCCTAAGACCCGTCTCCACCCAAGCCAG
>NC_090725.1:206553637-206561137 GCF_036898095.1 Palaemon carinicauda | reverse complement strand
CTTTTTGTCTTAGAACTCACATTTCCATAACACTGGTCATATTACTTTACTATAGATCTTGACTTTTAGCTTGATTAACATTTTCTTATTTTCTTTTTTTATCACATACCACTCTGGCAACCTCCCTCCATTTCCCCCAACCTGCTTTTATCCTATTCTCAATTTCAACCTTACATCCTTCCTCCAGACTTGAAGTAGATCACAAGTATCTAAAGAGTTGCAATTGGTATATAACTGAGCCTTTACTTTCATGCATATTTATTCACTCTTTACCAGGAAACAGTAGTAGTCGATCATACCCAAGAATTCCTGAAGGGATTTGACGGTTGAGGGCGTGGGGAAGTTTTGTACGGTTTCTACCTTTTTCAGGAGTGATGTGGTGCCCTAAGGACAATACTTCGTTGGCGCCAAAGGGGCAGTTGTCGTACCGGATTACGAGACTGTTCTGTTGTAGGCGGTCGAGCACGATACATTGGTAACAGAGGTGTTCCTATTTGGAAGAAGAGAACACATGTATGCCATCCACGTAACATACGCTGAAGGGAAGGTCCCCTGACGTGCCGTCCATGAGACGGTGAAAAGTGGCACTACCATGACAAAGTCCAAGAAACAGGAGTAATTAAAGGTGTATGTACTAAAGGGGGTGGTGATGGTAGTCTTGGGGATGTCTTCTGGGTTTATGGGCACCTGATAATACCCCTTCAGGAGGTAGAACCTGGAAAAAGCCTTCACTTATTTCAAGTAGGTCAAGTTGGTGATGTTTCGGTGGGGATAGTGATCCGGTTCTGTCTGCATGTTCATGGTCCTGTAATCCTCCCCCAGACTCAGAAAGCCACCTTTCTTCAGGATGATGTGCAGAGTGATAACCATGGGCTTGAGGCCTTTGGGCTATTTTAGCAAATGTTTCTCTAGTGGCTGCCAAATGATCCGGTGCCAGACGTCTTAATCTCGCAAATACTAAGAGCCCCATCGTCTTGGTATGGTGATAAATATCGTGTTTTGAGAGAACTATGGGATTTTGACGAAGTTATAGATGGAAAACTTCCTGCTACGATGTGCGTATGTGGGCATAGGCATCCGTGGTTCCTCTGATGCGAAAAGCGAGGTCGGAGGGGTGGGTTAGAAATGCATTGAGGACTACGATTCCACGTTGACTGACCGTCAGTGAGCTACATCGACCAGGAGGTAGAAGTGTGACAGGAAGTCGGCATCAAGAATTGGAAATTTTTTTGTCAGCAATGAGAAACTTCCAAATATATTTAGTGCTTACAAACAATAATGTGAGGGTTTCATAACCGTGGGTGGGTATCTCATATCTGTTGGCTGCTACCAGGCTGATGTCGGCAGACCTAGACAAACTATGTCATGTCCTAGAGAGTGGTCTTGGCAGAAGAGAATGACAAGTACCCGTGTCTACCAAAAATCACTCGCTAGTACCTGTGTCACATAAAAAGAAAAGATTAGTGACAGGGGAGGCCACTGCCGCAAGCAATGGCCTACTTACACGTTATTTGGTCATTGATAATCATTTGCACATTTGTTCGCAGCAGCCACGAATTTGGAGTGGTAGTAGCATAACTGTAGCTGATGGACGTCAGGAAGTGACTGGAGAGGTCATTGGTTGGGGTGTAAGCGAAGGTTGATATATATGGGAGGTGAACGGCTTTGTCGCGGCACTGACATGTCCCGGGGGGGCCATCTGTGTCCTATTGCATTCACATCAACTTTGGTCACCGTTGAATAGGTGTTCACTTTGTCCGGAATGGAGGCGTTGATGGAGGTCTGTATGGTGGAGAAGTGGTTTTTCGTAAGGGCGTCGACTTTGGTCATTAAGTCCTTGATGGGCCAAATATCAACATGAGAGATAATAGCACGTACAGGATCGAGAAGGCGCTATACCCAAAGGACACGAATTACATTCAATTCACAAGGAGAGTCATCAGCAGGAGGTTGTAGGCTAGCTATACTGGTCCTTTCCCTGAGGACTATTAGGCCTTTTGATCCCCAAACGGTTGTTGAGAGAGCTGAAAAAGTTCTGCGATGGTGGCGTCTGGCAATTGTAAGTATTGCTCAAGGAGATATGATTTGAGGGCATTGTACGTCATCTGTGTGTCTCCTTGATCGCACAGCCAATTGAAGATTTCCTGGAAAGTGTCTTTGAGAATCACTGCGAGAACATAATCTGCTTTGGTACTTGGCTGAGTCACGGCCTTGACACGAAACCGGACTTCAGCATGCTGTAACCAGGCGAAAGCTTCTCCAAGGGCTAAGAACGGTAGTTCCAGGTGCATGGCGTTGATAATAGAGTCAGTGTCTGATGGCGGTATCATCAAACAATAAGACACAGCAATACAGAGGAAAGCGGGAGGGAGCTGAATACTACGTTGATCACCAACGTGCAGAGGCCCTAATTAGGTAGTGACTGATATGTAGAGTGAATATAATTGACTTTATTTCCAGGAACAGTGAGCTTTTATAACAACAGTTTCCGTGAAAAAAGGTCACAAAAACTCAAACAGATTGATACAAGTACATGCAGACAGAGACAAGTTATCAGTGCTAGGTGAGTGATAACAATATAAGAAAAAAAAAACAGGAATACCGTTACAGTATACGAGCCAGTGATACGCGTAGGGTACACCTTTTTTACTTTTCACTCTAGCTTCAGTCTTATCCATATTTCTCTGTAAAGTAGCAAGAGTCTTTGGAGCAGGGTGCTCCAAAGTCTCTTGCTACTTTACAGAGAAACGGCTATCATTTAACACTTTGCAGAGAAACTATGTTGATATAATCAAAACCACTCAAGATCACTCCTAAAATTGATATGTTAGGAGTTAAGCATTAAAATGAATTTATTTGCTAAATAGATGTTGACAGATTATCAAAAGACCTCCAATCAGATTATTTGAAATAAGATATCAACAGTAATTTCCCATGCTACATGGGTTTATAGAAACTTTCATGGAAGAGGCATACTGCAGTAATATGAATATTCATGATTTTTCGACAATGATGTTGATTGAGTGATGCTATCAAATCTCCTAGCATGTCATGTGGATAAAGCCTCTTCGCTGGATTTTTTTTAGAAAAGAGAATAATACCTAATTAGCTTTATCTCTTGGTTGAGCCATTTTTATTTCCATGTTGTGGATAGAAGATGTGCAAATTAATTTGTATAATAAATGGAAGTGGTTCATATCCCTATAAACTACGTATTTAACATTCATCTTCCATCACAAATCCTGTTGTAAAGCTACAAAGATGTCAGTCAAACAATTTATGAATATTTGTAAATGACTTTGAATGCATGTGATGAAATATACCCCTGTCTGACTTTCAGCATTTCACACTTTTCTTGTTATTCCGATTCCTCCAAAGCAGAGTGATAGATTCGGCTGATATCTTTGTTCAAAAGTATAAATGGTATACAGAGATGCATTAAAGGGAGATTTTTAGTCTGTGTCTGCCCACGTCTAGATTTTCATGGAAACGACTACACGGTTGGCAGGTTTCAGTCAAAATTGGTAAAAATATACATACAAATGCATAGAATTGCATTATCATTTTTGTCTGTTTTTTTGCGCATTTCATCGTAATTCTTAAATAGTTAAATGACTGTTAGTCAAGCTCAGTATAATAAAGATCCTCTAACATAAATGTCTGTCTTTCAGTCTTGAAACTTCATTGCAGCTTTTCCTACACAACTCGTGAACTTTCTATTAGACTTGATACAAAGGCGGATGATTAAGTTTGCTCATCTGTCTGACATTTTTTTTTTTTTTTTTTTTTGCAAATTTGTGCCTTATTTACCTTGCCATTTCATTTCTTTGTACATGTTACATGGTTAATGGAATTTCAGTCGAAAATGGCTCCGAATTAGACCATTATACATAGTTTTGCAATGGGTTAATTGCCACTCGGTCACCCTTATCTTACGTCTACAATTAAACTTGGTACAACGGAAAACCAATTCACTTTGATTTATATGAAACAAAATAAGATAAGGATCTGTTAATGTCTTGGTCTTAACTACCTTAAGAGATATGGGACGTTAAAGAGATTCTGGTGTCAACAGCGGCAGAGTGTTGGGAGAGGACAAGCGGTTAGCAAAAAGAGAAAAAAACAGTGGTTGAATCAAGAGATTCAAGCAGCTCTGAAGAGAAATCACATGGCTGGGAGAGGGTGGGAAGGAGATAACAACTACCAGACAAAAGAGGAATATAGATGGGGAAAGAGGGAAACAAAGACTGGTAGCAATTGCAACTGGAGAAGCTAAGAAGCGAGAAAAAACGACAGACAGGCTATAGGAGAGGTAATAAATAAAAATATGAAACTTATAATATCTTAATTGAGGAAGAAAAAGTCAAAAGAACATAGGAATACTACCATGGCCATATAGTAGGAGCAGAGAGGGTAAGACCAAGAGAGCTACGAACATACTATTAATGGAAAGGGGGAGTCGAATGTGTCAGCAGAACAGATGGATAGCTTTGGAGAGAAAGGAGTATAGGAGAGGTGGGACTAAGGGAAGAATATGCAAGGAATATGAATTTATGAAGAAAATTTACTTGAATAGCTGAGCCTGCTATATAATGAGTTTATTAAAGCTGAAAAAATGGAAGAAGAAATATCTAGTTTAAGTACTTTAAAGTCAAACATAAATGTATTTAATTACACTGTAATACATAATTTCGCAAGAAGGGAGATTAGCTATTTATAAAGTTATTACCCTTGGTAATAATGTCGGCAGTATTAGGTTAGGCTCATATTTACTATATGCTGGTGACTATTTTGTGGTTATTAAGTGATTTTGCTGCCACATGAAAAAAAGCAAATTTATAGTAGTTGACTGAATTCTGTTATAACACAGACAAATGCAGGCACTTAAGCTAGTATCAACATGGAATTCGAAGAGGCTCTGCTATGGATGTTGTTATGTTGAAAAAGAGACGCCGTAAGAAAGATAGTTATAGAAATTAAAAAATGTCTGACTTAATAGTTTGGACAGATAATGCTCTCCACAAGTTGATTAAAAACAAGGAATTATGTCTACCCGAGTCAAAATTAATTAACTTCAGAAGAAACCCTTTCCCTTAATTAATTTTTGCATAATAAGCTTTTAAATTAAATGAAAAAATGTTAAGATTTTACATTGGAGAACAATTAACAGTAAAACAAAAATTATACTCAACTATCTATTTTCCCGAGATCGTTGATATGTTGAGTTTTTATTTAAAATTCCAGCTAATAAGTGGTCCATATTGCATAGATCCCTCAATGTGTCAGTGAACTTTGCTATAGACATCGTCAAGGTATGCATCATATTCCACAATATAGTACCTGATTAAGGTGATCATAACCGTGAGGACACATTAGTAACATCAGATTTCACACCATTTTGAAATAATGGGGATTACCGAGTATAGGTATGTTTGTGAACTCAGTTGGAAACAAGTATGTGGAATACTTTGTAAATCCAGAGGATGATGTGTCATGGAGGAAAGATTTTGTACGATTTGAGAAGTTCAGAATAGTCAACATGGTCGTTTAAGCATATAAAAAAATCATCATATTGATCTTTGCAAGTCTGATGAGTCTTATAAATAATAGTTGCCATTCTTTTCACTAAAGTTATGTATCATGAAAGTATATCGGGCAAATTCGTTGTTCTACACTTCTAAAAAATATGAGCAATAACTTTTACAGAATTACACTTATAACATCATCATCCTCATCATCATCATCATCATCATCTACCACGCCTATTGCCGCAAGGGGTCTCGGTTAGATTTCGTCAGTCATCTCTATCTTGTGTTTTTAAATCAATACTTCTCCATGCATCAACTCCCACTTCACGCTTCATAGTCCTCAACCATGTCGGCCTAGATCTTACAACTTTCTAGTACCTTGCGGAGCCCCGTGAAAAGTTTGGTGAACTAATCTCCTTTTGGGGAGTGTGAAGAGCGTACCAAACCATCTCCATGTACCCCTCACAATGATCTCATTCACTTATGGCCCTCAACCAATCTCTCTTATAGTTTCATTTTCCATTTTGTCCTACCATTTAACACGCAATATTCTTTTGAGGGCTTTGTTCTCAAATCTAAAAAATCTGCTGGATATTGTTTCATTGTCATACCATGACTCCTGTTTATACAGTAACACCTATCTCACTAACTGATAGATATACTGCCAATATTTGGTTTGATTTTCCCGATCTTTCATTGAACTCCAACTCCTAAGACACTGTATTACAGATCATATTTCCTAAATAGGTAAACGATTCTACTTTATTAACCCTTAAGCCTTCCAATGATATTTCATCTTCCATTGCATATGCTGTTCTTATCATCTCGTTCTTTCTTCTATTTATCTTGAGCCCAATATCATGTGCTATTTCATGCATTCTGGTAAACAATCATTGCAAATCCTGTGGTGTTCTGCTGACAAGAACAGCATTACCAGCATACTCTAGGTCAGCTAATTTCCTGCCAACAATCCCCTCTAATCCTTCTCCACCACCCCCAACTGTTCTATGCATTACAAAATCATTGTGATGGATAAACAACGTAGATGACAATACATTCCCTTGAGGTACTCCACTGTTCAATGGAAATTCATTTCATAAGACTTCACTAATATTAACTTTGCATTTTATATACTTACGAACAGACTTGATAAAATTTACATGTTTACAGAGAAACTCCATAATAATACAGGACTCTCCACAAAATTGGCCGGTGTACGCTATTAAAGACTTTTTCTCCGTCCACAAAGGCCATCAAAAGTGGATTTCTATATTCTGCACATTGATGTACAGTATGTATTAAAGTGAAAGTTTTGTCATTACAAGTTTTACCTTTTCTAAATCCTGCCTGTTCATCTCTCAGCTTTTATCAATCTTTCTCTCTAATCTCTTGAAAATATGCATCCTATATATTTTCATGACAACTGACGTAAGTGTGATGATGACAGTAATTACTGCAATCAGGTAAATATCTTTATTTTTTAAAAAAATTTTTTCGCCTTTTCACCAACATTCCTCGCTCCCATTCATCGGGGTTTGACTCTTCACACCAAATTCTACAAAATAATCGTGTTCGTCCAAAATCATCTCAGCAGTTATTGGCTTCAAATACACTGGAGTCATTTATTCTATTAGCAATTACTACATCATGCTCACTCCCTAAATTCATGCCTTTGTCAACCTCGTCTGCTTTCCTGTCTAAATATTCTCTCCAGTTATTCCTGGCTTTTCTTATCTTCACTATCAATACTAATATACTTAGCATCCTATACTTTATAATTTTCATTACTTCTTTGAAAACTTTCACAAATCTATTTCTGACTTTTTCTTTGCCTTCTTATGGTATCACAAGTATCATTTGATATCCTTGGCTTTCTCACTGTAACTACATGTCCCAAAACTTCACTACCAACCGATTAATATATTTTCTTAATGTCACACATTTATTTGTTAATTGTCTGCTCTTCATCTCT
>NC_090725.1:206543637-206546137 GCF_036898095.1 Palaemon carinicauda | reverse complement strand
TAAAAGAAGGTGGTAAACTTATTTTGAGGGAGTATTGAATAAGGAGAACCCAAGAACAGTATTTGAAGATAGACTCAAAAACGAGACATTTACCATAAGAGTGACTAGAAGAGAAGTAGAGCAAGCAGTAAAGAAGATGAAAAATAGTAAAGCTGCAGGACCGGATAATATACCAGTAGAGGTATGGAAGAGCCTTGATGAGGTGTGGGACAGAGGTAGATGGAGAAAGCTGACCAGAAGCATTAACCCCATATAGAAGTGGGAAAAGATGTAGACAAAGAAGAAATAAGATGAATGTTATACCAGCTATCATATAATCAAATAGGCTACATGTGCCAACAAAGTACACAATGAAAAAATATTAATAAAGATATACAAATAGGAACGCATAGGTTTTCCTGCAGTTACTACTTATTTACAGTATACTAGTACTTTCTATTGCGCATTGTAGCCTTCATAAAAGATTTTTGGTCTTTGAGACATAAACTCATACATTTGTGAACATGTCATTCTGTAATTAACCTGGACATATAGTTCACGCATTATTAATGCTACTCTAATACGATTTCTGCTGTCAGAACACTGATTATTTATCAGAGACAAAGCTCTCTTTACAAACGTATTATTAACTGGAATTACTAGCAATTTTAGGAAAATATATTATGAATTATGGGCTCTTGAGCCTGTGAAGGAGGAAGCCTATTTCGCATCTAATACTTGCTACTGGCCTAAGTTTGTGATAACACTTCCAAGTAAAACTACTTTATCATCTATTTTATCTTCATTCACTGATGTACAACGTACTTTGGCAGCACATAGAAAGTCTTCATAGACCAACTCGTCAGTGGTTTTTAATATTAAGTACAGAGAGTTTTTTTTTTTTTTTTTTTTTTTTTCAAATGTGAATTTCCGTAATCATGGCATTTCTCTAGGTAGGAAACCGCACGCTCCTAAACTGATAGAGACTCTCTCGTGAAAATTTTCTCATTAGGAGAACTCAGCAGCAGTTTTGAGAGATTTTCCTGAACATAAAGGACCAAAACACAATGACAAAAATAAGTAATAGCTACATTTTAAAAGAGAAGGGTAAAAAAAAAAAAGGTCAAACTTTACCATTTAGCCTACATGTTCGCTTGAAATTAATTGATATACATATATGATGCATAACAATACTTACTGATTGTCAGTTTAGTAATAAAAAATGTCAACGAAAGAAACCCTTTGAAAATATATTTAATTGTAATTATAGTGGCTACCAGTAACCCAATGTCCACGGGCAATCATACGTTATGAAAAATAAAGATTATTGTAATTTCAAACAGGATTGCATATTCAAAATGTAAAAATCATAGAAGCTAAATAAAAGATATTTGTACTGGACTGTGCAGTACAATAAATGAACTGTTTCACACTATGTCTTCAGACAGTTTGTTTAGATTCAATCTAATTTTACCCGTGGCTTTGACAAATGCTTTATGACATTTTTAAAGTGTTTTAGAGGTCGCCCATGAATGGCAGAGGCAAGGGACTGTGGCATTGCCCTATCAAGCAGGACAATGCCCAAGACACTAGCCATATATACATATGATTAGCGCCCAAGCACCCTCTCCAACTTAGGGAGGGCCAGGCAATGGCTGCCAATGACTAAGCAGCTAGACGTATTGTCTCCCTCAACCCTCCAATCCATAGATCACAAGGATGATTAGGTTGCAGTCACTAAAGAAACTATTGACCTCTGGCGTGACTCAAACCCCAGTCCGTCAGATCACTAGGCAGGGACGTTTTTTAATAGGCCACTATAGGAAATTGAATTGTAACAGAGTCAATATGTTATAGGGAGATGTCATGATATAAAACATTTTATCAAAGCTACAATGCACCATATATAATAAAAATTGGTAAAACTAACTTTAATAGTAAGTGAAAACGTTTATTTACTTGCATCATATTAGACTCCACACACACATTATATATATATATATATATATATATATATATATATATATATATATATATATATATATATATATATATATATATACAGTGGTACCTCTACATACGAATTTAATCCGTTCCTCAACCGACTTCTGGTGTAGAAAATGTTTGGTTGTAAAAACGAATTTTCCCATAAGAATACATTGAAATAGGATTAATCCGTGGTTGAGCCCAAAAACCTATGATAACTCCTTCATAAATTACTACACATAATTACACATGACAATAATGCACACTAAATTAGATAATAGACATGTAAAAAAGAATAATTATAAAGAAATAATAAATAAGAAATGGGTTTTTAGCGTCACTTTACCTTAGAAAGTCCAGCACAGGTGTCGGTCTTGCTACGCAGAGAGGAGACGGACGGGCGGCGAGGAGGTAGAGAGGGTGACTACGATAAACGTACACTACCGTAACTTATTCTAACTCACACTAAGTGAATTTTAACCTAACTTAGCTTATTTGTTTTTTTTTTATTTTTATATTTTATATTGTTTTTTAC
>NC_090725.1:206521137-206531137 GCF_036898095.1 Palaemon carinicauda | reverse complement strand
TCCAAAGAGAATTTAATTAGATATTTGGAATGATTGGGTCAAAGGTCAAGGTCAAAGTAACGAAAATACCAAAAAATTCTTTTTGCTATGTCGTGGTCAATTTCCATCTGCTTTGCATAACACTAGTGCCAAAGTGTGCATAAATAAATTGCCTATTTTGTGATATGGTAGTGATTAGGTCAAAGGTAAATTTTTTTCAGATTTCCATGAAACAATTGACAAAATGCGTATCATTCAATTGTCTATTTTGTGATACACAACATGATATAGAAGGTATGCACTCTACCCTGTGCCCATTTTAGTTTTACGGGTTTTGCATTCTGTTTGAGTTTGTAATTAAATAAGCTTTAAAATGTCCTTTAGGAGTATGTAATGTTTAAGAAAAAAAAAAATTCTTGTGTTTCGTAACCATAGCATCACTAACATTTTACTTTTTCTTCCAACAGACTCGCTGCTAGTTTATAGTGAAATCAACCGAAAAGATGGTGAGTAAAAAAGTTATCATTCAGATAACTCTATCTTATAAAGAAAAATGTTGACTCTGATATCTCCAGTTTATTGACATCTGTTGAAGCAATGATTTCGCAAAATCGAAAAAGAAATCTCGCGAATGTCATGAGGAACAAAATGGCTTACTTCTCCGACGGAAAAGTCGTGATGGGGTTGAGGCAAGGAAACTAAGGATGAATAATAGTGCTATCGCCTTCCATAACTCAGTTTGAACTTTTCCTTAAAGAAAAAAATATATAAATGGCATGTGATGGTTTTCTATTAGATGTGTAAGATCAAGTTATAGAAAATTAATGGTATAATCATTACGAATAGGATTGTGTTTTTAAAATTAGAATAAAAATGATCTAGAGATGGTGCTACTAACTTAGTCATATATGATATCGTGAAGAGCTGTGAAGACATTGATACTAAATATGGTATCTGTTTTTCATGATAAAGATTAAATTATTGATAGTTAACTCTTAGATTAGTACTGTACTCTAAAATTAGCTTTAGCAGTATTGCCTCCATATATAGCATTCCTTTACAAACCGTAAATAAGAAATGTTCAAAATGGAGTTGAACGAATTTCCGTTTCATGCGAAGCCCAACTTCGTCTCGATGAGCGTCAGCGCCGACGCCACATCCGACTATCGCTACAACGCGACGTATCCGCGACGTCTGTCGTCCTCTGCTCTGGTCGAAGACACGACGACCTCTTTCTTCCAGCAAGAAACCTTCGAGCACTTCGCCAACGACTCCTGGACGGACATCAACAACACCAATGTCTTCCCCGGAAACACCACCTTGCCCATCGACATGCAGTTCAATGACGGCCATGTCCTGCAGATATCCTGCTATTCAGGCATATTTATAGTGAGCTTGATCGGGAATCTGTGTGTCCTTCGGGCCATTCTGGGTGGGGGAAGGAAGCAACGCAAATCAAGGGTCAATTTGATGCTCCTGCACTTGGCCATTGCTGACCTGATCGTGAGTACACCTTTTCTATATATATATATATATATATATATATATATATATATATATATATATATATATATATATATATATATATATATATATATATATATCTTGATTGTATTTTCTGTCTGTTTCGAGCTCTTTTCTTCTATTTTCTTTTTAACTTGATGTTTGTATGAATACTTCCCAATAGTGGTCTTTGAATATATATATATATATATATATATATATATATATATATATATATATATATATATATATATGTATATATATATATATATATATATATATATATATATACATAGATATAGATATATATATATATATATATATATATATATATATATAAATATATATATATATATATATATATATATATATATATTTATATATATATATATATATATATATTTATATATATATATATATATATATATATATATATATATATATATATATATATATATATATATATATATATATATACAATGGACTTTACGATATAGGCTACCTGTAATAAGATGAGGCCGAAGGTAGTTCGCATTTATTGAGTACGGTATCAAAGCTATGATATGGCAAGAAAAGTACATGAAACGAGGCAATAAGAGAGACAAATCCAAGAAAATCAAGCTCGATGGGAAGGAAAAAAGAGGAGGGGTATCAAATAAAATTTAGTATGTACAACTCTTTTTTTCTTTTTAACCATGAACCATACATTCAGATAAAAAATATATATATATATATATATATATATATATATATATATATATATATATATATATATATATATATATATATATGCAGAAGAACCACAGGGAAAATGAAAACACGAAATATACGATTAAGTCCTGACTAGTTTCGTGATACTTCTTCAGAGAAGTGTCACGAAACTAGTCAGGACTTAATCGTATATTTCGTATTTTCATTTTCCCTGTGGTTCTTCTGCATCTGAGCATCACGTTTTCTTGTGATTTTTACGCATATATATATATATATATATATATATATATATATATATATATATATATATATATATATATATATATATATATATATATATATATATAATATTTGGAATATATAATATTGTGCTTTAGTTCCATATTAAGAGTAATTCAATCTTAATAGGAATAATGAATTCATAGAGAATTCATCCATAACAAAATAACAAGAACTATGTTTTTGAAAAAGAGCCCCGAGTCTCGAAAGGAGATAGTATTACTAAAAAGATGAAAAACAAAGTTTATAACTTTTCCGTGAACGATTTGATGTATTTATTATCAAAATATATATTTCTATGCTTGCGCTTTGAAAATATGAAATAAATATACAATATACTTTCCCATTAAATATATTTTACTTGCTAACAGTGAATAAATGGTGCATACATAGAGTCCATATAATAGAAATAAAGCTGGTTTGTTTCTTTTAATGTTCGATAACTGATAGATGTGGATTTCAAATGAACTGATTTTATTTCAAAGAACTCTCACAAGATGCTTCCTTTAGCTTCTTTTCTACACTAAAAGGAGAATTCAGTATAAATCATACTAAAAAGTGAGCATTATAAACCTATTAGATTCATCTCACGCCTGCCTGGTTTTTCACGTGTGAAAACGATTTATCGTCTAGAATACGGTGAAATAACACAAAATATCGGAGACCAATCAGATGTATTGCCGTGCCTTTTTTTCTTATGGGGGTTTCACCTTATAAAGAAAAAAATATTATGATAAGGAAAGAAAATTGACGACTCAAGTAATTATTCATAATTTTCCGTGAAGCTCAAAGTTTTGAGTCCGAAATGCGAGTCACCTCAAAGTTCATTCAGGTCCCGCTGACAAAAAATTTTTTTCTCTAGATATATTTTGTCTGTAAATTCTATTTATATTTGATTTTTTTTTTTTCAAAAAATGTTCCTGATCTTAGTTTTCTATGCACTTGAGATGTATTCTATTTGGATTTCACATCTCTTCAGGTTGTTCAATCACTCATTAGTTTCAGTTAAGATATACGGTAGAGGGTTTTTTTAAGGAGTGGGGAAATGAATTTTTCCCTTCCTAGTTTCTAATGTTTCCAAAGAGCATTTATATTCCATTGGAATGAAATTAGTTAGAACGTGATACTTACGTTAGTTAATTATTTTTGTAACCTTAGTTAAATATCTTTTCTTGTTATTCTTTATGTAAACAGAGCAGTCAATCCAGCTTTAAAAGTAACAACTCCGTAGAAACGCGTGTCTGCATTAGAAGAGTTAATGGAATATGGTATGGCCTCTGCCTTACATATTTAATTATGTTCATTTTATACCAGAAAGTCACATTAATTCCTTGCAAAGTTCTATTGTGTATTATCAGAACAAATTTACTTCCGCGAACGAATTTATACAGCTACAACATGGACTGGTTTCGCATTGGCTATCTACATTCGATGTTATACCAATGGAATGATTTCAGTATCTCCTATGGGCAAGGGAACCAACACCAACTCATTTATACTTATTGTAGAAACGTGAATTATTGCTTTGGTTTACAAAACGAGACCAAGTCGCATACTGCCATTGCTAAACCTTGGATAATTAGAGATCAAAAGCTTATATCAAGTTAAGGTGACACTAGCTTTGTGAGCTAAGCAATACAATTGCATCTGTCCATGTGATCAAAAATTTTTGCTCTTTTCTCTGTATTCTGTAAATATATGCTGATTAATTCGAACAAGCTTCATTGGAGCCTGTGATGCGTATAATTACCGTCCTAAATGGCATTCGCAAGTAAAACAAACACCCCTTGCTACTACAATGGCTAGAGTTTTATGAAAATTGTTTATACATCAGAACTGATCATTAGACCCTTCTGTTTTCTGATATCTAGTCTAGCATACTGCTGCAATTGGAGAAATGGAAATGATATAAAAGAAACAATAAATAGAAAGAACTTGGAAAATATTTACTTAATTTTGCCAACTCTTGTAACTTATTGTACAAAACGCTATTAATGGAAGTCGATCATCTAATAAGTCTTATGATATTGTGTTCATTTCTTTAGCTTTGCAAAAGTTATATTTTTATCAAAAACTGGTGTTGCTGATTTTAATTCAGATACCTTTCGAAGATTATTCATAAAAATCTTAACGGCCTGTGTTCTTATAAATTTCAATCATACTTTTTCGGGATTCCCATCTTTGATAGAACTTATGTCCAGTTAATTTATAATTTTCTGTCATTAATATTTCGAATTACTTTACAGAATTCTGCCCTTTCCTTTGTATATGTCCTTGTTGGGGCTACTTCCTACAGTTATCAGGTGTATAGCAATGTTTTATATTGATATAACAACTGGTTGATTAATTGGTTTCTGGAACCTAGAGAGCCTGGCAACACAAAATACACGCTCTTGTAATTTTATTTTTCTACGTTACACTTCCATACTGTCACTATATACAAATATATATGTATATATATATATATATATATATATATATATATATATATATATATATATATATATATATATATATATATATTTATATATCTATATATATATATATATATATATCTATATATATATATATATATATATATATATATATATATATATATATATATATATATATATACAGAGAGAGAGAGAGAGAGAGAGAGAGAGAGAGGATCAAAATGATAGTGGTCAATAGTTTTGTATAAATGGTGATAAAAACTTTCTGCTTTCCCTGATTTTACAAAGACCTGCAATAAATTCAAATTGACGGAGTTTTATTAGCTAAAATCTATTGAACAGAATTATAGGTATGTGTATTGATGGGAAGCCTGATGAACTGATACTCCTCTTCTTCTTTCCCACCATTATCCCTACATTAAGGGGTCGGCTGCCTGGTGCGGCCTCTCAATGCTTTCTATCTAAGGCAATCTCTTCCAGCAAACATCTTTCCATATCTTCTTTCACCTTATCTTGCTATCTGCCTCCCCCTCTATTTTCCATACCCACCCATCTAACAGGTTCCTCCCAAGCCCTTCTCACTCCCAACCCCCATCCATCCTTAACACGTGCCCACATTATCTCATTCGTGACACTCTTATCACGTCTGTAATCTTTATTACTCCCGCCATTCTTCTTATTTCATCATTTTCCAATCTTTCAAGTGATGATATTCTCATAATCCACCATAGCATTCTCATCTTTGTCCTCTCAGGCTTTAATTCCTCTTTTCTTCTTAGAGCCCACGTTTTTAGCTTTGCAGTAGCAACCGAGCTATAAGTTTTTTCACCCTCCTCCTGGTGTATTTACTCTTCAAAAACTCTCTTTATTTCTACTTCTGCATCTTCCCTTCCTTTCATGCATTATTTATTGACTATATGGGTATTATTATGCGAAAGTGTTTGTGGTAGCACAAGTCCAACTCATTACCCTTCAATTTCTATAACTCCCATATTATCTAAATTTTTTAATGTCTTTTGGCAAAACGTGTTAATAGATTTGCTGAAGGTGATCATCTGTTCTCTAGTTTCCAATTTGGTTTTTGTAAAGACCTTGGAGCATGTGATGCCCTTCATGCAATCATCAATGCTGTAAAATTCAAGCATCTCTAAAGATTCATTAATTATTGTTCAATGTGAATTAGGCAAGTGACTCAAAAACATATCGGAAAATAAAATTTTACCAAGTTATCATATAATCTATATATATTCTTGGGCAGAGAGGCTGATTTTAGTATTCAGTTTCTTTTCCAAGAATCTTTCTCTCACGATTCTCCAAATATCACCAATACCCAAAAGAATATCTCTGATCTTTGTGGGTTTTCAGTACCATAAAAGAATAGATTACCTGTCCTCTATTTGTGAAAAATTACCTGGCGTTGGATGGCATCGTCTATCACCCTGATTGATTGCTGCCACGTCAAGCACCAACCTTCCTCATCAAGTGTGTTGAAGCGTCTGGACGTTGCCTTTTTTTTACTGTAATGTACATTTTTTTTCCTGGCAATGCGTTTTGGGTTATAAGGATTACTTTAACTTTGGTATGGTTCAGATATTGATTTTTTTCTGACACTTTTTGATGATTATATGAAAACAAGAATTAAAACTGCAAGTTTCCAGATATTTCGTGATTCCGTCTGAGAATGAATTTCTGAATGGTTCTTGATTCTTTTTCACTCTTTAAGGCAGCAATATGATTTTTATATTTGATAAAAGAAGATTAATTGCGTTGATTATCGATCTGTACAAAGGTGATTTTCTTAAAATTTTGCATTATGATAGCAACCATTTAAAATCTCTGACTACATTTCAAATTATCTAATTGGTCAGCTTAATTTTTTAGAATTTTTACAAGGATCACATTTGTTTTATTATCTTACTATTAGAGTAGATTGCATCAATCCTTGAATATCAGAGTGCATTTGAGCGTTATATGTTCGTTCTGAATTATAGTAAAAACAAGGAAAAAGTTAAAATACTATCTCTAGACATTGTGAAGTTGATAAACGCCTGCTTGCCTAAGGCAAATCCTGCAGATATCAATATAAACTCTGTGTGAAGAGAACTTTAATTTTAGTTTAATTGAAAGTGCACTTTTTTTTTTCCTTTTGAGAAATGTGTCGTTTCAGTTAACTTTGAATAAAGTTTTTACTGAGGAAATAATCCTTTTGGATGCAGAATTAAGTATTGTTTTGTGGAAGATTAGAATTTTACATGTAACAATATATTGTGAATCTACTTACATCACTTCTAATTCAGACTGAACATGTTTACAACAGCATAATATTTTCCCCCAGACTTCTCTTATTCTTTTTTTTTTTTTTTCAGCTTGAAAATTACCTTCGTTTTTTTAAAAACGGAGGTTCGTTATGCTTGAAATATGTGAAATGCTGAGGACATTTTATCTTCTGGCTATTTAAGAAAAAACAACATTAATTAATGCAAGACATCTTATTTTTTTAATACCTGGTGTTATAAATGAGATAATTCATTTCCATCGGGTACAATTTCTGTTTATATACATATATATGTTATATGTTTTTTTTTTCGTTTTTGTTTTTTATTTTCTATTTTCAGTATCTAAGCTTTTAGTTTAAATCTAGATCACTAACTCAGATCCCTTAATGATCTGAGCGCTAATTTGACCCATCCGGGTACTGATGTTACCAAACGTTATTCTAAGTTCGTTTCTTAGCAGATCAGCATGATATATATATATATATATATATATATATATATATATATATATATATATATATATATATATATATATATATATATATATATATATATATATACTATATATATATATATATATATATATATATATATATATATATATATATATATATATATATGCCAATACTTATTTTTCATAGGTGAAAATAGCACATTTATTAAAGTATTATATTATTACCTTTAGATGTATGTATCAAATTGCTTATTTTTCATGTCGCTTCTTCTCTCAGGTCTAGATAAACTTTCTACAACAGTATTCTGTTATTTAATTGTAGACCCATTAACACTTAATCAATTTTGAGTATCCTCCTGTTAGATGGACAATTTGGACTATCTGTTGCAGTATATCAAATTGCTTGATATCTACTGCGTATATCTTTCCATTGGATCTTAATTGTTGATTTTCCGTTTTCCCTGTTTGCGGGTGTGTGTTTAATCTTCATGTATTCCCAATGAAAAAGCAAAAAGAGAAAATGTCATTTAGACCGGCATTTTATAGAGGGTTCTTTGGGAAATCTTCTGCTGCGAAGATATTTTTTTGTTATTTATCTAGTGGTACTGGAATGAACTGTTACTCGCAACATGATCCAACCACGAATGTTTTGTCAACTTTCCTTTATCTCAAGATTGAGATTTTAAACGTCAGAAATTTGGAGATTCTTCTGGCATGGAAGCCAGCAGGATTTGTTCCTGGCTTTATTTCTCTTGATATTTTGTCATAATGACACTGATCGATACTTATCTGATTTATACAGAAGTTAAATCTTACTCTGATTTTAAATTAGCGATTTCTATGTTCATAGTTGGGAAACAAGCCTTGTAGAATGGCACAATCAATGAATACATTTTCCTTCCTATTTTAAATCCAAGATTGTAATGAACATCATGCTTTCATATATTGTAGGAAAAAAATATACTATATTAAGGATTTTCTCATCAAAACCATTTCATTACCAATAAGGAAATTAATGTAAAGAATCTCTGTTTGCTTGGAATGCAATTTTTGCGTTCATTCTAAATGATTAACATTTGAGGTGGACTTTTTAATACTAATCATAACCAGGTACAGTATTTTATTATTAGAAGCTATGAAATTTTCTATTATAACTATTACCCTTGCTTTTCATTGTCTGTATGTAAGCAATTTCTCATCATAGTTTGTGACTCTTTATGAAATTATAGACAGAATTTGAACTTTCAATTATTGGATAAAGGAGGAAGTACGCTTCTGTGTGTGACGTTTCATTAAACTACAAAGATGAGTCACCATCAGCCGATTGAACATGCCATTTAATTCTTCTTTTGCTTCTTCTCCAACTTCCATGTATGTAGAGGCTAATACCTTCTGGGTGCAATGTCTATTTAACCCTTCTACCTCTAAATATATTTTGTTCTTCTTTTGAACAATAGCAAATTGCTAATTTTTTCCCCCAATTTTCCACCCTATCATTCTTTCCACGTAATCAAACCTTCATCCTTGCATTTGTCTGATCTTCTTATCACTTGATATATCGCCAAATTTTTCATCTTTCCTATTTCATGTATGGCAACTTTGTCACAGAAACCGGAGAGTATCCACATTTTTTCTTTAATTTCTGTGTATTATTCCCACGTTACTGCTACGGGGGAAGGGGAGAGTTTACTCATAAAACATATTTTTCAAACTAGGTTTCTATTGACATTTTATGTTTATCCCTGTCTTTTGAGTGCATTCCAATCTTCACATGTTGTTTTCCTTCGGATTTCATCCGTTCAGTATCGAAAGCGTTTCTATAATATCGTTATGATCTGATACTTCCATTCTTCCACCATCATATTAATATCAGTTCCCCACTTACTGGTTTAAATTCACCTTTGTAGCTATACTTGTATTCATATTTACTTTAAACATTCTCTTTCTGTAAAAATTTGGAAAGTTTTGCCCGTTTTACTGCAAGAAGATTCCACTATTTCCAATTAGTATTGTATCATGAAAAATATAGCCAGTCACATTTCATTCATGGTCCATTTTCTTACCCCCCTACTTTTAACCTACGTAGGTTCACTGACTTTCTCTCACTTCTCCTATTATTCTATCCCTAAAGATATTAAACTCACTCATAAGATAATTATATTTCCCGCCTCCTCCCTTTTCTCGAACCACTCAGTCTCCAAAGTGAAAACGTCAAACGCAAACTTCATTAGTCTATCTTTTCTAGCAACTGATCATATACACTATGCATCCTCAACACTCCACAGTAACTTTCAATTATTATTATTATTATTCGATACTGAGCGGGTGGAAGGGAACCTCAGGTTGCTCTTTATTGTTTTACT
>NC_090725.1:206491137-206493637 GCF_036898095.1 Palaemon carinicauda | reverse complement strand
TAAAGAATAGATCAGACTATTGGGTGTATGTGTAGGCAAAAGGAAAGTGAACCGTAACCTGAGAGAAGGATCCAATATAGTACTGCCTTGCCAGTCAAAGGACCCATAACTCTCTAGCGGAAGTATACTGTACTTTTAGTCCCGGGGACAGCATTAAGACTACCTAAAATTCACTTTAATCTTGTATTTTGAAGAATGGATGAAACCAATTTTATTAGGTCTTTGGTATGGGCTAGGCTTCAGACACGATCATGCCAGAAGTTTTATCCCGTACTTTACCCCTGCCGGAAGCACAAAATGACCCCTCCTGCCTGAAGAGAACTTTTATTCCTGTATTGTGAGAAACGGATGAAACAAATTTTAATAGGTCTGGTGAATGGACTAGGCCCCAGAAATGATCATGCCAGACGTTCTTTATTGTGCATTACCTCCAGACAGAAGGTTTTTAGGGGGTCCAAATTGGTTGATTATGAAAAGAGATGAATGGATCAAACTTTGTGCAATTGAAAGATTATTATAGTCTCTTTACTTTAAAATCACCAATATCAGAAATTCAATCCAGTAATTTCCTCCTACCTCAAGCCCATTTATACCCAGTTAATAATACTTCCAGTACACATTCTGTTTTCCCAGACCCAAACCTGTCCACAAACACTGAAACTCTCAACTAAACGATCAAATTATTTTTATAGGATGAAATTGACAAAACGTTTACTTCATGACTTTATCCATATTCTTTGTCAACATTCTCTCAACTAATTGATGCAATGATGTCACCTTTTAAGGTTTCGAACGTCTCATTCAATCGCTGCCATATTCCTCTTCACTAATTTCCCTCCAGTTCTCTTCCTCAGAATCTATTTTCTCAAAATCAACAACAGTTTCCAGCGTTTGTTTTTTACCCTCTTGCATATATTTTAAAGGTTTAAAGGCCGCTCATGAATGACAAAGGCAAGGGACAGTGACATTGTCCTATCGAACAGGACAATAGCCTAGAGACTGACCATATACACATATGATCAGCACCCAAGTCCCCTCTCCAACCAAGCCAGGACCAAGGAGGGCGAGGCAATGGCTGCTGATGACTCAGAAGATAGACCTATAGGCTTCCCCAATTGCCCCTCCCCAATCCTTAGCTGCAGCGACTAAAGAAACTAACGAGTTTGAGCAGTACTCGAGTCACAGCCTTGCGTTCACCAGTCAGGGACGTTACCACATCAGCCATCACAACCCTTCATAATTGACTCTGGAGGGCAGTTTCCATAGCACCATAGCGGATTGAAGTGTCCATCTTTTTCTTGCCAGCCATGGTCAAGAGGCTTAATATCTTTATCTGGATGTTTTGTACATGCCCTATTCTACAGAACTCTGACATTATGGGCATGCCTAATATGTGGCATTGAAGCACAGTTAATTTTTTTCACTTATCTTACACGATTTTTGTAACCTCTAGGCATTTCCATAAAACACTCAAAGCGAATGTCATAGACGTTTTCTTTCTTTGTATATACCACAGACATATCAAATAACAGATTTCATATCAATGTTTCCATGCAACATAGATTTCAATTCCTGCACTGTATTCATGTCCTTTTCAAGCTTTGAGAGTATGCCCGCATTCCCTTGCCTGTAAATTGCACATGTGAAGTCGCTGCCTGTCAGGGCATGACATGCCATAAGAGCTTCATTCAAACCATGCTGCATTTCTTCTACATGTTGACATAGCTGTAACGCTGACATGCCTCCTGTTACTTCCAACTCTAAAATCCATCATTATCTGTGATTCTACAGGTAGCTTTTGCACCACACTTGTCACTACCACCAGTACTTCTGTGTCAGAAGACCTGACGACCATGTTTTTTCCCTTTTCGTACGACATGGTAGCAAATAAGGGTATCAGCTTCTGCCTAGTCTATCTTGGAATTCTTCTAGCTTCTCTAACATTAGTATTTTAATTTCATTTGTATGAAGCTTAATGTAGTTTCCACCGTGTAAAGCATAAATAATTTTCCCAGCTACTATCGATGCATAGTACTCCTTGTCTAGTTCTCATATCATAAACTTTCCAAGTTTACCCTTGATCATACCATCCTTCAGCAGTTTACAGGCATTTTGTCGCTGTTTTTGGTCACCACTAGACAATTTGATAGTTTCTTATTGAGTCAACACAGTCCCTCTTTCAAGATGCTCGATGTCCTTGATTAATGGTTGGTGAAATTGTTTCCTTTGAAGAACAGACTATTATATCTCAAATTGTTTGTACCACATGTTGATTGGTGTGATAAGAAAGTATTTCAGCCAATTTAAATCCTCCATCAAACAGCAGTGGCTGAAATGTGTATTCTTTGACTGATGCTGCATTGATCTTTGACTCCAGATTTTTTCAAGTTTTGCTTTATTTTTCTTGGTGAGAGTTCCATTAGTATGTGCGATGTGATTGAAAAGGATACCGCTGTTACTGGATAAGTCAATTTCTCCTGCAAATAGACATTGCTTTCTT
>NC_090725.1:206458637-206486137 GCF_036898095.1 Palaemon carinicauda | reverse complement strand
AATGCAATGCTTGTGCTATGTTTAATTATGATAGTTATTTCTTGGATGGATTTTCAAATAATTAAAAAAAGAAAGGTTAGACCTACTTGATTTTGTGAAATTGAAAGTGGGTCGTTTGGAATCGAAAAAAATTCATTAAAATGAGCCTGATTTAGGACACATGAACACTGATAAACAAAGGACATTATAAAATGGAAGTGAATCTGCCAATCTCAGTTCTGTTTTGCAAACCTTCATAGCTTCTATTTTCCTCTTCCTTTCCCTGGGGTGAGAGGTTGGCCTTATTCTTTGCCATTCAAGTTTCGTCTTATGATTGTACTTTCAATGTTAAATTATTCCGACCGACTTTTGTGACTGATTGTTTGCTATCTGACCACGCTTTTTGTTTCTCCTGTGACCTTGTAAACTCTTTTATTCAATTGATATGTCTTTCTTTTTATATAAATTTACACCGAAAGACTTGATATTGATACGTTTTAAAAAATAATATAAACTATTAACCCTCTAGTGATCTTGGAAGATCCACTAACCCTTGACTTACAATACTTTTATCGATTACAAAACTGGCCCTCTGGTGGAAAAGATTTTATTTTACTTTTTTCTTTTATTTTATTCATTTTTTTTTTCTTTTTTTTTTCTTTTTTTTTTGCGCACACGCGCTTTGGCACATAAAAATTATACCAGATATAATCTTCTGGCTTGGTGAATTTTATTGAAGAATTATTGAAGTGTTTCATTTTGCAAGCAGAATATATTTATGATGCTGAAAATAGCAAAAATTGCGTGGTTAACGTGAATTTGTTCACGAAAAACATAGATATTTTAACAAAATAACCATGAAAAATATTAGATGTATATTTTATTAATATATTTCGTATGAATGTTGTGTAAAAAAATAGTATTTCTTTTACGTTGATACAATGATTTTGATCTCAATATCATAGGTGAAAAGCTATGATTGATTACAAAATGATAAAAATTTACTAATTGTAGTTATGATATTTTCCAATCTACTTTTGCTTATTCTGCATATCGTACCTAATTAAAAAAAAAAAAAAGAGAAAGAAATGATAGTCTGATTCATTAAGCTGAGCGAATTTCCAATATGGAACATAAATAAAATAATATTTATTGTTAGAAAATAAAATTGAGCAATTGTCGCTAGACTACGAAAATTTGTTCTTGGTCTAAGAAAATATACCATAAAGCTTTTAATTTAGAAACGTTTATATTGTTATATAACGCTGTGTACCATATGAAAGTAAAAAGAATAACCTTTTAAAGGGTATATGGAATATGAATATTGCAATTATTTGTACACGCATAAGCCATATATATATTAAAACATTAAAGTATGGATTCTCTTAACGACCTTGGGATCAGAGCTCCAGGTGAAATCACCCAAAGACTATAGTATCTGACCGGCCGGGCTTCGAGCCCTGGTCCAGGATCCATTATGACAATAACCATACCACATAGCCATGAAGAGAGATAAAAGTCAATGATAATTCTTCTGTACATATACCTGTCTAACTCAGGTTTTTTTTTTTTTTTTTGTACTTAAAATTGAAATCAATCAATCTTCACCATCGTAGCTAGTTGGTAGGATTGTGGCTTGGCATTCGATTAATGATAAATTATGCACATTCAAACGTGTTTTATCATATTTCAAATAATATATATATATATATATATATATATATATATATATATATGTACATATATATATATATATATATATACATATATATATATATATATATATACATATATATATATATATATATATATATGTATATATATATATATATATATATATATATATATATTTCCATACACGATGTGAAAATCAAATGAATCCGCTACTCCACGCCATGTGAAACATCAACACTGCAATAATTGTTTACACTTGCCAAAGCAAAGCACGTCTACGAGAAAATTATTCATGCATTCCTAAGCATGGGATAAGCCACCTGGCTCGATAAGCTTTCGAGGATGCATATATAAGAGAATATTCTTGTGAATATTTTTCCAATGAATAATGATATGAGAAGCGTTAAAACGTAAATGAAGAGCTTTTATGATAACCTATATAATGAGTAGATATAACACATACGTGTCGACACTGAACAATTGAGTAATTATAGACGAAACACAGAAATTGTATTTTTATTTGTAAAGTAAATCTACAATAGTTTTCTTTTTTCATATATACCCGTTCATATATTTATATTTTGCCGAATACCCTAGGAATACATAAGAAGACCCTTTGAAACAGTATATGAAGCATAAATATTATAAGTATAGAGACACGTACAAAGACCTTTACAATAAATTATACATGAATTCCAAAACATAGGCCGAACCACAAGCCTTGATGGGCTCTCGAGTGTGCATATCTACACTGATAACCTTTACAAATAGCTATGTAATAGATAAAACAATAGAAACTTCAATGTGAGTCTGAATAGATATTCTATATATGGTATACATAAAATCAATAAGGGTTTCCAGGAAAAATTGAGCATTTGTACTTGAAAGCCAGAAAAATAATTTATTTGTCCTATTTTTACATTTTGCAGTATACCAATTGAACAGCACAAGAGATGAGAGGAAGTTATAACATTTTACAATATCATCAGAATATATATATATATATATATATATATATATATATATATATATATATATATATATAGATATATATTATATATATATATATATATATGTATATATATAAATATATATATATATATATATATACATATATATATATATATATATATATACAGAGAGAGAGAGAGAGAGAGAGAGAGAGAGAGAGAGAGAGATTTATATATGTCTATGCATATATTTCTATACATTCTGCTGATATAGTAAAATGTGATAACTTCCTTTCATCTCTTGTGCTGTTCACGTGGTATACGACAAAATGTAAAAATAGGACAAAAATTTATCGTAAAATGGACTTTTATCAATAAATTTTTTTTCTGTCTTCCAGCTACAAAGGCTCAATTTTTCCTGGAAACTCTCATTGATTTTATGTATAACACACACACACACACACACATATATATATATATATATATATATACAGAGAGAGAGAGAGAGAGAGAGAGAGAGAGAGAGAGAGAGAGAGAGAGATAATGTAATTGAAAGGACATTGCCGTTTTTTTTTTTTAGTAATTATTTGAACATCTTAACCAAACACACACACCTATACCAAGGCCGTCTTCCTTGAAATGAGGGAAGAAACGTCGTGGGAGATCTTGACTTCGCCTGGGAATTTGGGATTTTATTTCTGTGGGGAAGCTGCTCAGTTTATGAGCTGATGAAAGCTCCTGAAATTCAATCAATCAGCATAATGAGTTTGCTTTTCTTTTCTTTCTGAGTTTTGGATGGGGAGAAGAGTTACGGACAGAGAAATTTATTTTGCGCCTCACAATGGCCGAACTATAACTGCTATGGACTTCTTGTGTATCCTGTTAAACGTCTCAAACTGTCGACCTAACTACGCCTTGACTCCTCGCTGCTGGGAGGAAGGGCGATGGTGACTTGTACCGAAGTTTAGGCGATATCAGGCAGAGGAGCCGGTCGGGACTACGGTCCACCCAAAAGCCAAAGCAAAGTCCTTTAAAAGAAGGCAACCATGTTACCCCATATGAATAGGAAAAATGCACGCTAATAGAAGAAGTAGATTATGACAGCTCCTGACCCTTATAAAATAGAAGAAGGCTCGCTAAGTACTTAGAGTTTGCTTGAACATTCGTATGTATGTCTGCTATATTTGCTTTCTATGCACATTTTTGGCTAGGCCTAGTACCTTGCCTCACTCAGATATAATATTGTTTTACTTGGATGACGTAGTGATATTTAGTGAATATTGCCGTGATATAAGTATCGGATGGCGGGTCAATCTCTTGCACGTAATGGAAAAAATTCATTGACGCTGAGTCGCGTCACCAGATCACCAGAGGGTTCAAGCGCCACTAATCTTTTGCTGGGATATTTTTCTTTCCACTTAACACCTGATATACTTGAACCTTTGAAGGGAGGAAACTGGTCCTTATCGAAATAGGTAGCATAATAGAGACTGAAAGTGGCGTGCGGTAGATGACATTAAAGAGGCAATAGGAAAAATGTCCAATTAATGAGAGGAAAATGAAAAGAAAGAGGAAAGTAACAGAGATAAAAAGAGATGATGTAAGTACTAGTAATACCGATCCTGAGATTGAGAGTAATTGTGAACATAGTTTGATAAATGCTACAGATGATAATGAAGTAGTGGAGGACATGGATACATTAATAAATGGATTCGAGAGTGTTAAGTAAGCTGAATCAGTCAAATGGGAAAGCGACGAAGAAGAAACAAGAGAAAGATCGATTTCCCGAGATTTTCTTTGTCCACAAACAATCCTACCCTATTTGGTCACGTATCCAGCAAAGGAATCAAAGCAAAGTGTGACTCTTTTCTACATCCAACTCATGGGGCTAGGGCTAGTGACATCAGTATACATCGAACAGTTTGGAGTAGAAAATACCTAAAGGTACTGTAATGTCCCTTCGCCCCTAGCTATACATATTTTTTAGCCTTTTACTATACCAACGATCTCGCTTCCTATTAACTATCTGGCAATCCAACCTCTCGCAACTTTTACTTTTTAGTACAACTCTGGTTTTCACCCAGGTTCATATTGGTGTTAAATGAGTTTCCAGGCTTTAGCACTGGGCCTCATGTGCCAAATTCTTGATTCAAGTACAATCCAACCAATCACATTCATACTCTCCACCAGCCTCCATATACACAGATTTAACTTTGAAGATAATGAGGGGAAACCAAAGACACACCTTCACACCCATTCTGGGAATGACAGGGCCTATCCCAACCACTTCTCTCAGGTTCTTTTCTTTTACCGAGTCTCATGTACCTCATGGAAAAAACAGACGGTTTTGACACAGCTACAAGACATGCGATAAAAAAAAAAAAAACTCGGCATGTAGAGGGTAATTGTTACGTAAGCATTGCTAAATGTTTAGGCCTTCCAATGCTCATGGGGTTTGTTGACTTACAGCAAAAAAAAAAAAAATAAAAAAAAATAAGAAAAAAAAATACCTTGGTTACAAATGAAAGGCATAGGATGGCAGCTGTCTTGGCAAAGGTGTCATGCAGGCTTTTTGAGGCCCATCTTCAAAGGGTGTCCTGGCCGTACCAAAGCATAATCATGACAAGATGATTATCATTTGGCCCATGATGGAAGTCAAAATCGATATCACCACCATCACTATTACATAATTACTTCTATCCCGTCCTTTTTCACAACTAGTTAATTCTTTCCAGAATTCTTTATATTCTTCTTCACTTTATTCACATGCCTGACCCATATGCATGTCTTTGCATCCAGAAACAACATTTGTTGCTCTATAAACTAGTGTTAAAATGGAAATGGTACCTTCGAATCAAGAATTAAAATTCTAGGAAGCCAGAAAAGTATAGCATAAAATTTCATTTTCCAGCAAGGCTTAGTCAAGTTAAGTACCGGATTTTATCATATGATATGGCCTTTCTTCATTCTTGTGAGATATCATTTCCTGGTTAATAAACCAGCATATAAGCAAAAGTTATCCAGTTTACATAGAAAACACTTACAAGTCTGTTAATCCTGCACTAGAGCTGTATGACAATACCACTCATTGAAGTGATACTTTCTTCCTTGTATTTGTAGGAGGTACAGCAAACTCCCCGAAGCCCTTAGCAAAGCATCGATCTTTGGGTCGTTCAGAAAGGACATTCAGGATATCAGGCTAGTAAGGCAGATAACCAATGCTGTAATGCTAGCAATGAGCAATTTGTCTTCAAGCAGAGGGCTAATTGTCGGGGAGGGTTAGGTTTACTTATGAAGATATGACTATGGGGAGACTAAGATTTCTGAGACGGTATAGTGGTACGTCGGCCTCTTTGACGAGCTGATCAACTATTATTCACCTGCAAGGAGAGCTGTCTGCAAGACAAAGAAGTGTGACAGGCCGAGAGAGGGTTGTGAACTCAAAGGCAGGATGCAATCAACTGAGTTGTTTATTAAGGAACACTCTCCTTTATATACAAAACCTCAAGGCAACAGGACATAACTTGTTCGAGAGACACACAATGTTACAGAGCAAAACCGGAGACATGATTATTCAGGTTCTTTTTAGTGCGAGGGAAGAGCGCAGATAAAAGCATAATATATACAAAATAATTATGTACAATTGTGTGACACACGATTGGTACATGGCTCCCCCCCTAAAAATGACATACTGTATATGTTAAATAGGGCGCCCTGATCTAGAGAGGCGAACTGTAGGCGGGTCATCTGGCAGAAGATAAGCAGGTTTTAGACGATCAATGGAGACCCAGTCTTCTTTGGCCCGAATGTTTAGTAAGAATGCTTTCGGACTGCGTCGGATCACAAGGAAAGGGCCCGTGTAAGGGGGCGTTAGTGGTGGCTTGCTACTGTCGTTGCGCAGGAAGACGTGCGTTGCAGAGTGCAAGTCCGTTGGTATGTGATGCTTCGCTGGGGGCTTGTAAGTCTGACGGCACGGAGTAAATTTTCCCACGACGTGACGTATGTGCTGGAGATCGTCAGAGGAGGTTGTAGAAGAAAAAAATTCGGCAGGGACGACCAACGGGTCGCCATACACCATTTCAGCTGCCGAGACGTTGAGGGCGTCTTTAGGAGTGGGCCTTAGTCCAAGGAGGACCCAGGGAAGCTGAGTAAACCAGTTGCAATCCTTGCAGCGGGACATCAAAGCTGCTTTGAGGGTGCGATGAAAACGTTCAACCATTCCATTGGCAGCGGGGTTGTAGGCCGTTGTCTGATGTAGGGTGATGCCCAGGAGATTCGCTAATGACGTCCACAATTGAGAGGTGAAAGTGGTTCCCCTGTCAGAAGTAATATGCTCAGGGATACCGAATCTTGAAATCCATCCAGAGAGTAAGGCAGATGTACATGAGGCGGACGTTGCAGTTTCCATGGGAATGGCTTCAGGCCAACGAGTGGAGCGGTCGATGACGGTAAACAGGTAACGATGTCCTTGTGATGTGGGTAGGGGGCCTACAACGTCGACGTGAATGTGTGCGAAACGACGCTGCGGTTGAGGAAAGGTGCCCACTCCTGAATCCGTGTGTCGATGTACTTTGGAAGTTTGGCAAGAAGTACAGGCGCGGACCCAATCCTTAGCATCCTTAGAAAGGCCGTGCCAAATGAACTTTGCCTTCAGCAGCTGTGCAGTAGAACGGCACGAGGGATGTCAAAGGCCGTGAATGAAATCAAACACCTGTCGGCGCATGGGAGCAGGAATCCAAGGTCGCGGTCTACCAGTACTAACGTCACAGAGGAGGGTGGTGTTGGAGTCTTCGAGGGGAAAGTCTTCCCAACGGAGGGACGTGCAGGATGTCTTACATACTTGATACTCTGGATCCTGTCATTGGGCTTCAGCCAGGGCGTTGTAATCCAATCCCAGTTGAACGGCAGCCAACGTGTTTCTTGACAGGGCATCGGCAACGGGATTCATTTTCCCAGGGACGTATTGGAGGGTGCAATTGTATTCAGCCACGGCGGAGAGATGTCGGCGTTGACGGGCGGACCAGGCGTCAGGCTGTCGAGTGAAGGCGTGCACCAGAGGCATGTGGTCTGTGCGAATGACGTAGGGCGTACCTTCTAAGAAATGGCGAAAGTGACGGACAGCCAAGTGCACCGCCAGCAATTCTCGATCGAAGGTAGAATATCCTGATTCTGCCTTGGACAGTTTTCTGCTGAAGAAGGCCAATGGGCGGGGCGAGCCTTTGACCACCTGCTTGAGTACTGCACCAATAGCAACGTCGCCGGCATCGATGTGGAGAAGGAGAGGGGCGTGTGGGATAGGAAAAGTGAGAGCCGCAGCAGTTGATAGGGCCTTCTTTGCATTGCAGAAGGCTGCTTCTTGAAGGGGACCCCACTTCAGGTCCTTTGGCTTGCCCTTGAGGGAGGCGTAGAGGGGAGCAAGAGTGGCGGAAATGGCTGGCAGAAAACGGTGATAATAGTTGATCATGCCCAAGAAATCCTGCAGAGCTTTGACGGTCGAGGGCGCGGGAAGTCCTGAACGGCTGCTACCTTCTTAAGGAGGGGATGGAACCCTTCAGGAATGAAGCTGTGCCCTAAGAACGACACTTCGTTGGCGCCAAAGGTACACTTGTCGTACCGGACTACAAGGCCGTTTTGTTGCAGGCGGTCGAGCATGATGCGCAGGTGACGGAGGTGTTCCTCTTTTGAGGAGGAGAACACAAGTATGTCGTCCACATAACATACACAGAAAGGGAGGTCCCCTAAGATGCCATCCATGAGACGTTGAAACGTTGCCCCAGCATTACGAAGGCAAAAACAGGAGTAATTGAAGGTGTATGTACCAAACGGAGTGGTGATGGCGGTCTTGGGGATGTCTTCTGGGTTCGTAGAGAAAACATTCGCTTTGTGCAGGTAGGAGGTCACGTTGGCAATGTTTGGGAGGGGGTAGTGATCCGGTTCTGTTTGCATGTTCAGGTGCCTGTAATCCCCGCACGGACGGAGGGAGCCGTCTTTCTTCAGAACGATGTGTAAGGGTGACGACCATGGGCTGGAGGCCTTTTGGCAAAGGCCCATTTCCTCCATTTCGGCGAACGTCTGTTTGGCAGCTGCCAATCGTTCCGGTGCCAGACGTCTGAATTTTGCGAAGACTGGGGGTCCCGTCGTCTTGATATGGTGATAAATACCATGCTTGGCAGGAACCGTGGGCGTTTGGCGAAGTTCTGGACGGAAAACTTCCGGGTACGACGTGAGGAGGTGGGCATAGGCATACGTGGGTGCGCTGATGTGGAGAGCGAGGTTAGAGGGGGCGGGTTGAAGAGGTGTCGAAAAGTACGAGTCTGCGTTGACCAATCGTCGGTGGGCGACATCGACCAGAAGGTGGAAATGAGAGAGGAAATCCGCACCGAGGATTGGCATTGTGACGTCAGCAACGAGAAACTTCCAATTGAATTTACCGTTTCCGAACGATAATGTGAGGTTCTCGTAACCGTAGGTGGGTATCGCAGATCCGTTGGCAGCTACCAAGCGGACGTCGGCAGATGTAGACAGACTACGTTGTGCCTTGAAGAGTTTCCTTGGCAAAAGAGAACGACAAGCACCCGTGTCTACCAAAAATCGCACGCCCGTTCCTGCATCCTGTAAAAAGAAAAGATTAGAAACACGGGAGGCCACCACCACAAGCGATGGCCTACTTACATGTTTTTTGGCCACTGACAATCCTTGGCACATTTCTTCGCGGTTGCCCCGAATCTGAAGTGGTAATAGCAAAACTGCGGCGGATGGGAGGTAGTAAGTGGCTGTAGAAGTCGTTCGTTGGGGCGCGAGCGATTGGTGGGCAAGCGATGAAAGTTTGAATGGAGCGGCCGCAGCACCAACTGCCGTAGAGTCTGTCATAGTAACAACGATGAAGGGGCGAGGGGGTGGAGGTGGAAGGCGGTGGGAGCGAGTCGATATCCGGGGTCACCAATGTGACGGGCCGAGAGAGGGTTGTGAACTCAAAGGCAGGATGCAATCAACTGAGTTGTTTATTAAGGAACACTCTCCTTTATATACAAAAACTCAAGGCAACAGGACATAACCTGTTCGAGAGACAGACAATGTTACAGAGCAAAACCGGAGACATGATCATTCAGGTTCTTTTAATGCGAGGGAAGAGCGCAGATACAAGCATAATATATACAAAATAATTATGTACAATTGTGTGACACACGGTTGGTACAGAAGACAGTTTTGGACTTGCTAAGGCATGCCCTCCAAACGCCTTTGCCCTCTACACGAAGTATGGTAGATACACAAAAACACTTATACACTGGATCCAAGATTCCCCATGCTCCTTCTTTGCCGATGAACAAAAAAGTTGATGGTCCTATTCCTTTTGCAATACATACTGATGTTGCAACGTATGCCTGCTGGTATTCCTCTATCACCCACTACTGACAAAGAAACTGAATCCAACACTATACTATCTTCCTTATTCCCCAAGATAGATTGAGGTCCGGGAGCAACAAGGAAAAAAAGCTAGGGAAAATCACGCATCAAAGACAGAATCATTTGAATTTCACGAATGACATGAGACGTAACATTAACTTTCCTTCTTCTGTCTGCAGGCTTGCCCTCTGTCTCTGACATGTCAATTTCAGGAGGTACCATTCCCAGCAGAGGCACAGGGTCAGACCGCCATCCATAGACTGGTTTATTAGGAGGGCCAGGCACTTGAGTTAGCAGCATTCCAAAAATTCTATATCCCCTAAACCTGAATGGGGGGGAAGAGGGTTCCTGAATTATCAGGAAAAAAATGAAGCTACTGCAAGCAAATCTACCGATTCTCATGAAACTTCTGTCATAGCCAGGAAGGGTGTGAAAAACATTGTTTGCTGAATATCTTATAGTGGCTGATGGTGATTAAATATGCTAAAGGATGTATTACTTTTAAAAACAACTCAATCCTTGGAAGTCATAATCGATGTCACCACCATTCGTCAGCCCATGCTGTGTTGTGAATGATTTCGTAAGGATAGCAATCAGCTTCCTAATCCATTACCCTCTGTAACTGCTATTACCAGCAAAGTCCATAGGTAGTTGGTTGGCCAGGGCAACAGCCCCTCGTTGAGATACTACCAATACAGAGTTATGGGTTCCTTAGACTGTCCAGACAGTACTACATTGGTTCCTTCTTTCTGGATATGGTTCGCTTTCCCTTTGCCAACACATACACTGAATAGTCTGGCCTATTCTTTACAGATTATCCTCTGTTCTCATACACCTGACAACACTGAGATTACCAAACATTACTTCTTCGCCTAAGATGTTAATTATTTCACTGCAATTGCTCAGTGGCTACTTTCCTCTTGGTAAGGGTAGAAGGGACTCTTTACCTGTGGTAAGCAGCTCTTCCAGGAGAAGGACACTCCAAAATCAATCCATTGTTCTCTAGTCTTGGGTAGTGCCATAGCCTCTGTACCATGGCCTTCCACTGTCTTGGGTTAGAGTTCTCTTGCTTGAGGGTACACTCGGGCACACTATTCAATCTCATTTCTCTTCCTCTTGTTCTGTTAAAGTTTGTATAGTTTATTATGAAATATCTATTTTAATGTTAGTGTTTTTAAGATATTTTATTTGCCCTTGTTTCCTTTCCTGATTGGGATATTTTCCCTGTTGGAGCCCATGGGCTTATATCATCCTGCTTTTCCAACTAGGGTTGTAGCTTAGTAAGTAAGTAAATAATAATAATAATAATAATAATAATAATAACAATAATAATAATAATAATAATAATAATAATAATAATAATAATAATAATAATAATAATAATAATAAAGATTTCCGTAGACAATAATACGTATATTATACCAAACTAGAGATTAAGTCTCTCTCTCTCTCTCTCTCTCTCTCTCTCTCTCTCTCTCTCTCTCTCTCATATTAAAGATTACCCTGTTGGAATTTTGCGTAAAAATATGCAGAGAGAAAATAACGTAGCATTTGGAAATCTTTAGGAGTAATGCGATTCCACAGAGATATCTATTAATACAACATTATTTCCATTATTCCTTGTCTTTCAGGATTCCATTTTTTTTTATACATATTCTTCTCAAGCTTTTGTATTACATTAATAGTTGCATCACTAGAGCAGGCAGGCAAAAGAACCATATCTAAAATTTACAAACTTACACTTATGTTTACTTTGAAATTGTTAATTCTCGTAGGATTTATAATTCAATTCATATATATTAATTCAGTTTTAAAAGAGACTTATCACTAGCTTGTAATTTTATGTACCGGATGGATTTTGTTTTCATGTTTATATCAGTTAATCGTTAATAATAGTTACATGAATTTCTAGTGTTTCTTCCATTTAAGAAAGAAAAAGAAATATTGTTTTCTATATTTGAAAATCGGGATACCTTTATATATCATGAATCTCGAAATATTTATTAACTTTTGGTAACGTGTTCTATTCTAGAGACAAATCTAATACATATTTTAATAAAAAAAAAATCAATTGTTTAACTTATTCGCTTTATTCCTAAATTGAAATGTTTTTATTCCTTTCTTCATAAAGTTGTTTACAATTCCGCTCCATGAAAGAGAGATAATGATGTTTTTGCGTTCTCGATAGTTCTGTGAAGTGTGGAGATCACAGTCTTGAGTTTCATAAGTCTAGTACAAATAAGGTTTAACCCTGAAAGATTGCTAGAAAAGGTTTTCCAACTATTTCTGGACTAATGTTATGTGTAGAATGACATACTAAAAGTCTACAAACATGCAAGTAATCCAAAGATGTGAAATCCAAGATGGCGACCAAGGCATAAAAATAGTGTCATTAATTTTTCAATATTCACTCTGCGATGATAGATAAAATGTCTACACCTAGATTTTCTGGGTCAAAGAATACGATAGAAACTGTCAGATTGTCTTTTTAATCACCATATAATTAAATACAAGATGGCATCCAATAATGACCACTGATATGTAGATATATCCTCAATTAAACGTATGCCATCAAATATTGATATATACAAACCATATGATAACTTGACAGTGCATCACTTATGAAACTGGTGTGTTTGGTTGCGACCAGTCTTAAAATTCTCACCTTAATAATATGATAATCTTACTATCTATTAAGTGCATACATATTTCATTAGCAGTGTTAATACATAGACTTTAATTGATACCCATCACCTTCCTCTTCACTGAAGATGACATGATTGCATTGATTATCACAATTTCATAATTGGCATTATCCACAACCAGGTGTAGATGGTAATTAATACACCCTACAACTACACCGCGATGATTTACAGGCAGATTTGCAGTTTCATTGTATTATCTTTAAAAGATTGTCTGGAGTTGCATCCATATCTGACATTACTGGTGATAACCTAGTGTCCTCTATCTTCTAACACGAGTTCAACACATCCATGTAACTCTGTTTCCTAATCCACATCATTATCTGGTAATAAATGCTGAGAGAATGAAATTTGGTCGAAGACTCTGTTAGGAGTAGATGTTCCGGTGCTACAAAAGATTTTTAGGACACAATTTTCTTGGACAGAGTACTATGGCGTAAAGATGTCAGTGACTCTGCACCCTTCCCACCAAATAGTAAAGCCATTATCTTGGCCTTAGTGTGCTCAATTACGTTTTGTTCTTGGTTTGGAGAGAGGACCTCATGAGCACAAGATTGCAACATAGAATTAACTTCGACTATCTTTTGAAATGCAGCCCTTTTCCCTACACCAAAGATACACAGTGTACTATCACATCAAGTAAAAGTGTGGAAGAAAAGCAGCTGAGAGTATTGTTAATATGGTACACTGTTGTGTCAATTTATTTATCTGACATGAAATACGGATCCCTGCTATCTGTCTGTGCATAATGAAGGAGTAGAATGTATCTTCTCCAATCAACGTAGTGGTATGGAATTGTGATGCTTCAACTACAGCCTTAATAAAATCTATGTCAGCATCACCAGGTGATTTGATGATAACTCATTCTCTTTTCCTAAGTTTACCACTGATCAGATCAATTAAGGCTGGCTTTTTGATATCCCTCGACAAAATGCCTCTTCCTTTCTGCCGAAGAATAAAGTATTTGCAGTAACACAAACAACAGTGTGAACTTTCTACCCTAAACGCCTTTTGTAAGTGTTGGCCTTGATTGATGGATCTCCATTATAACCATCAAAAACTACTGTTGCTGCTCAATATTGTCAAATGGTGAAATCTACATATGACTCGGCTATTGTGCCATAGATATCTCCCTTCTTCCTGGGTACTTGATATAATAAGGGCCCTCCATCAAGGACATAGTGGAGGGGATTAAGGGGAATCTACACTTACTTCTTTCAAATAGTTCGATATCGCGCGAGTGAGCTGTGGTTTATCTGCCTTATGAAATATATTTCTAATATCGAAAAGAGCTGGAGAGAATGGGCTATGCTCATACCATAGAATATCTTCCAGTGACCACTTATATATTTTTGTCCCTAATCTCGGAAATAATAGGGCAGGATCAATACTTTGATCTGGTGCAACCTTCATTGCAGAAACATTACCAAGTGTTATGGCTTTATCTTTTCTCTTAAAAGAGAGTCTGAAAGCAGACTGCCTAATCATATTTTCAATTATTTTCTTTCCGTTTGACTCGTATTCAAAAACATTTATGTTGGGATTCGCCACTACACTATTGACTACATTCTGCAGTGAGGAGTCTTCTGAAAACAGTGTACGAGATAGTGATTTAGTCTTGAGCTTCTGTAAGTCTGAAGCGTCCCTCCTCATCCTTGCTTTGGTCAAATCTTTTTGTTGATCACTAGTAGTTTAGGGAAGATCATTTAATTCCTCCATTGCTTTTTTTTTACTCAGCAGTGATGGGATCTGACATTGTTCATAATGTCCTCTACTCTTCTGTCATACTACTTACCCGAGTCAGTCTGAATGAGGTTTTTAGTGACCTCATTAAAGTTTGTTCAATAGCAAGATCAAAACTAAGGCCTGCCCAGTACCGATCAACACGACGGACCACATGAAGGCCAGTGGAAAATTACTGAAATACGTCTGGATAAGTGAGCTCTAATTGCTCCATCTTTTGGATATAGAGATGTGCAGACTTAAGATAACTGTAGTGTCTAGCTAATGAAAATATTAGGAGAGACTCAGAAATAACACTTAAATGTAATAACCAAGATCCAGTACGATCTGCCTTCGTCAATCTTCTTGTAACTCCCAACATCCTCTGATAATTAAGCCACAGATGACTTATCTGGGAATGAGACTTTTTAGATCACACTTCTGGCGCATGCCTTTTTGCACACGTTTTCTGGCGAGGGACTTTTTGGCGCATACCAGACCTCAGAACCGCATGAAATATCTTTAACCCAGGACCTCCTTTTGAAAACCAACATTCTGTTAGCAGATGGGCCACTGTCAGCAATCAAAAGTTCTTCCTCTCTTTCATCACAGCCTCTGTAATTTTATAATAACCTGGATTTCTAGATTGAATAAATTAACATGAGGGAAGTAGCCACTGAACAATTACAGTGCAGTAGTTAACCCCTTGAGTGAAGAAGAATTATTTGGTAATCTTGGTGTTGTTAGGTGTATGAGGACAGAGGAGAATCTGTAAGGAGTAGGCCACACTATACAGTGTATGTGTAGGCAAAGGGAAAGTGAACCCTAACCAGAGAGGGGAACAAATGTAGTACTGTCTAGTGGTAATATCTCAACGGGTGACTGGTGCCCTGGCCAACCTACTACCTAGTAATTCAATTGTCATTATAATCAATACAGGCTATATTTATTCAGGGATTCTATTGAAGAATAAGAAAAGACCTGCGCCAAACTGTCTTGCGTCAGAAACTGTGCGCCAAAAAGTCTTGCACCAGAAAGTCTGCACCAAAAAGTCTTAGACCGGACTCATCTTTGACCTATCACTAAGTTCTGACTTCCTTTTTTCAAATTCCAGATCAATTTTAATCACTCTCCAAGGATGGTTGACCTGACAACAGTGATGAGCTTGGAACCTCACACTTAACAACCAAAGATGCGACCATTTGTCTGTCACTAACTAGATCTGAAACAATTATGTTCTTCAGTAGTTTGTCTAAAAGCAGATTTCCCTGTCATCATATGATCTACTAAGTTTTCACCATATATCACCTGTAGAATGTCTTTTAGGTTTATTCCATTTATAACGGATCCAATTGCACCTAACACGTTCACTAGAATTTGAAAGAAACCTAACAAGAGAACCATTTGCTCCAAATGGCTACTCTGCGGTACATCAACAATGATCTTATTTGCTTTCCAGTTCAGGGGCTGGTCAAATGTCATTATTAGTGTGATACCATGTTTTACTGCTTGGTTATGAATAAGTTCAAGTGTGGACTAAAAACAGCTCTTGTCACCCGAATAAAAGTCAATCCTGGCCAGAAATATAATTGAGGACTGACCAGGGTGTTTGTACCCTTTGATGAATTATATGATCATACCAGACCGTTTAGAGTTTCCTGTTTAGAGCTTAATAATAGCTCCCATAGAATATCCAATGTTTGATCACATTTTGTCATTTTTGTTATTTTTTTAAACACTACCTTATGGCAGGTGTGGCTGGTAAAACAATAGTCCACTATGTCAATCCTTGTCATCTCCACATATTTAAGTTCTGAAACAATTTGTCTTGGAATGACCTTTCTTCCATTTTAAACTGGAGTCAAGGCAAAAATTAACACCATCCAATGGAAGGAGCCTCTACCATCGATTGAAAGACTATTGTGATTAACATTGTCAGCAGCAAATCAATACCCTCACCCAAAATATGTACAGCAGCAGTGTCAGCAGCATTCATTTCAAATCTCAGAACTTCTCTATATGATGAGCAAAAACCCATCTGCAAATTATCTACAAGGAACCCAGAATGATGAAAATGGTGTGTTTGTAAGGCTAGACCTATTTGTATTAGGGATAGAACCGTTCAAAGAAGTACTGCCTGGAGGATTGCCTGTTCAACCCCAGCAACTCTTTTGCTCTTATGGTCCCGTCCCCCGCCCTCCAAAAAAAATATCCAGTATTGTGTGAAGACTCTGCGCCAGATACTTCAAAGGAATATCAAGTTTTAGCATATCTGTACCTGGATATTGGTCTGTAACAGAAGGAGCTTCCGTTTTTAAATTACTTTTAATAAGTCTAGCAAGCCATCCAAATGGTCACTAAACACTGCAATATTGTTTTAATGCAGTTATGTCTTCACAAAACTGGAATATGAGATGTTAAATGTAACTTTAGTTCCACAGAGAAGACAATTGGATTTGCTAACAAATGGTCCAGTGAAGGACCGCGCACTTCTTTTGAGCAATGGTTTACTCTTGTTCATGTTTAATAAATTTGTAATGTCATGTGGTTTATGTACATCTTACGACCATTTGAATGAACTACGTAACCAACTGTCACCTCTTTTAGCACTTGCTTCATTGATTCCACTGGCACCCATTTCACGAATTTGAACTGCATTATCCTGGCTCTATTTCTTTCTTGGAAATTTGGCACTCTTTGGTGCCGATACAACAGTTCCTCCTTTACTTGAACCAGATGGCTCTATCACTCACTATCAAAATGAAACAGGCAACCCTTTTGGCTGATGTGTTTGACAGTAAGCAGAGTAATAAGAAATTGATCTTCCTTATTCCGGTTTCCTTGAGGCTGAACTAACTCGTTTAGCTTTTCTATATCGTGAAATTAAAGATTTTTTTCATGGACCTTGATGCTTACAGAGATATAGACCCACTCCTAGATCAAAAGTTCCCTTCAGAGGAGTGGCGATATTCACAGTCGGCTACATGTTAAGTTACAACCATAGTAGTCAGTTCGACCATTCACCGTAACATCCCAGTCATCCAAACGGTCACTAAAACAATGCAATATTGTTTTAATGCAATTATGTCTTCAAAAAACTGAAATTTGAAGTGTTAAGTGTAACTGTAGTTCAACAGAGAAGACAATTGGATTTGCCATCAAATGGTCCAATGAATGCCTGCACACTTCTTTTAAGACAATTGGATTGGCTAACAAGTGGTCCAGTGAAGGACCGCTCACTTCTTTTGAGCAATGGTTTACTCCTGTTCATGTTTAGTGAATTTGTAATGTCATGTGGGTTTATGTACATCTTACGACCATTTGAATGAACTATGCAACCAACTGTCACAATAATGCTGTCACCTCTTTTAGCACCTGCTTCATTGATTCCACTGGCACCCATTTCACGAATTTGAACTGCATTATCCTGGCTCTATTTCTTTCTTGAAAATTTGGCACTCTTTGGTGCCGATACAACAGTTCCTCCTTTACTTGAACCAGATGGCTCTATCACTCACTATCAAAATGAAACAGGCAACCCTTTTGGCTGATGTGTTTGACAGTAAGCAGAGTAATAAGAAATTGATCTTCCTTATTCCGGTTTCCTTGAGGCTGAACTAACTCGTTTAGCTTTTCTATATCGTGAAATTAAAGATTTTTTTCATGGACCTTGATGCTTACAGAGATATAGACCCACTCCTAGATCAAAAGTTCCCTTCAGAGGAGTGGCGATATTCACAGTCGGCTACATGTTAAGTTACAACCATAGTAGTCAGTTCGACCATTCACCGTAACATCCCAGTCATCCAAACGGTCACTAAAACAATGCAATATTGTTTTAATGCAATTATGTCTTCAAAAAACTGAAATTTGAAGTGTTAAGTGTAACTGTAGTTCAACAGAGAAGACAATTGGATTTGCCATCAAATGGTCCAATGAATGCCTGCACACTTCTTTTAAGACAATTGGATTGGCTAACAAGTGGTCCAGTGAAGGACCGCGCACTTCTTTTGAGCAATGGTTTACTCCTGTTCATGTTTAGTGAATTTGTAATGTCATGTGGGTTTATGTACATCTTACGACCATTTGAATGAACTATGCAACCAACTGTCACAATAATGCTGTCACCTCTTTTAGCACCTGCTTCATTGATTCCACTGGCACCCATTTCACGAATTTGAACTGCATTATCCTGGCTCTATTTCTTTCTTGAAAATTTGGCACTCTTTGGTGCCGATACAACAGTTCCTCCTTTACTTGAACCAGATGGCTCTATCACTCACTATCAAAATGAAACAGGCAACCCTTTTGGCTGATGTGTTTGACAGTAAGCAGAGTAATAAGAAGTTGATCTTCCTTATTCCGGTTTCCTTGAGGCTGAACTAACTCGTTTAGCTTTTCTATATCGTGAAATTAAAGATTTTTTTCATGGACCTTGATGCTTACAGAGATATAGACCCACTCCTAGATCAAAAGTTCCCTTCAGAGGAGTGGCGATATTCACAGTCGGCTACATGTTAAGTTACAACCATAGTACTCAGTTCGACCATTCACCGCAACATCCCAGTCATCCAAACGGTCACTAAAACAATGCAATATTGTTTTAATGCAATTATGTCTTCAAAAAACTGAAATTTGAAGTGTTAAGTGTAACTTTAGTTCAACAGAGAAGACAATTGGATTTGGTCCAATGAATGCCTGCACACTTCTTTTAGGCAATTGTTTCACTCCTGTTCATGTTTAATGAATTTTTAATGGTATGTGGGTTTATGTGTCACACGACAATTTGAATGAACTACGCAATCAACTGTCATAATGATATTGTCACCTCTTTTAGCACTTGCTTCATTGATTCCACTGGCACCCATTTCATGAATTTGAACTGCATTATCCTGGCTCTATTTCTTTTTTGCAGATTTGGCACTCTTTCGTGTCGGTGCAACAGTTCCCCCTTTAATCAAACAAGATAGATCTGTCACTTACTGTCCAAAGGAAAAGGAAGGCAACCGTTTTGGCTGATATGTTTGACAGTAAACATAGTATTGAGAAACTTGATGTTCCTTATTATTGTTTTCCTGAGGCTAAACTAGCTAGTATAGCTTTTCAATTTCGTGAAATTAAAATTTTCTCTATAGACCTTGATGTTTATAGACATAGACCCAAATTGTATTTTATTTTATTTATTTTTTTTTTTTTAACTTCAGATTTCTTAGCTCCAAAGTTATCAAATATTCTGCGCAAGTTAACAGGAAGAGGGGCTTTTACTCCACTATGTAAATATGTTTGTGGTAGCTCAAGTCCAACTGATTACTTTCCAATTTCCATATCTCCCCTTATCTAGTTTTTGAACGTCTTTTGGCAAAACGCATTAATACGTTTGCTGAAATGAATCATCTGTTCCCAGCTTGCAATCTGGTTTTCGTAAAGGCGTTGAGACATGTGAAGCCCTTCTTACAATCTCCATTGCTGTACAGAAATCTCTTGATGGTGGTCAGTAAGTTCATATGATTGGCCTTAATTTTAGTGCTGCATTAGACTGTGTTAATCATGAGGCCCTCGTTTTCAAACTCAAACAGTTGGGAGTGGGTGCGTCGTTTCTTAGCATTATTATTGAATTTTTAAGTACTAGATCGCAAAGGGTTCTTACAGATGGGCACCAAAGTGAATCTAGGAATATGATATTTGGTGTTCCTTAAGGTAGCATTCTTAGCCAATTACTTTGCATACTATATACACATGACATGTGGTCTGGCCTAGAAAAGAAACTCGTAGCAAATGCAGGTGATGCTACACTCAATACATCAATTACATTTCCTGAATGTAGATCTGGTGTTGCTGAATACCTTAATGGAGACGTAGCTAGAATTAGTGCATGGTGCAAATTATGGGCATGAAGCTGAATCCTAATAAAATTCAAAGTATGATTGTGAGTTGGCCAATGACATTCGCTCCTTGACATCCAGATCTCAGCATTCTTCAGCTCTGCATGACTCTTTATTGAGGAAGTCTTTTAAGATCTTCGGGGATCAATCTACAGTATTCTGAAGAAATGTTTTAACTCTTTCATTCTACCATTTTTTTCGAGTAATGTTCTCCTGACTGGTCTTAAGCTGCTGATTCTCATCTTGATAAATTAGACAGGACCTTACCTTTTATCAAAATTCTTATTCCGGATCTAGATATTAATCCCTGGCGCTATCATTCAATTAGTTCGTTGTGCATGTTGTATAAGATTTTTCATAACTCTGATCATCCATTATATTCAGATCCTCCCGGACAGTTCCCTCCTGTTCGGAATACTAGACATATAGTAAATTCTAATGTCATGAGGTTCAATACTACACATTATTCTTGAATTATTATTCCAGTTGTGACCAAGTTGTGGAATGATCTTCCTAATCGGGTAGTTGAATCGACACAACATCAAAAGTTCAAACTTGCAGCAAATGTTTTAATGTTGAACTGGCTGACATAAGACTTTTTATATTTTAAATATGAAATATTTGTTTAGATTTTGTCACTGTCCTTGAAATATTTTGTTTTGATTGTTCATTATTTGTCATATAATTTATGTATTTCCTTATTTCCTTTCCTCACTGGGCTATTTTTCTCTCATGGAGCTCTTGGGCATATCGCATTTCGCTTTTCCAAATAGATATCGGTGGCTCTACTTTTGCCATATTTGAAGATAGACGCCAATGACACACATGTTGATAATTGAAATGAAAGAGTCTAGAATATATAAACAGTGATTTTGATCCTTTAGCCTTGAAAACTAATGATTTCAATACTTCCATTTCATTTTTTGACCACCAAAACCTAGGTATAGACATGATAATTATCATTCTAAATTAAATATTAAGAAATTTACGTGCATGTTAATGTAGTGATGACCATCTTGAATTTTGCAGCTTTCCAATGGTCAGAAATTAGCTGACTATTACCATGTCATTCTCCACATCAAATAGTACCAGAATCCGTTGAAAAAACTTTTCTAGCAATTTTTCGAGTGTTCAAGGGTTTCTTATCATATCTGTACTTGATTTTACCTCTTTTTTTTTTCTTCTTCTTCTTCTTCTTCTTCTTCTTCTTCTTCTTCTTCTTCTTCTTCTTCTTCTTCTTCTTCTTCTTCTTCTTCTTCTCTTACTTATTATTATTATTATTATTATTATTATTATTATTATTATTACACAGATATACATATATTTATAAATATATATATATATATATATATATATATATATATATATATATATATATATATATATATATATATATATATATATATGTATATATATATATATATATATATATATATATATATATACATATATATATATATATATATATATATATATATATATATATATATATATATATACAGTATATATATATATATATATATATATATATATATATATATATATATATATATATATATATATATATATATCCATCCATATACCAAAGGCACTTCCCCCAATTTTGGGGGGTAGCCGACATCAATAAGAAATAAAACAAAAAGGGGACCTCTACTCTCTACGTTCCTCCAGCCTAACCAGGGACTCAGCCGAGTTCAGCTGGTACTGCTAGGGTGCCACAGCCCAACCTCCCACATTATCCACTACAGATGAAGCTTCATAATGCTGAATCCCCTACTGCTGCTGCCTCCGCGGTCATCTAAGGCACCAGAGGAAGCAGCAGGGCCTACCGGAACTGCGTCACAATTGCTCGCCATTCATTCCTATTTCTAACACGCTCTCTTGCCTCTCTCACATCTATCCTCCTATCACCCAGAGCTTTCTTCATACCATCCATCCACCCAAACCTTGGCCTTCCTCTTGTACTTCTCCCATCAACTCTTGCATTCATCACCTTCTTTAGCAGACAGCCATTTTCCATTCTCTCAACATGGCCAAACCACCTCAACACATTCATATCCACTCTAGCCGCTAACTCGTTTCTTACACCCGTTCTCACCCGCACCACTTCGTTCCTAATCCTATCTACTCGAGATACACCAGCCATACTCCTTAGACATTTCATCTCAAACACATTCAATTTCTGTCTCTCCATCACTTTCATTCCCCACAACTCCGATCCATACATCACAGTTGGTACAATCACTTTCTCATATAGAACTCTCTTTACATTCATGCCCAACCCTCTATTTTTTACTACTCCCTTAACTGCCCCCAACACTTTGCAACCTTCATTCACTCTCTGACGTACATCTGCTTCCACTCCACCATTTGCTGCAACAACAGACCCCAAGTACTTAAACTGATCCACCTCCTCAAGTAACTCTCCATTCAACATGACATTCAACCATGCACCACCTTCCCTTCTCATACATCTCATAACCTTACTCTTACCCACATTAACTCTCAACTTCCTTCTCTCACACACCCTTCCAAATTCTGTCACTAGTCGGTCAAGCTTCTCTTCTGTGTCTGCTACCAGTACAGTATCATCCGCAAACAACAACTGATTTACCTCCCATTCATGATCATTCTCGCCTACCAGTCTTAATCCTCGTCCAAGCACTCGAGCATTCACCTCTCTCACCACTCCATCAACATACAAGTTAAACAACCACGGCGACATCACACATCCCTGTCTCAGCCCCACTCTCACCGGAAACCAATCGCTCACTTCATTTCCTATTCTAACACATGCTTTACTACCTTTGTAGAAACTTTTCACTGCTTGCAACAACCTTCCACCAACTCCATATAACCTCATCACATTCCACATTGCTTCCCTATCAACTCTATCATATGCTTTCTCCAGATCCATAAACGCAACATACACCTCCTTACCTTTTGCTAAATATTTCTCGCATATCTGCCTAACTGTAAAAATCTGATTCATACAACCCCTACCTCTTCTAAAACCACCCTGTACTTCCAAGATTGTATTCTCTGTTTTATCCCTAATCCTATTAATCATTACTCTACCATACACTTTTCCAACTACACTCAACAAACTAATACCTCTTGAATTACAACACTCAGGCACATCTCCCTTACCCTTATATAGTGGTACAATACATGCACAAACCCAATCTACTGGTACCCTTGACAACACAAAACACATATTAAACAATCTCACCAACCATTCAAGTACAGTCACACCCCCTTCCTTCAACATCTCAGCTTTCACACCATCAATACCAGATGCTTTTCCTACTCTCGTTTCATCTAGTGCTCTCCTCACTTCCTCTATTGTAATCTCTCTCTCATTCTCATCTCCCATCACTGGCACCTCAACACATGGAACAGCAATTATATCTGCCTCCCTATTATCCTCAACATTCAGCAAACTTTCAAAATATTCCGCCCACCTTTTCCTTGCCTCCTCTCCTTTTAACAACCTTCCATTTCCATCTTTCACTGTCTCTTCAATTCTTGCGCCAGCCTTCCTTACTCTCTTCACTTCTTTCCAAAACTTCTTCTTATTCTCTTCATATGACTGACCCAGTCCCTGACCCCACCTCAGGTCAGCTGCCCTCTTTGCCTCACGTACCTTGCGCTTTACTTCCACATTTTTCTCTCTATATTTTTCATACTTCTCTATACTATTACCCTGCAGCCATTCTTCAAAAGCCCTCTTTTTCTCTTCCACTTTTACCTTCACTCCTTCATTCCACCATTCACTGCCCTTCCTCATGCTGCCTCCGACAACCTTCTTGCCACATACATCACTTGCAATCCCAACAAAACTTTCTTTTGCTAACTTCCACTCCTCCCCTAAATTACCAGTTTCTCTTACTCTCACCTCGTTATATGCCATTTTCAACCTTTCCTGATATTTACTTTTTACCCCCGGTTTTATTAGCTCTTCAACCCTCACTACCTCCCTTTTACATCCACCTACTCTATTCCCCCACTCTTTTGCTACAACTAATTTTCCTTCCACCAAAAAATTATCAGACATACCGTTAGCCATACCCCTACACACGTGCACGTCTTTCAATCTTCCAAACATTCTTTTATATATATATATATATATATATATATATATATATATATATATATATATATATATATATATAAAATATATATATACATATATATATACATATATATGTATATTTATACAGTATATATATATATATATATATATATATATATATATATATATATATATATATATATATATATATATATATATATATATATTTATACCACGGTCTTCCACTGTCTTTGAGTAGAGTTCTCTTGCTTGAGGGTACACTTGGGCACACTATTCTATCTTATTTCTCTTACTCATGTTCTCTCAATTTTTTTTTTAGTTTATATATGAAAGACCTATTTTAATGTTGTTACTCTTCTTAAAATATTTAACTAAAATTTTTCATTAATACTCGTGTAGTTTATTTAGTTCCTGGTTTGCTTTCTTCACAGGGCTATTTTTACCCTGTTGGAGACCTTTGGCTTATACTATCCTGCTATTCCAATTGGGGTTGTTGTTTGGTTTGTGATATATATATATATATATAAATATATATATATATATATATATATATATATATATATATATATATATATATATATATATACATTTAAAAAAAGATAAGATTTAAAGATATTTAAAATAGAAACGCATAAAAATAGTACTCAGAACATCTGGATGATCAGTTAAGCAATAAAATTCCAATTAGGTATCCAAAACATTTTGATTCTGGAACATCTTGTTTCTGGATGAACTGGCACAACACACTTCTTAAGGATCCATGATATACTCAGGATGCATTCATCAAATGACCTCTTGTTGGATCAAAGAACATAGTCTGTGCAAGCAGGAACATTCAAGACAGATTGTTGCTTTTTGATACATACGGCTTTTGCAATCACTACCCGCAATGCTGTTCCATTTATCCAAAATTTTCCGACAGCTGTTTTAACCAATAGCTAGAGATAATCATCAGTGTACCCTTACAAAAAGATCATAATCATAATATAATGGGCACTTGGTGCTTGCTAAAGCAGGGTGCATCCGATTGAAACCAAATGTGCCGAGTATTAAATTTTCCCTCCGGCTATGTCATCCCCTCCAGCAAGAGGACATTACTTAGTTTGGCGCCAAAGCTTAATGTAGAGCTCTTGGAACTGATATGGCGGGACTTCATTGAATATCAACACTTTCCTCAAATACAAAGTTTTGTAAGTCCAACTTGAATTTTAAAGATTTATCAAAGTTTCAGGTACATATACACGCAAACACACTCATAATCACACACACACACACACACACACATATATATATATATATATATATATATATATATATATATATATATATATATATATATATATATATGTATATATATATACACACACATATATATATATATATATATATATATATATATGTATATATATATATATATATATATATATATATATATATACATATATATATATATACAGTATATATATATATATATATATATATATATATATATATATATATATATTGCCATCTCCTCCTACGTCTATTGACTCAGAGAGCCTTGATTAGATTTCGACAGACGTCTCTATCTTGAGCTTTTAATTACATACGTCTCTATTCATCATCGACTTCACGCTTCATAGTTCTCAGGAACGTAGGCGTGAGTCTTCCAAATCTTCTAGTACTGGGAGGAGCCAAATTAGATGTTTGGTAAACTAACCTCACTTCAAGATTGCGAAGAGCATGCCCAAACTATATCATCCACTTATGGTACTCGAGTATTCTCTCTTATAGTTTCATTTCTACTCATGTACTGCCATTTAACTCCCAATATTCCATCAAGGGCTATATACTGAAATCTACTCAATCTGATTGAGACTGTTTCATTGTCATACCATGACTCATTTCCATATTGTAACGCAGATATCACTAAATTGATATATAACCTTATTTTTAAATGTAATTTCAGGCGATTTCATTTCAAAACTTTACTTAACCTAGCCATTGTCTGATTTGCTTTTATCAATCTTTCAGTAAACTCTAATTTTAAAGACCCTATATAAAAGATCACAGTTCCTAGATGCTTAAATGATTCTTCCCCATTAATCATTTCTTCTTCGAATGATATATCATCTTCTATTGCATTTTCCGTTCTCATAATCTCTGTCTTTCTTCTATTTATCTTCAGCCCAAACTCGTGTGATATATCATGCATTCTGGTGAGCAAGCATTGCAAATCCTGTGGTGTTCTGCTAATTAGGACAGCGTCATCATCATACTCTAGGTCAGCTAATTTCCTATTCCCAATCCAATCCAATCATTCTCCACCATCTGCAACTGTTCTACGCTTTACAAAATCCATGAGGAGAATAAACAACATAGGTGACAACGCAATCCCTTCAAGTACTCTGCTGTTTGTAGGAAACTCTGCCCTTGTTATGCTCATGAACAGACTTGATCAAACTCACATATTTAAGAGGATTTTCATAATAACCTAGGTCTCTCTACAAAATTGGCTAGTACACGCTATCAAAGTTTTTTTCATAGTCTACAAAGGCAATCAAAAGTGGATTTCTATATTCTATGCAGTTTTGTACATGTCTCAAAATGAAAATCCTGCTTGTTCATCTCTCAGCTTTTCGTCAATCTTTCCCTCTAGTCTCTTTATAATAATCATACTATATATGTTTATGACCACTGGCGTAAGTGTGATGCCTCTGGAAATATTGCAATCAGTCAAATCCCCTTTTTTAGACATTTCCACCAACACTCTAGCTCCCATTTATCAGGTTTTGCTTCTTCATACCATATTTTACAAAATAATATTGTAAGTGTTCTGGGGGTTACTTCATTTTCAGGAAGTAGCATCTCTGCAGTTATTCCATCATAACCAGGGCCTTTCCATCTCCTGAGTTTTTTAATGATAGCTTAAACTTCAACCACACACAAAATTCATTCAAGAGTACATCAAGGTATTCATCAGCCTCAGGAATATCGATGCGATTATTTCCTTCATATTCATGTCCTCACTGAAGTGCTCCATCCAAAATTGCCTTTCGCCATCTTCTGTTGTCATACCAGATTCACATCTCGCTTTGATGGGTTAATGCTT
>NC_090725.1:206443637-206448637 GCF_036898095.1 Palaemon carinicauda | reverse complement strand
GAAGCTTTCAACCCATCACCATAGCCTGTGAATGCCGTATTTTTTTTTAATCCATGCTCTGTTCATCCACCCTAATTTCTTTATGATCCAGGCGCCAAATTGTTGTTCTTACGAGGTAAAGATTAGCAGGATGATCGGGAAATCAATTAATCTGAAGGCTTTTAAAATTCATGGATAAACTAGGTCACCTTTAAACTTGGTATGTGTGGTTACTTTCCTGGCAACCTTCAACACATTGAGTCAAAAATCCGTTTATGATTTTTGTGGACATTGACCATGGAAGTGCGAGGAGCCTTTTTGTTTTGATAAGTTGAGTACCTTCAAATACAAAAGATACTTTCAAACTATTCCCAAGACATTCATATTTTGAGTATTCCCGTTTATTGCGAGACTCGTTTCTTCTTTGGGATAATACTAATTAATATAGTGCTTTATTTGTTGACTGGTCTCCTAGTCCTCAATGGTTTTACCTAAATTGGAAAGCAGTACTATTCTTCTTTAGACCAAGCAAATGAATTCTAAATAGGTTTTGGTAAGCATCGTCAACACATTTTTTTATGCATTTTTCTGTTTTCCATCAATTGCCAATACAAAAACTTTTTTTTTTTTCGTGTATGCACATTGAGTGGAGCATTAACTACAATGATTATGATAATTACACAGGACTAATATTTTCAACTCTTCTATTGCAATAAAAGGTTTCTTTTCCACAAAAATATCGAGGTTGTTCATACTGAAATTCTGGGATGAATGTTAAGTTGATAAGACGAAGAAAAATCCAGTGTTTAGTTGTTTTCACCACCAGCCCTTAACGTCCCAGGCCATTATGTCGGGCATTCAGTTTAGACTTAATAACAAGAGAAAATGACATACAGTAAGCTGACGACCTTTGTCCAAGGAATACTCTTGTCATGCAAAGTTTTCTGAGTGTATTCCTTTTCTTGGAAGAGAGAGAGAGAGAGAGAGAGAGAGAGAGAGAGAGAGAGAGAGAGAGAGAGAGAGAGAGAGAGAGAGAGAGAGAGAGAGTTTGCTAGGTAGATAGATTGAATTTAGTTTTATAATATCTAAGGTACCAGAGAATTGTTGAGAAAGATGGTAATAAGACAATAGCGAATGGTTACTGGGTTTACAACAGATTGGTTTTTCAGCCTATCGGAACCTGTGACGCTGAACATAAAACTTAAAGATATTTGCTCTGTAAGATTTTTATCAATCTTTCACGGTCTCAGATTTACTTAATATTATCTCCTCCCTTTCTGACCAAAGTCTCCCGCCATCACCTATTCGATGTGGCCCATGTGGTGATAAAATGGCCAAACCCCAGGCTTGAATAAGGACATGTCTACGGCCTTCGTTCTGCAGTGGACTAAAAACAGCTGCATTTGTTGTTTTTGTTGTTGTCGTTGTTGTTGTATCTTCTCCTCCACTCTTCTCTCGACCATTCTCTGTCTTTACCTTATCTCATTATAAACATTCCTCTGGGTATATTTTCTTGCAATCTCACCATGTGATAAATATTACGTAAAATGTGCATGAAAACATTTCCAGCTGGTTTTATGCACAATCAAGTTTTACTTTTCGTTCCATCTAGTGAAGGGGTAAAGCGAGAATACTAGAAGATTTATGCAAACGATTGATATGGGCCTTCATTTGCCAGTGGAAGTCAAGGTATGGATATTTGAAGGGATTAATGAATTAACTCTTATTTACAGAAGTAAAGTTCGGTCCTCAATACAAATGAAAGAAGAGGATAAGTACTGTTAAGATAAAATGTTTGTGCTAAGTCATTTGAATGGTAATGTGTAGAGTTAGTGAGGAAAATAAATTTGGTAAAAGGAAGCTAGGTATTTAAAAGTTATCTGGTCACGTGGGGAGAACGGAATGAAAAGATTAAATAATTCCTAAATATCAGGAGGGAGCAGGAAGGGAAGACTTTAAAAGGGCAGGACAAAAGGAAGACAGAAGGGAATGATGAATTGTATATAGAGAGGTTTGATATGAGGCTGGTGGATTTTTTGTGGTAATGTCAAAGTTATCGGCATATGGGGATTATTAATGATTCAACCATTGAAGTATGCCTGTGTCTGTAACTACTGTTGAGCCAAGGGTGTTGGTCGGTACCATACAGATGGAGTAAGGCTCACTGTGATTTTTAGGAAGACATATGTCCCTAGATATGAAAATAAAGTTATAGCGGTGTATAATATTTGCTAAAATTGCAAAAATAATTTTTTTTAATGACTACAGAGTGGCAATCATTTGTTTACAGGATGCCAACTAATATAGTAATAAGAACTTAGAAATTTTGTGTGGGTTGATAAAATTTTTTTCAAATAATGACAAAAATAATTTCACAAACAAAAAACTCCCACAGTAACATTTGACCCCTCAAAATCTTCACAAGGAACCACTGCATTGGAATATATAATTTCTTTACTTAGTAGTCTAATATTGTGGTTGTTTGAACACATATTTTAACCATACCCCCTAAATTTGATATTTTTGAACAAATTATAGCATTAAAACATTTTATGATTATTCGTCTACTTTTGGTAAGTCTGTGCAATTTTGGTTTAACTATGCATTATGACAAAATGAAGAGACAAGAATATAACGTACCAATGCAAAATTTCAAAAAATTAAACATCTAAATATATTAAAATGCTTAAAAGTAGTGGGTAGCCTTGAATATTATTGTCATCTAGATTACTCAACTAAATCGTTATTCTTTTTGTCATTCCAAGTAATATTTAGTTACTAGTAGCCTAGTACATGTGTGAACCTAATGCAAGAACAAACCAGAGATGAGGCTAAAAAGCCAACTTGGAGACACTGTATACGTTTGTGTATCATTCAGCTCCAATGTCTCTGGAATTCTTCGCGCCTGAGATGACGTCCGGGGCTATTTTTACTCTCTACATACTGATAAGTTCTCGGCCTTTTTAAAAAGGATTTACCAAACACTTCCTAAGCTGTACAGTAGTCGAAACAACATTTTTATCTTTCCTCACATGCGTTTTGTACAGATCAGCATGCGGAACATTTGATTCGTGTTCTACCATTTCCATCATCTAGCCAAGAAAGGCACTCTATATTCTCCAGTAATGTAAAAAAAGATTTACTGCTCCTGGTTTCAGATTAATTCTTGTTGTGGCTTCTGGGGTTTGTGAATCCTTGTTCAAAGTAACTTCAATTGCTTGATCAACGGGAATGCGTCCAAACGTGTTGTGCCTGGACAGTTGAACAGAGAATGAACCATCTAAGAATGCCTGATACACAATGATTGGTTTCCAGATTGGTCATCTCAGCATAATACCCTGGTAGATATCTTGCATATTTAAATTTGTCATAAGCAAAACACCATTGAATCATGTTGTGGATAGCAAAGAGATGCAAGAGCCAGCTTCCATCTCGAGCAGCACGCAGCAGGGCTAGTAAGATGTTTCTAACTATTGTCCAAAAATACATTCAACAGGCTAAGAGTTCTCCATTTTCATTCCAAAGATGGCTCATATTACACTGGTTGGATTCAAATGTTACAAGTAACAATCTTCTATTTACAGCACTCCACTCAGTTAATGCCTTTTCTACTCTTGGTGTCATCATCATTCCTACACCTCTTCCAACTCCATCAGTTCTTCCTGATTAGATTAATATATATATATATATATATATATATATATATATATATATATATATATATATATATATATATATATGTATATATATATATATATATATATATATATATATATATATATATATATATATATATATATATGCATATATATATATATATATATATATATATATTAATATATATATGCACATAAATATATATATATATATATATATATATATATATTAATATATATATGCACATAAATATATATATATATATATATATATATATATATATAGATAGATAGATAGATAGATACATATATTAATCTAATCAGGAAGAACTGATGGAGTTGGAAGAGAAGGTGTAGGAATGATGATGACACCAAGAGTAGAAAAGGCATTAACTGAGCGGAGTGCTGTAAATAGCAGATTGTTACTTGTAAAATTTGAATCCAACCAGTGCAATATGAGCATTATAGTTTGCTATGCACCAACAAATGATACCCCTGAAGAAAGAAAATATGAGTACTATGAAGAACTGCAGAGTGTTACAGATGAGATCCCAGAGAGAGATATGAAAATTGTAATTGGTGACCTCATTGCTAGAGTTGGAAGGAATAATCAAGGTTTTGATGTCCTGGCGAAGTTGCAAATGAAAATGGATCATATTTTATAATTGTTTTCTTCAACAAATAATCTTGTTATTGGAGATACTCTTTTCCAGCACAAGGACATCCACAAATATACATGGATTTCAACATGTGGCAATTCAAATTATCAGATAGATCACATAGCCGTTAATAAAGAGATAAAGGGGACTTTGAGAAATTAAGAAGTTATAAAGGTACAGATATTGGTAGTGATCAGCAGCTCCTCATTGCCACACGGAAATTAAAACTTAAAGCACCCAACAGAAATGTTGATAGAAGACTTAGGTTTAATATAACTAAGGTTCTAGAAGATAGAGTTCAGAGAAATATTTGCAATTTAATGTAGGAATTGATATGCTGTGTTAGAGACTTTAAGAGAAGAGCAAAAAAATTTACGAAGAACAGTGTAATATTAAGAACATATATCAATCAATTCGTGGTGAAGATTGGGACATGCAGATACAAGGAGAATGCCATGGATATCAAATGATAATTGGGATTTTATGAAAAGAAGACAAAGACAGAAATTGATTGTTGAAAGATTTCGAGGAAGCAATGAAAATTACAAGGTAGAGTCTGCAAAGTATTCAAGTATTGATAGTGAGGTAAAAGAAAAGCCATGAATGAATGGAGAGAGTATTTAGGTAGGAAAGAAGATGAAGCTTGCAAAACTGTGAATTCAGGGAGAGGCTATGGTGTAACTATTGCTCATAGAATTATTAATGA
>NC_090725.1:206428637-206438637 GCF_036898095.1 Palaemon carinicauda | reverse complement strand
TTTCTTAATATTGATTATATTGGTGTCCGTATAATTAAGCTGATAATGTTTATTATATCAATTTTAATAGAAAACATAATGATTGAGGTAATTTGTATAAAAATGGAAATCCGGATCCGGATTCGGATCATCTCCAAAATTTAATTGGGTCGTCCATGACCTCAGATCTATCTGCGGTGAAATTTTTTTCAAATTTCGTCAAGTTGTTTTGACGTAATCTTGCCTCAGATAGACCGCAACACAGACAAATAAATAAATAGGTAAACCGGCTTGATTTTATAACCTCTTTGACGAAGGTAATAAATCTTGTCTGCTGGCATTTGTATACATTTAAAAAGCATATTAGTCTAGATTGTGTTCATATTTTCAATCGTCATCAACATGATTACACTGAATACATAGAAAAATGTTGTCTCTTATTCGTATAATCCTTTTTTTTTTTTAATACGTAGTCGTCAATTTTGGTGTTTTTCTTTCCCCTATTGTTAAAATCAATGTTATGTTATGTTATATATTTACTAGTAACATCTATATGACGTCTGAATATTTAGATAGATATGCACACACACGAACACGATCACACAGATTCAACCCTTTCAATCCCCCTTCCCTAACTACAACCTGCTGGTTCGGCAATTTGTAGGAGATTGTGGTTTCCGAGTGTACCTCTCGGGGTAACCCCTCTTACAAGGTATGACTATTCTCTCTCTCTCTCTCTCTCTCTCTCTCTCTCTCTCTCTCTCTCTCTCTCTCTCTCTCTCTCTCTACTGAGCGTGACAGGAATCAAATAATATATATATATATATATATATATATATATATATATATATATATATATATATATATATATATGTATATATATATATATAAATATATATATGTATATATATACATATATATATATATATATATATATATATATATATATATATATATATATATATATATATATATATATATATGTGTGTGTGTGTATACACATACACATACACACATATATATATATATATATATATATATATGTATATATATATATATATATATACACATATATATACATATATATATATATATATATATATATATATATATATATATATATATATATGAGTCAGAATCCTGCTCTATAGTTAATAGGGGAGATGATATGTAATGTGAAGTGTGTATGATGATGTGAATTACGGTAATACTGACTTATTAGATTTTTGTGCTCACCATTTAACTAATCGTAAAGTGTGATATGTTGCCCTGTTTTCATACAACGTTTATCCTTAAGAAAGAATAAAGTAAAAAAAAAAAAACTATGAAAGGATGCTTATGTAATTTTTAGTGTTTTTTTTAATTATTGTATGATCCCAGACGAAAAGAACAAAGTTTAATTTTGATGGTTACATTTCTATCTAAATTAAATTCTATTAATTTCCTTTAAAACGCGGGAAGAACATTGAATTATTAGTTAGTTTCCTATGAATCATTCTTTTCTCATTTGCAAATGGTAAAAAGTCCTTTGAGACTTTCATATCAACTGAAACCTCACACTGCCTTCTTTTATTATATCTTATCTTAATCTTTCCTTTGAAAGAAAAATTATAAGGATTTGCTATAAGTGCTCATTCTCTGCTGCTTTAGTATATCCTTTATGGAAGATATATTATTATTTTTGACTATCTGAATGCGGAAGCCACTTCCCTTATACTGAAAAATTTAATAAATGGTAAGTGGATAGTAATTAATATGTTGGTTTATCGGTGTTTAGCATTTAAAATGGACAAGGATGGGATTTGATATATGTTTTAATAGCCTATTATATTATGCAATATCATTCTTCGTTGTGAGTTTACTTTTTACTGTGTATCTTTCTATTCTTTTTATGTCATAAGGGACGTTCTTTATGAAGGCTTTTTGTCTGTTATCTTATTATTCCCACTAGAATGAAAGAAGACTGTTCTTGAAACTGGCTTTGCAAAGACAGGGATTTCATGACTACCCATTGACACATAAAAACATACATGAATCCTTCATGTTAATTTTATAAAGTTTTATTATGATCTTTGCAGAGCTGTTTGCTTTTTATTGAATGGGGTGCATATGCGAAGGACAGTTTGTTGTAATTATTTCTTATTGGACACAAATGTAACTAAATTTATTCCCTAACTTCGATTATGATAGCCACGAAATTATACTGGCACATTAAATTGTCTTGCTTGAAGTCATAGATATTTGTGATTTTTATTTTCATTTAAAAACTTGCATTTAAGAAAAAAGATATGATTGAAAATATATGTTTTTTTTAAGGCTTAGAACACGTGACTTACACCAAGCGTTTATATTACTTCATCCTTTTTGTTTTAAAGTTTTAGTTCGTAGAAAACCCTTCAGTGATAATAAAAAACAGTTCACTTACCCCACGTCTAGACCTTCTGTATTCTTTTTTTCCACAACTTTCTAGTTGTTGAATAATTTGAGGTACTTTTTCATTGTCACTGTTTTCAGTGGTCACTTCTAATATATTGTTTTAAGTGAATCTTATTATCTATTAGGTCTCCATCTCTATCTGTGTTCGAGTGAAAAAAAAACAAGTTTCTTGAAGTGAAAAAAACCAGTTCATCCTTACTAGCGACTGATCTTTGAAATAACGTTAATCTACGATTCGTCACTCTCAGTATTTAACCAGCATAATCTCGTCATGTTATTCATTCAAGCTATCTTGTATTTACCGTACGCTATGTGGTTTCAGGTTAATATCATCTTTGGCTTCGTGGTTTTGCCTTTCTCTTTCATCTCCAACACATTGACCATCATCTCTACCAATGTCCCTAATTGTTCTTGATATTGCGTATAATATCTTTTTTTTCCTAGCTTGTTCTACACATAAAGTTAATTGTTGTTTTTGGCATAAAATAAACTTCCTCAAAATTGACTTCTACATCCTCCAATACGTCCTTGTGTATTCCAAAATAAACTGGCCTTTCTCCTATAAAATGATAACCACCGCCAACAAAACCATTACCGGTAATAACGCAACCTTGCCCTACCAGTATAACTTCCATTTTTCCAGCATAACCTCCATTTCCAAAGCATCGTCGTCTACCGACTTCGACGTCTCATAACTTCTTACAACATAAACTCAACATGAACTTAGCCGTCCTCCAAAATTTTGCCTTGTCTTTTATTATATATTTTCTAAGCCTTTCCGGTTACCATTACACCATATGAGCTTTAAAATCTTTTTTTAACCTTTATTAAATCACTCTCCTCTTTTCCCATACGGATTCAGACTCCACCAGAACAAAACTCCTTACGTAAGATACGCCCCTCTTCCTTCCCCACTTCTCCTACACCGTGACTTTCCACGGACGTCAAGGATCCAGAAGCAGGGGTGGGAGGAGGATCATTCAGCTTGAAAAATATCCTTTCACTCCAGCATCCTTTCGCCTTCCATTCCTGTCATGTGGCTTCTCCTTGCACAATTCATCTAATTTCCGTTCGGAACAGAATGGTTGAAACACCACTTTAAAGTTCTGTGTTGTTCCTCCATATCCTTTTTACTTTTATTTCCCATTTTGTAAATAATTTGATTTGTTGCGTTGTGTTAATTTTGACTTTCACTATTATACTCTGCTTCTAAGCCTTAAACTGGTTAGGCCTATATCTTCTTCACATATTGATCATCACGTTGATGCTAAATTCCTGTTTGGTTGATAACGTTCACACTTCAGTAGTAATTACCACAAACAGTAATAGAAAAAATTTTAATTTCTGAGTATTGTTTATCGTCGAATAACTTCATGATATTTTGTGGAATCGAAATTATTTATAAAACTGGTTTTAGATCGGCTTAGTACACGATTCTTTGAATTTTCGCTCGCTAACACCTGCTGTGTTGCTCATTACATTCCCCGCCACTAATGTCAAGTGTTTGTTATCCTTCGGAGTTTTTTATGCTTTGAGATCATATCATAAAATTATCTTAAGTTGAGCGTACTTCACTGACTGCTCTCTGCCATTTATCGTATTTCTGAAGTCTTTGATTACGCTCTCAGATCCATTTTGCTCATAATACTCACTGGAACTAATACAACTTTTTTTTCTGGATACTCACTGATATTCGTAATAGTTTAGAACTTTAGTTTTTCATAATATTTTTTTTTTTTTTAAATACTCAGTGACAATTATAGTTTGGGGTCTTGTTATTTGCTAATGATTGGGGTTATTCCACCTGGTTGATGTCAGTTTAGATTTTGAACGGGATACTGTTTAGTCTAAATTATCGTACTTTATTAAAAAAAAAGTTCATATCTTCAATGATAGCATGAATAGGAATAATGGGAGTTATTCCGAACACGGTCTAAGGGAATCTGTACCCCTTGGTTTTATCCATTTTCCACGGATGAAATACTGTACTCCACAGTCCACTTGGAAGATGAGAGAGAGAGAGAGAGAGAGAGAGAGAGACTTGAAGGATTGTAAATATAGATCATCATGGCGTGTGTATCTAACACACACATACACGTGGAAATTTATAATTGCAAAATACAAACAAGAATAATAAATGTGTCGAACTTGGTGATTTGAGAGTAAAATAGATCGCCAATAGATCGATTACAAGAAATAGAGTGTTTAACAATAATAAAAGGAAAATCAGAAATGAGATTACCATGAATAAAAAGTACTAATACATACAGAGGTGATTTTCTTTTTCGTTATCAATGAACAAATAGATATACAACTCTCTCTCTCTCTCTCTCTCTCTCTCTCTCTCTCTCTCTCTCTCTCTCTCTCTCTCTCTCTCAACAACATCAATTTCAGTCCCATTTCATACCAAGAGCTGAGGGTGCGGAAAGCCTCCTACCAATGTGATACAGTCTTCCATAATGGAAAGACAAACAAAAGTAAAGTGATTATGTGAACTATCTTGTGAGCAGTGATAGAAAGACAGGACTGTATTTACTCTTTGATCCTGTTTGGAAGAGAGAAAGTGGGGATATTATCCGTTTTTTCATTGTACAATGGAGAATGCTAGGGAGACTTTTAATCTAAAAATAGAAACAAAAATAGTTGATTAGATAGCGAAAAGGTTGTCATTCAATGGTATTGTATTTTAATCTACATATCAGAAGATTATACTGCTGAAGGGATCAAGACGGAATAGGATTTCAAACGAAAAATAGTAATCTCTACAATCAAGAGTTTTAAATATCATGTTTGATGAACGTTCTGTTAATGACGTGATTAAATGCGTTTTTTTTTTTTTTTTTTTTTTTTTTTTTTTTTTTTTTTTTTTTGAGGGATCGGATTTCCGAAGTCTAGAACAGTTGCTATCACTTTGAATCCTTGTGTGAGAGTAACTCCCAATACTTTCCAGATAATAGTTATAATATAGTGGAAATGGTAATGTTCTTTACACACACATACACACACACTCACACAAACACACTCACATACACAAACACAGAGACACACACACACGCACACACACACATATATATATATATATATATATATATATATATATATATATACTTTATATATATATATATATATATATATATATATATATATATATATATACACACATATATATATACATACATATATATATATATATATATATATATATATATATATATATATATATATATATATATACACATATATATATATATATATATATATATATATATATATATATATATATATATATATATATATATATATATATATATATATATATATATATATTTATAGGGTAATTGTCTACAACACCACGCTCTCCATTTACTCCAATATAATGCAATCTTGCAGTTCTCATCTTCTTGAACAGCAATTGTGTGGTTATTTAAATTCTGGGAAAGCAATAATTAGCAAGATATGTTGAAGAAGGGGAAAGGGGTTATAATAAGAAAATAGCTCGGTTTCCTCACTAAACGACTCGGAACTGACATGTCAACATAGTCAACCAAACAGAATTCGTGATGTCAGCGTATATAAACAGAAGTTCGCGATGCCAGCGTACATTTGATATACTGTATATTCAAAATATACTTAATCAAAAATTGAGTGATTACTCAAAAGTGTCACTATTTGTATATAGCATATTTTATGGACACATTTGAGTAATTTATCCATTTTTAATTAAGTATATTTTGAGTATACAGTATATCAAATGTACGCTGGCATCTCGAACTTCTGTTTATGTATGCTGGCAGCACGAATTCTATTCGGTTGACTATGTTGACATGTCAGTTCCAAGTCGTTTAGTGAGGAAACCGAGCTATTTTCTTTTTATAACCCCTTCCCCCTCTTCAACATATCTTGCTAATTATTGCGTGAAATTAAATCTTAATGCCATTTTTAACTTTATTACTTAATGAAAATAGAAAACCTAATCATTATACAAATACCTATCACCTTATTACTAGGACAGTTACAAAACCTGCAAGAGAGTTTTTATAAGTACTCACCCGTCACACCAAAAGTTTAAAATTTCACAACACTTTTAAAACAATACACTGCACTGTATATAAGAATGGGGGAGATGGTAGTCTTAAGGCTGGAATTCTCTATCTAGTGTATGCAATCCTGGGGTTGCCTTTACATATGAAAAATACAAAAGATTCCAGGTCCAGGATCTGGTAGCTTGGGAGCAAGGCTAAGGCATCAGAGTTACCAAGTATTGCTCTCTTGAACACGTACTCGCGCAATACAAGACGGCTCTCTCATTCAACTAGCTCCAGCCACACACACACACACACACACAAACACACACACACACACACACACACACACATATATATATATATATATATATATATATATATATATATATATATATATATGTAAATATATATATTTTATATATATACATATATATATACATATATATATATATATATATATATATATATATATATATATATATATATATATATTACTACCAGCTAAGCTACAAAACAGGCTGGAAAAGCAGTACTATAAGTGCAAGAGTTCCAACAGGGAAAATAGCTCAGTAAGGAAATGAAATATGGTAGCAGATTGAAAAGTGTGCCCGAGTGTTACCTCAAAAAAGTGAAATATCATGGTACAGAGGCTCTGGCACTACCCAAGACGAAAGAACAAGTGTTAGATATTAGAGTGTTCTTTTCCTAGACGAATTGCTTACCATAGTAAGAGTGTGATTTTGGGTACATCAGGTAGCTATAAAACCCGAGAATCAAGCATCAAATTTAGGGAATGCAATGATGAATTTTATAGATGAACTCTTATTTACCAGTCGATTGTTTTCGGATTATTATGAGTGTATTTTGGGTAAACCTGAAACAAGTAAATCTGCAAACAGGTTTAGAAGTGTGGTGTCATTGGAAGTAAGTCTCACTTAGGTCAGACATTGTAGTTAAAAGTTGGCGAGGAAACGAGAGCAGTTAGTTTAAAAGACGAGAAGAAAGTTTTAAATAAGACATCCATTTTGAAACTGGCTGATCAGAAACTGTTTCTGACAATCTTAGATGATAAATTAAATTCTATTTGTAGTCCCCGTGGCTAATAACTACATCTCAAAAGGCTTGTTAAACAAATAAATATTTATACTTTGTTTGGCCACTATTTTTATTGTTAATTCACACACATTCGCGCAACGTAAACAAACATATACATATAAACTATATATACATACATATATATATATATATATATATATATATATATATATATATATGTATATATATATATATATATATTTATATATATATATATATATATATATATACATATATATATGTATATATATATATAAATTTTTTATATTCAAATAAGCCATATATATTTTTGATACATTAATGTCTGGATTCTCTTAACGACCTCGGGATCAGAGCCCTAGGCGAAATCACACAAAGATATATATGGCTTATTTGAATATGAAAAACACGTAAAAATGTGCAAAATTTATCATTATATATATATATATATATATATATATATATGTATATATACATATATATATATATATATATATATATATATATATATATATATATATATATATATATATGTATGTATATATACAGATATATATTAATATATATATATATATATATATATATATATATATATATATATATATATATATATATTTATATATATATATATATATATATATATATATATATATATATATATATTTATATATATACATATATATGTATGTAAATGTTTATACATACATATATATATATATATATATATATATATATATATATATATATATTTATAAAGATATAAATATACATACATACATACATATATATATATATATATATATATATATATATATATATAAATTTATGTATATATGTATATATATACATTTATATATGCATATTTATATATATATATATATATATATATATATATATATATATATATATATAAATTTATGTATATATGTATATATATATATACATTTATATATGCATATTTATATATATATATATATATATATATATATATTTATATATGTATATATATATATATATATATATATATATATATATATATATATATATATATATATACTCACACACGCAAAAGCAACAATAGTAAGCACAGCCATTTCTGTTCCCATGCAGAACAAATGTCTTACACGTGTTAATTCATAGCTGTGATGTGTCCAGTTTTCATTACTACGCTCGTCGATGCAGACTGGTGATAGTGGGAGATTATTCTTATGATCTTTCAAAGTAAACCAACCTAATATAGGTGGCCCTGACTAATATTGCTTTGCTGATCTTGGCAATATGCAAAACCTTTCATCTCGTTAAGTTGTCCCCACTCACAAAGGTATATACAGTATATATATGGTATGGAATATGAATAGATATATACTATATATAAACATATATATACATATGTATATATATACATATATATATATATATATATATATATATACTTTTTTTTTATATATATATATATATATATAAATATATATATATACTCTATATATATGTATATATATATGTATATATGTATATATATATATATATATATATATATATATATATATATATATATATATATATATATGTATATACATAAATATATAATTACATATATGTATATAATTATATATATATATATATATATATATATATATATTTATATTTATATATATATGTACATAAATATATGTATATATATATAAATTTTATATATACATATATATATAAATAAATTTTTTATATATATATATATATATATATATATATATATATATATATAAATGGTGAGAGACTGGTAGATATGTGTGTTGAACAAGAGATGGTAATAAGTGCTAGCTTTTTTAAGAAGAAAGATAAAAATAAGTATACATGGGTAAGAGTGGCAAATGGAAGAGTAGTAGAAAGGGCATTAATGGATTATGTGTTGATAACTAAAAGAATGTTTGGAAGATTGAAAGACGTGCACGTGTTTAGGGGTATGGCTAACGGTATGTCTGATCATTTTTTGGTGGAAGGAAAATTGGTTGTAGCAAAAGAGTGGGGGAATAGAGTAGGTGGATGTAAAAGGGAGCTAGTGAGGGTTGAAGAGCTAATAAAACCTAGGGTAAAAAGTAAATATCAGGAAAGGTTGAAAATGGCATATGACGAGGTGAGAGTAAGAGAAACTGGTAATTTAGAGGAGGAGTGGAAGTTAGCAAAAGAAAATTTTGTTGGGATTGCAAGTGATATATGTGGCAAGAAGGTTGTTGGAGGCAGCATGAGGAAGGGCAGTGAATGGTGGAATGAAGGAGTGAAGGTAAAAGTGGAAGAGAAAAAGAGGGCTTTTGAAGAATGGCTGCAGAGTAATAGTATAGAGAAGTATGAAAAATATAGAGAGAAAAAGGTGGAAGTAAAGCGCAAGGTACGTGAGGCAAAGAGGGCAGCTGACCTGATGTGGGGTCAGGGACTGGGTCAGTCATATGAAGAGAATAAGAAGAAGTTTTGGAAAGAAGTGAAGAGAGTAA
>NC_090725.1:206408637-206421137 GCF_036898095.1 Palaemon carinicauda | reverse complement strand
AAAACTGTGAATTCAGTTCATTAATCTTCCTTTTTCTTGACTCACTTTTTGGTGGATGGTCAGTATCATTCTTCTTTTGACAACCGCTGAGACATCTTTCAAGATTTTCTTTCTTTGCTATAGCTAAAGATGTATAACATATCAGGAACACAATCTTAAACTTCTTCATAGTGAAAAAATGTAGTCTTCTTCAATGGGAAAACGGTATAGTTAAATTTTTTAGTGTTTGGTTTAAAACTCATGTTTTATTCAGTAAGTTACCTACATCGAGTAGTTTTACATGTAACAAAAAATATATCAAAATATGAATATGAGTGATATTTTTTCCCCAAACTAAATATGTAAATATTAATTAAGTAATCACATAATCACACTTTACTTTCCTGCTATTCTATTCACTATTTTTTCAAAATTCTACTGAGTAATCCTCAAACAAATTACTCAAAATTGCTGTAGTGAAGTGTGCATTAGTAAATTGTTCTTTGTTGTTGTTGTTGATTGCCTGGCTCCTTCTGGCCAAACACAGGATCTTACAATTCTGCAGCCCGTCAGTATTGTTCTTTGAATTGCCAATTGTTACCGGTATCGTTACTATTATTATCATCGTGACTAGCTAAGCTGCAACCCTAATTGGAGATGTAGGATGCTCTCAGCCTAAGGGCTCCAACTGGGAAATAGCACAGGAAAGGAAATAAGGGAATAGATAACCTACAAGAGAAGCACTGAACAATTCATATCATATTATCTAAGAAAAGTAACATTAAAACATATATTTCTTAGATAAACTATAAAGAGAAACATGTCAACTTGTTCAACATAAAATCATTCACTGCAAGTTTGGACTTTTGAAGCTCGACCGATTTAATTACCTGATTAGGATCATTGCACAACCTGGTCACGGCTGGAATAAAACTTATAGAATACTGAGTAGTTTTACACCTCATGATGGAGAAGGCCTGACTATTACAATTACCTGCATACCTAGTATTACGAGCAGGGTAGTACTGTCTGACAAGATCTAAATGCATATATGCATCCAACACTTACGCGCTACCGTTTGATATTAATTCTATTTGATTTAACAAATTCCTTTTGTTTTAATACGTAATTTTGTAAAAGTAAACAAGCGCACAATCTACATATACTGTATGTGTATTTTTGGGACCCTACTATATAACTCTATCCTTTTACCGTTTGAATTAGCAAATATTAAAACTGTCCTTCAAAGGGTTAAGGTTAATAAAGATCAACGCTAAAGGAAATATGGTAGGGTCATATAATTGGTAAGGTCAGAAAAATCATAATGTATGCAGATTATGTTCTTGTTTACTTGGACAAAATTGTTGATAGAGAAGAAAAACAGATGACGCTCATGCTGATTTGAAGAGAAAATACTTAGTAAATCGCAAAAGTATCTATATAATATGGTCTGATTCTGCTGTTTTGGGGTGTAACCTGTCAAATGGAATGTTTTATTTATTTATTTATTTTTTTTTTTGCTTGTCCCTTGCAGCCAAGCACGGGCTCTTGCAATCATGCACCTCGTAGATATGGAATACAGTTTGAGTCTGCTTAAAAGCTCCGTTAATCCTGAACCGAAGTAATTTATTACCTTTCCCCTCCAACCGAGTAAGCTCTCGACTTTTTTCTCCTTTTCACGGCAATTTGTTCAGGATAATTGAACCAACTACCGATACCTTTATTTTAATTTTGATTTTGCCTTTTTTTTCTTTTATCTTGCCTTTTGCTCATACCAATATAGAATTATCATGAAATTATTTCTGGTATATTGATAATTTTTTTCTTTATTTTTTTTTACAACCATAAATAATTCCAAATAAGGCTGGCAAGTCGTGGGATTGACTAGAGGAGTGCTTGTGATCGATTCAACTGTTTAGCCTCCCTGGTATATCTGATATTGTAAAACTTCTTATGTTAATATCTGATTCCCCTTAAATTCTGTGATTGAAGATTTTCATTGGCGCATTTCTCATAACAATAATAAATGAAAAAATAAGACTAAGCAAAAAATAAGTAAATGGCCATCACTCTGTTCGTCATTGAAATACTCAGCCCAGTGTTATGAATCTACGCTGTGGATGTATGTATTATCAATTGCGCATATAGACATATTGAGTTTTCCTTAGAACATTTTAGAGGAAAGTGAATTAATTGTGTCATATTTAATAAACCAAAACTATAGAACTTAAATATTTATTACTTTCAGATATATATTCAAAATTTCTTTCAAGTGTAATTATCATTTCTTATAGAATTGGTGGATGGTCAGTGTTTCTTAAAATTATGAGAGAAGTTCGATGAAATCCCTTTTCGTGGGGCTTCTGGACTAAATCCTAAAATAGTAGCATTTTATTGATTACAAGAATCCTAATTTTTCGTCTTCATGACCAAGAGCGGTTTTTGTGTATATTAGCTTTTGAGAAAATCTGGTTATCATTTTAAATCATGCAAGGTAGGATTTGTTTTGATGGAAGCGCGTTTTACCTATTATTTAACTTGATAAATTATCCTCATCATCAGTATTATTATTATTATTATTATTATTATTATTATTATTATTATTATTATTATTATTATTATTATTATTATTAGTAAAGTTAAAACCCAAGTTGGAAAAGCAGGTGGCTGTAAGCCTGAGGGCTCAAACACAGAAAAATAGCCCAATGAAGAAAGGAAATATGGATATAAAGGAATTACATGAGAAATAATTATTAACAAATATTAAATATCTTGAGTACGGTAGCAAGTCTTTTAGATGGGGAAAGTTATTCAAAGTCAAATTTTATCTGTTTCCCTTCCAAAGATGATCGTCCTCCTGCTTCTCCAATTAAGCATGCCTACAATCATCATTGAACCAGGGTTTGTTTATCTTTCACTAAGCATTTTGACAGACGAATGGGGACAATAACGATAGTAAATAATATAATAGATAGGAAGGCAAATGCATCAAAATTATTCTATGCTACAGTAGGTAAAGGTATGAATAAAAATATCACTGAAATTAAATAAATTCGCCTGAAAAGATGGGTTTTTATTGAAGCCATATAAATTATATTGTTTTCAAACTCCGGCAGTACGTTTTGTCATATTTATTGTGCAGCATTGACGATCATTTTAGATGTAATGGCCAGGCGTTTGGTCATTATACGATACCATTGCCAGTTCATCATGAATGTTGCCTGGAGAATTTTTCTGACTTGTGATCCAGAGACCTCATGTTCCTTGGTCACTCTGCTAACCAGGGGGGTGTATGTGAACTATTTCAAATATTCAATTAATCAACCGTAGCTTACTTCCCTTACAATTTAACATCATGTCAATTCTCCTCTTTTCTAGTAAATGGTACATGTTAGTTTATACGCATTAGCTGAGTGGACAAGTAAACCTGCTTTCATCATCCTCTCATATAATTTTCCTTCGTTCTCGCAGAGAGGTAGCACAGACAGCGATTTCCTAGCAGTCATCATGCATCGAGCACAAGGGTTCATGGATAGTAGGCTGAGCATAAGATTTCTGAGACCCAAGTCGGAATGCTGCTGCCTATCATATTGCCTTGGTAGGGCCATAGTGTCACATTGCCCTCTTTCATACTTGAAACATTCGTCATACAGTTTATGCTTTTTACACGAGAGACAAAACAGGAAACTGTTCTTCATCCATAAGCCTGGGCGACATCATCAGTATCTAATAGTTTATCCAGCTGCAAATTAAATCTACTTTCAATAGTTAACTTTAAAGAAATATACCACAAATGTATCATACACGTTCATGCACTGTAACGGTGTTGATTTCTTATCTTATCACTATTTCCTTGCACTGTTAATAGACCAATCAGTGTTATCATGTTAACTCATGCTTTATCACGTTTGAATTTTTGTGACGTTCTTACTTGCAACTCGCTGTATATAAACTCAATGATTGTTTAATAAAGTTTAGTTGCATTCGCCTTGCCTGTAGGTTACCATCTAACTGGCAAATCACAAATTGGTGACCAGTTTCCTCCCTCCTTCTCCCTCACTGCTGTGCCTTACTGTCTGATGATGCCGCCCTCCCACACTGACTTTGCTATCAACGTTACACCCCTGAAACTACTGCTCTTTGCGAGTAGAGAGGTATTCGCTGGTTTAAACACATCATGGTTCAGTTTTGCATTAATGGCAAGACTATCTCAAGGACCAAAGCAGATTATGTTCTCGCATCTATCCCCAAGAACATTTTCCAGGAAATATCAGATTGGCTTAGCGAACGAGGGGATACCCCAATAGCACACGAGGCACAATCCTCCAGGAGCAGTACTCACTTTCGCCAACCGCCCGCATAGCCAAACTTTTTCAGCCCTCCCAACAACCTTTAGGGGACAAAAAGACTTCTCTCCCCCTCTGTGAAATGACCACTATTGCTCGCTTCCATTCTGTCGCACACGGCTCTCCTTAAGAAGTGAATCTACTTCGTCCCCTTTGGGTACAGCGCCTACCTGAACCTGTATGTGGTGCCATCCCCGATGTTGATATTTTGCCCATGACGGACCTGATAACCAAAGTCGACACTCTTATGGGCAGACACTTCACCACCTTCAAGACCTCTATCACGTCAATGACCTTAGATGTCAGGATGCCAGAACACCTCAAGAACTCCATCAATTACTCCACTCTTGACGAAGAGGACAACTATTCAACATCGATCAAAGCTTATGTGAATTCCTTAGGAAACAGACGCCCACCCCGTGATGTGCCAGAGCGGGGACAAAGACGTCCATCACCCACATATACCACACCTTGCTTATGCCGCAACCAACGACCTCCTCAGCCACTTACTGAGCCCCATCGGTGTCAGTTATGCTACTATCACTCCAGATTCGTAACTGCTACAAAGAAATATGCGAATGGTAGTCGGAGGCCAAAAACCATGTAAGTAGGCCATTGCTTGCGGCAGTGCGCTTCTCTGTCACTAATCTTTTTTTTTTTACATGATGCTTGTATGGGTGTGCAATTTTTTGGTAGACACAGGTGCTTGGTGTTCACCTCTGCTAAGACCACTCTCCAGGACATGACGTAATTTGTCTAAGTCTGCTGACGTCCTTCTGGTAGCTGTCAGCGGATCTGCAATACCCACCCACAGTTATGGAACCCTCAAATTATTGTTTGGAAGCATCAAACATAATTTGAAGTTTCTCATTACTAACATCATATTACCAGTCCTTGGTGTGGATTACCTTTCACATTTCCACCAGGTGGTTGATGTACCTCTCCCCATCCCTTCAAACCAGCCCTTCTAACCTTGCTCTCTCCATCAGCGCACCCACAGATGCCTACACCCACCTCCTCACGTCGGATCCAGAGGGTTTCCATCCAGAACTTCATTAAATGGCCGACAAACATGGTATTTATCACCATATCAAGATGACTGGGCCATCAGTGTTCGTCAGATTCAGGCGTCTGGAACCAGAGCATTAGGCTGCTTCTAAACGAACATTAACCAAAATGGAAGAAATTGGCCTTTGCCAAAAGCCCTCAAGCCCATGTTCCTTACCCTTACACAGTGTCCTGAGGGTAGACAGCTCTCTGCATCCATGTCGGGATTATAGGCACCTGAACATGCTGACAGAACTGGATCATTACCCCGTCCCAAACATCTCTTTTATGACCTCCTTCTTGCACAAAGTGAAGGTTTTCTCCTGGTTTGACCTCCTAAAGGGGTATAATCAGGTGCCCATGAACCCAGGAGATATCCTCAAGACCACCATTACCACCTCCTTTTGCACATACACCTTCAAATATTCCTGTTTTGGTCTTCGTAATACTGGGAGCACTTTTCACCGCCTCATAGATGGCATCTTAGGGGACCTCTAATTCTGTATATGTTACGTAGACGACATATTTGTATTCTCTTCTTCCAAAGAGGAACACCTCTGTCACCTATGCATCATGCTTGACCGCCTGCAACCGAATGTCCTTGTTATCCAGTACAAAATAACATTCTCAAGACACCGCATCACTCCTGAAAGAGTCCACCCCCTCCCTGAGAAGGTAGCAGCCGTTCAGAACTTCCCCACGCCCTCGACCGTTAAAGCACTGCAAGAATTCTAAGGTATGATCCACTATTATCACCCTTTGCTGTCAGACGTTCACCAAAATTGAAGAAATGGGCCTTTGCCAGAAGCCCTCAAGCCTATGGTCGCGACCCTTACACAGTGTCCCGAAGATAGACGGCTCTCTGTATCTGTGTGGAGATTACAGGCGCCTAAATATGCAGACAAAACCGGGTCATTACCACTTCCCAAACATCACTGATATGACCTCCTCCTTACACAAAGCAAAGGTTCTTTCCAAGTTCAACCTCCTGAAGGGGTATTATCCGGTGCCCATAAACCCATGAGACATCCCCAAGACCCCCATCACCACCTCTTTTCGTACATACACCTTCAAATACTTCTGTTTTGGCCTTCGTAATGCTAGGGGAAGATTTCAACGCCTTATAGATGGCATCTTAGGGGACCTCCACTTCTGTATATGTTACATGGAGGCCATATTTGTGTCCTATTCTTCCAAAAAGGAACACCTCCGTCACCTATGCATAAGCATAAGCCAAAAGACCTGAAGTGGGGTCCCCTTCAAGAAGCTGCCCTCTGCAACGTGAAAAATGCCCAATCAACTGCTGCTGCTCTCACTTTCCCTGTGCCACTTACATCTCTCCTCTCTACCTATGCCAGGAACATGGCTATTGATGCAGTACTCGAGCAGAAAAGATCCAGAGTACCAAGCATGTATGACATCCTGCACTTCCCTCAATTAGGAAGACGTCCCCTTCATCAACTCTAACGCCATCCTCCTTTTTGCCGTCAGTACTAGTAGACCTAGACCAACAGGTAATTGGTATTACTAGGGAGGGTAAGAATGGTCTATGCCTATATTTCTTGCCAAACCTCAAAAGTCCATCAACACACGGATTCGGGAGTGGCAATCTTTCCTCAACATCAGCATTGCTAGTAGGACCCTACCCACATCACAAGGAATTTGTTACTTGTTTAATGTCATTGACTGCTCCACTTGTTGGTCTGAAGTCATTCTACTGAAAACTGCAACATCCACATCTCAAGTGTGGGCATCATTAGCGAATTGCTAACAATCATCCTACATCAGACAACTGCCTACAACCCTGATGCCAACTGAATGGTTGAACATTTTCATCACATCCTCCAAGCAGCTTTAATGTTCCGCTGCAAAGACTGAAACTGGTTTACTCAGCTTCCCTGAGTCCTTCTGGGATTAAGAATCACTCATAAAGATGCGCTTAGTGTCTCATCAGCAGCAATGGCGTATGGTGACCTGTTGATCGTCCTCCAGCACCTACGTCACGTAGTGATAAAATTTCCTCCTTGCCACCAGACTTACAAGCCCCCAGTAAAGCAACAGATACAAACAGATCTACACTCAGCAACTCTTGTTTTCCTGTGCAACGACACTAGCAAGCTACCCAACTCTCCCTTATACGGGCCCTTTTCTCGCGATCCGTCATACGCAGAAAGCATTCTTAATTAGCATGCATGGCAAAGAAGACTGGGTTACCATTGATCACCTAAAATCTGCATATCCCCTGCCAGATGACCCACCTACAGTATACCTCTATAGAGCAGGGGGCTCTCTTTCACATGTAAGTCTTTTTCAAGGGGGGACGGGGGCATGTACTACATGTATTTCATACATGCTCGTACACTGTAACGGTTTAGATTTTTTATCTTATCTCCTTGCTCTTCTGTGTACTGTTGATAGACCAACGTGTGTTATCATGTTAACTCATACTTTATCCTGTTTGAATTTTTATGACATTCTTGCTCGTAAGTCACTGTATATGAACTCGATGATTGTTTAATAAAGTTTAGTTACATCCAACTGGCCTCTGTTATCACATAACTGGTGCCTCGTACAATGATAAGTTTTCTTGTGCAAATAAGGAATCCTCATTAAGCATAAAATCTAGCACCAGTAAAATTTAAGAAAGATAAGAAAAAAAAATATAAAATTCACCATCAAAACAAGTGAATGATAGTCATTTACCTTAAACATTTCAGGACTGAAAAGCTTTTAAATGTACAGAAAATAAGAGATATATTCTAATATTTAATATTGTGGTATCTATTAGTCAATATAATACGTTCAAGGTAGCCTACTCTTTACAGTTTGCATTATATTGTGGTGTTTACGGAAGCAATGATTTAGTCACAGTTAATTGAAGAGAAAAACGAATCAAGCAGTGCAATTTGAGTTTTTGTTTTTTACTATCGTATATATAAGTCATTTGTTAATAGTATTTTTTTTTTCTTTCCAACTTCACTCTTTAATCGTAGCTAATCTTATCAGAGAATATTCTATTTCATATCATTTGATTTACATTAACAATAGAGAGGTGGTGATTTCTCTAAACGCAATTTTGAATATTTAACTAAAAACAAATATATTGTGGCTATACAGTTCTCATGGCCACAAACAGTGTTGTAATTTGATATGTTTTCAGTCGATGAAAATATTCTCCAGAAATGGAATGTGGTGGTCCTCTTCTCTAAAACATTCATATTAGCAAGAATGAAACTAAATATCCAAAAAAGAAAAGGGCTATTCAAACCTACGAAAACAACAGGCTGTGCCATAAGAACACTTAGAGGCTCTTAAGGGTCTGATTAAAGTTCCACTTTGGCAGAATATGCTATATTAATCTTATAATAGAAACAAATACATTCTTAGAAGCTCGGATGTGATTTGGGTTCATCTTCCTTTTGTTACGAGCTCCCCTCTCTCTCTCTCTCTCTCTCTCTCTCTCTCTCTCTCTCTCTCTCTCTCTCTCTCTCTCTCTCTCTCTGAGTGCTATGGAAAATATCTCAAAGATATGTTATGATATAATGCATGTTCATTGTTCTTGACTTTTAAAATATATTTCCTCTATATATATATATATATATATATATATATATATATATATATATATATATATATATATATGTGTGTGTGTGTGTGTGTGTGTGTGTGTCTGTGTGTATATCTATATATATACACACACACACACATATATATATATATATATATATATATATATATATATATATATATATATATATATATATATATATATATATATATATATATATAAATATATATATATATATATATATATATATATATATATATATATGTGTGTGTGTGTGTGTGTGTATACATATATATGTGTGTGTGTCTGTGCGCGCGTGTGTGTGTGTGTGCGTGTGTTCTTTGAAGATTTTTTTTATCCTCAATTGATCGAACCAGGGAGATTGAATGTTAAGTGCTGCCCACAACCAACAACGCTTCTTTGTTATCTTGACATGCTATTGTCTTGCTATATTTTTTGTTTGTTGGTAATAGTGCGCATGGGATTAAACTTGGCACGTGTATGTTATTTTTTGGTGGGTTTATGTTATCCAAAAAATAGACTAAGCTCAGAATCATAGGAATAAGAAAATGTATGAACGATGAATGGGAGAGAGGTCACTTTTTACATCTGCAATACAGGCCACCTGAGGAATAAAGTTGATTGGAAAAATCCTATGACTTTGACTAAGAAATGAATAAATAGTCTAGATCTGACTCTTTAATAATAGCATATGGGAATGACTGAAGAGATGGTTGCAGACATTATTCATTAAATGAAAGCGAGTTGACAGACTTAATTCAAAACATCACTGCTCGAACAAGGACTTCCTCAGGCGGAGAAAAGGAAAACCTAGCTACTTTTATTTCTCTTCACTATTCCATTTTAAAAACTATTTCTGTGAAGAGTGTCTTGTAGTTAATGTTTATGTTATCTTTAATGAGTATATTTTTTCGTAAAGCTATCCATGAAAGAAAAAATCGTCCATTTATTCTCAATAGTATGGTTAACAGCAAGATATATATATATATATATATATATATATATATATATATATATATATATATATATATGTATATATATATATATATATATATATATATATATATATACATATATATATATATATATATATATATATATATATATATATATATATATATATATATATATATATATATATATATATATATATATATATATATATATTGTGACGGGCCGAGAGAGGAGTTGTGAAATCAAAGGCAGATTGGAAACGACTGAGTTATATTGTTATGGAACACTCTCCTTATATACAAAACCTCAAGGCAACAGGACATGACAAGTTCACAAGACAGACAAAATCACAGAGGAAAAACCAGACTTGAATTTTCATGTTCGTTTTAGTGCGAGGGAAGAGCGAAGATACAACCATAATATATACAAAAGGAATTATGTACAATTGTGTGAAACACGGTTGGTACATGGCTCCCCCCCTAAAAATGACATACTGTACATGTTAAATAGGGCGCCCTGATCTAGAGAGGCGAACTGTAGGCGGGTCATCTGGCAGAAGATAAGCAGGTTTTAGACGATCAATGGAGACCCAGTCTTCTTTGCCCCGAATGTTTAGGAGGAATGCTTTCGGACTGCGTCGGATCACAAGGTAAGGTCCCGTGTAAGGGGGCGTTAACGGTGGCTTGCTGGTGTCGTTGCGCAGGAAGACGTGCGTTGCAGAGTGCAAGTCCGTTGGTATGTGATGCTTCGCTGGGGGCTTGTAAGTCTGGCGGCACGGAGTAAATTTTCCCACGACGTGACGTATACGCTGGAGATCGTCGGAGGAGGTTGTAGAAGGAAAAAACTCGGCAGGGACGACCAACGGGTCGCCATACACCATTTCGGCTGCCGAGACGTCGAGGGCGTCTTTAGGAGTGGTCCTTAGTCCAAGGAGGACCCAGGGAAGCTGAGTAAACCAGTTGCAATCCTTGCAGCGGGACATCAAAGCTGCTTTGAGGGTGCGATGAAAACGTTCAACCATTCCATTGGCAGCGGGGTTGTAGGCCGTTGTGTGATGTAGGGTGATGCCCAGGAGATTCGCTAATGACGTCCATAATTGAGAGGTGAAAGTGGTTCCCCTGTCAGAAGTAATATGCTCAGGGATACCGAATCTTGAAATCCATCCAGAGAGTAAGGCAGATGTACATGAGGCGGACGTTGCAGTTTCCATGGGAATGGCTTCAGGCCAACGAGTGGAGCTGTCGATGACGGTAAACAGGTAACGATGTCCTTGTGATGTGGGTAGGGGGCCTACAACGTCGACGTGAATGTGTGCGAAACGACGCTGAGGTTGAGGAAAGGTGCCCACTGCTGAATCCGTGTGTCGATGTACTTTGGAAGTTTGGCAAGAAGTACAGGCACGGACCCAATCCTTAGCATCCTTAGAAATGCCGTGCCAAATGAACTTTGCCTTCAGCAGCTGTGCAGTAGAACGGCACGAGGGATGTGAAAGGCCGTGGATGAAATCAAACACCTGTCGGCGCATGGGAGCAGGAATCCAAGGTCGCGGTCTACCAGTACTGACGTCACAGAGGAGGGTGGTGTTGGAGTTTTCGAGGGGAAAATCCTCCCAACGGAGGGACGTGCAGGATGTCCTACAAGCTTGATACTCTGGATCCTGTCGTTGGGCTTCAGCCAGGACGTTGTAATCCAATCCCAGTTGAACGGCAGCCAACGTGTTTCTTGACAGGGCATCGGCAACGGGATTCATTTTCCCAGGGACGTATTGGAGGGTGCAATTGTATTCAGCCACGGCGGAGAGATGTCGGCGCTGACGGGCGGACCAGGCGTCAGACTGTCGAGTGAAGGCGTGCACCAGAGGCATGTGGTCTGTGCGAATGACGAAGGGCGTACCTTCTAAGAAATGGCGAAAGTGACGGACAGCCAGGTGCACCACCAGCAATTCTCGATCGAAGGTAGAATAACCCGATTCTTCCTTGGACAGTTTTCTGCTGAAGAAGGCCAATGGGCGGGGCGAGCCTTTGACCACCTGCTCGAGTACTGCACCAATAGCGACGTCGCTGGCATCGGTGGAGAGAAGGAGAGGGGCGTGTGGGATAGGAAAAGTGAGAGCCGCAGCAGTTGATAGGGCCTTCTTTGCATTGCAGAAGGCCGCTTCATGAAGGGGACCCCACTTCAAGTCCTTTGGCTTGCCCTTGAGGGAGGCGTAGAGGGGAGCAAGAGTGGCGGTAATGGCTGGCAGAAAGCGGTGATAATAGTTCGATCATGCCCAAGAATTCCTGCAGAGCTTTGACGGTCGAGGGCGTGGGGAAATTCTGAACGGTTGCTACCTTCTCAGGGAGGGGATGGACTCCTTCAGGAGTGATACAGTGCCCTAAGAACGACACTTCGTTGGCGCCAAAGGTACACTTGTCGTACCGGACTACAAGGCCGTTTTGTTGCAGGCGGTCGAGCACGATGCGCAGGTGACGGAGGTGTTCCTCTTTTGAGGAGGAGAACACAAGTATGTCGTCCACATAACATACACAGAAAGGGAGGTCCCCTAAGATGCCATCCATGAGACGTTGAAACGTTGCCCCAGCATT